>NC_090934.1:959892867-960222561 GCF_040938575.1 Ambystoma mexicanum | reverse complement strand
TGATCTGAGATTGCTATAGGTCCGATTTGGATTTCCTCCACATAGGGGGCCATGGTGTTGGCGGCTAGCAAGAGGTCAATCTGCGGCGGGTAGAGTAATTTACATATGAGTTACAGCAATATACAATGTTCAAATATACAAATTACAGAGTATTACACTCCGTAGAACGCTTGGACTCGCAGGTAGAATAGATTCCACATGAGTTTCAAATGGTAACAGGAAGTTCATTATGGCTAATGAGTGAGAGGGAATAAGTGACTCTGCATGGCCAGAAGCGGTAGGAGTCTATGGGTCAGACGAGATAATATGCTTTATGACATTTTTCCTAAAGAGTAGGTGAGGTTGGTCAGTTCGCAAGTCTTGTGGAAGTGAGTTCCATGTTTTTGCCGCCTTTACAGTGAAGCTATTACCACCAATAGTGGTAAGCCTATATCTAGGTATTTATCTGTGAGGTAGCTAGGGGCAGCATTGTTGAGAATTTTGTGAGTCACAGACAATGTCTTAAGCTGTATTTTATTGCCTGTAGCCATTTATGTTGGCGTCTAAGGGAGGAAATATGAGTTCTTTTATTTATGCCTAGGGCTGCTCTTAAGGCGTTATTTTGTAATATCTGGAGCTTCCGGATAGTAGTTTTATTAGCACCACTGTATAAGGCATTACAATAGTCAATTCTAGAAAGTATTAAGGCTCTGGCCAGGATCAAACAGCTATCATCAGAGAGGAATGGTTTGCCTGCTCTTAGCAACTTGCAGGTGTAAGCCGTGGATGAAGTTGGGGATTTTATCTGTTTGTCGAAAGACAGTGTGGAATCCAAGTAGAAACCAAGGGTTTTTACCTCCTTGCAGACTTTAATGGTATTCCCATCGATATTAAATGAGGAAAACTCCTTTCCTAGTTTTCTGATATTGGCCTGTGATCCCAAAATTAACAACTCAGTCTTATCGTCATTTAAGCATAGGCCATGAGTGGCCATCCATGCTTGGATGATAAGATATACCTTATTCACCAACTCTGTGTCCTTACTATGATCCCCTGAAAGCGGGAGGAGAATCTGGGTGTCGTCTGCGTAATTCGTGTAGGTGACACCAAGATGGTCCAGATCATCGAACAGGGGTTTGGTGAAGATATTGTAAAGAGTTGGCGAGACACAAGAGCCCCGAGGAACACTGCAAAAAATAGGGGTCGGCTCAGCAGCTGCCGAAGGGGAGAAGACTCTCATAGTTCTCTCACTCAGGAAGGATTCAATCCATCTGATAGCCTCTGGGGAAAAATGGGCGGCAGAGTCAAGGTGTCTGCAGAGGACCTTATGGTCGACCAGATCGAATGCAGCTGAGAGATCGAGTAGGAGCATAAGTACTGTCCTTCCTTTGTCTCTCAGCTCGTCTATTTGGGATTTTAAGTCGATTAAAGCTGTTTCCGTTCTGTGTAATGGGCGGAAGCCAGATTGTCTATTACCTAGAAGTTTATGCAATTGAAGGTGTTTTTGAATTTGAATGTAGGCTGCTTTGTCCAATATTTTGAGTAGGAATGGAACCGTGGTAATAGCGTCTTTTATTAGTTGTGCTGGGCAAATGTCGCCTTTGCAATTAGAAGGCTTCATTGACGAGATTATTTTTTCAACGTCCAAAGTATACATTTTGGAGAAGTGGAATATACTATTATGTGCCGTTAGTGATACACTGGCAGAGGGTTTTTAGGCGAGTACTGTAGATTCAGTGCTTCTTTTTTTTTTGCTGAATTTTATTTTGGAGCATATTAATTTTGTTAGCTAACGCATGTTGGATGTCTGCACGCCAAGATTTGTTTTTGGTACAGATATCAGGTATAGCTATTGGTGACTCTAGTTCTTTTAGTATGGAGAAAAGTTCTTTCTTACTAGAATTAGATTTGGCAATGCGCTCATCATAGGAGTTACGTTTGGTCTGGCAAACTTCCTTCTTATAGTGCGAAGAGAGTGAAGTTAATTTAGCTTTGTTCTCACTGGAAGGGCAAAGTCTCCAATTGGTCTCACTCTTTCTTTTCAGAATGCGAAGGTCTTTAAGTTGTGGCGTAAACCATTTGTTTAAGTGGGTTATTGGTTTACTGGGTCTTAATTTGAGAGGGGCAATTTTGTCCAGTGTGGTGAGCATATTATTATTATATTCATGAACTAGGATACTGGGATCAAGATTTTCAGACAGTGCTTTAAGAGTAGGGAGGATAGCCGGGATAATTTTCTCAACTGTAATGCTTTTTTAAATTCTGGTGAGGCAGGGTGGCGCTAATTGGGGAGCTAGAGTAGGTCTTGTGGTGGATAGGTAGAATGACACCAGTGAGTGGTCTGTCCAAGAAAGAGGCAGGATAGATGAGATGGTAACTGTGCAGTTATAGTCCGCTATCCAATCCAGTGTTCTACCTTTTAGGTGGGTCGGTTTATTTACTTTTTGAGTGAGTCCTAGTGAACTAATTATATTAACTATATCTGTGGCGTTTTAGTCGATTTGGTCATTGAAACCTATGTTAAAGTCCCCTAATAGGAGTAATTGTGAGGACGGTTTAAGGTTATTCATAAGTAAGTTGTGCAAATCCTCCTCGAAGGTGCCAAGAGGACCAGGCGGTCTATATATTAACTGGATAGTGAGAGTTTGTGAGTTATTTATCTGGAATTTAGCAGTAAGAATTTCACATGATTGTGACATGTGAGTAGGTGCTAGTCTTAGGGAGAGACATGTTTTAGAGATGATGGCAATGCCGTCACCTTAGGCACCGTCACGGTCTTGTCTAACTATTGTGTATCCATCTGGGATAGCTAGCATGAGTGAGGGTCCTGCTGCATTGTGAAGCCATGTTTCCGTAATTGCAAGGAAATACAGGTTACCTTCTATGATGAGGTCAGCTATGTCGGTGGCATGGGCAACGAGCAATCTTACATTGAGAAGCTCTCCTTTGAGGGGGCGGGTCTCACTAGCTTCTTTGACTAACATAGGTCTGGCAGTGTTATTGTCATCACGTAACTTGTGTTTGTGATTGCTAGTCTGAGGGACATTTATGTTAGAAATGACCAAAGGCGGGAATTGCTTAGAATGGCTATGTTTCAGACTTGTCTTGTAGTTCGTTTTCAGATTGGTAGGTGGTAGGGATCTTCTCAGTCTTAAGCAGGTCTCTGGGTCTTAAGTCAAACAATAAGCAGTTCTAAGTATAAACCAAAATATACTCCAGTAAACCCATAGCAGTGGTCGAAAAGGGGTCAGGAGCTGTGGGGAGCAGTGCTCCTGTAGTTAAAAAAAAGATGTTTTACGGTTCCTATACTTTTAGTTTTAAATAAATCGTTCTGGAATGGTTTCATTTTAAAATAAGTGTAGGAAGAAGTTGAATCTTGCACTTCAGTGCACCGCACTGAACATTCCCTTAAACAGTAGGCGCGTTTGTTTGGAGGTTTGGATTGCGCGTGGGAGGGGGTGTGTCAATGGGGTTTATGGGCAGCGGTGACAGGCAAGCAGGGTACATAGTTCCACTACTTCTTTAGGTACACTTCAACCACTGACCGTTAGCATCTGTACTCTATTACGCATCTAAGATAGTTGCAAAAAAGTCCCAAGCTGTAGTTGACAAATGTGGGCCACTTTTTCATTTTTTTAAGTTCCCTGGCTTTTTTTTTTGGTCACAGTTTCACCATGCGTCAAATACTAAGAATTGCAAATCTGTTAGAAAATAGTAACATGTTTGATGCTTTCTATCCCATCAGGTCTCTCAAGTAAGGGTCCTTGATATTTAAAAATATAACTCCTACAGCCCAGCTGCAAAAATTATGGAAAATGCCCTAGTCGTTTACACGGGAGCCACATTTCACATGCAAATTCAAGAAGCACCTCACCTGACAGCCATAAATTCAAAGATTCACATTCATCAGGAATTTAGCAGTGTACAGAAGCATTAAAATTACTTAGACACATTGGGCCTCATTACGAGTTTGGAGGCAGCCATGCCCTTAATAAGGCATGACTGCCTCCAAACTCAGGTCCGGGTTCCCTGAATGGGGAAATACCGGCCCATTCCGACCTTGGAGGGCCCGGTATTTCCCCTTTCAGGGAACCCAGACCCGGACCTTCCCCATTCTCATTCGAGCCCCCATAGGGCTCGGTGGGAATGGGGAGGGAGCTAACAACGGGCCCGTTAATAACAGGCCCGTTGTTAGCTGCCGGGACCCGCTATGGACGTCTGGTAAAACACGACATCCAAAGCTGGTCCCGCAAGGGAACCTCGTAGATAGGGGGGAATGGGTTTAACGGCACCGGCACCATTACCGGCGCTGTTAAACCCATTCCGCCCGCCTCGTAATGAGGCCCATTGTCATGCATACAATATTAAAAGGACTGTTCTAAGCTACTTCTTCGAAGCAGTTAATGTTATTTCATTAATTTCCAGACCATTAGGCTGTGGAAGGCAAACCATAATAGCAGATTGCTGTTCTGTAAATCAAGCGCCTGCCTCATTATGTCCAACATGCATTTTTCAGTAAACGTAAGCACCTTTAGTGAATTCTTTTTAACGCGACTGCATACTTGCCAACCCTACCGATTTAGGCGGTAGGATACCGCTTTTTAAACAGTCCTACCGCCTACCGATTTTTTGACACCAAATACCGATTTTTTGGGTAAAAAAAAAGAAATTTTTTTTTTTTACATTTTTTTTTTTTTGCGCACGCCAGCTCGGGGGAGTCTTTCAAGGGCTCCCCCAAGCTGGCGTACCGGGAGAATGCCCGGCATGCAGGCTTTTAATGTCAAAGGCACCCACGGCGGTGGGCTAAAGTGCCCCTCTGCCGCGGGTGCCTTTGGCAAAAGGCGCCATTAGTCCCCCACCACGCCAGCTTGGGGGAGTCTTTCAAGGACTTCCCCGAGCTGGCGTAGCGGGAGAAGGCGTGGCATGCAGGCTGTTAATGTCAAAGGCACCCACGGCGGTGGGCTAAAAGCGCCCCTCCGCCGCAGGTGCCTTTGGCAAAAGGCGCCATTTGCCCCCCACCACGCCAACTCGGGGGAGTCTTTCAAGGACTTCCCCGAGCTGACGTAGCGGGAGAAGGCATGGCATGCAGGCTGTTAATGTCAAAGGCACCCACGGCGGTGGGCTAAAAGCGCCCCTACGCCGCGGGTGCCTTTGGCAAAAGGCGCCATTAGTCCCCCACCACGCCAGCTTGGGGGAGTCTTTCAAGGACTTCCCCGAGCTGGCGTAGCGGGAGAAGGCGCAGTATGCAGGCTTTTAATGTCAAAGGCACCCACGGCGGTGGGCTAAAAGCGCCCCTCCACCGCGGGTGCCTTTTGGCCAAAACGTGCCATTAGCCCCCCACCATGCCAGCTTGGGGGAGTCTTTCAAGGACTTCCCCGAGCTGGCCTAGCGGGAGAAGGCGCAGCATGCAGGCCTTTGATGTAAAAGGCGCCCACGGCGGTGGGCTAAGGGCGCCCCTCCGCCGCGAGTGCCTTTCACAAAAGGCGCCATTAGCCCCCCACCACGTCAACTCCGGTGAGTCTTTCAAGGACTCCCCCGAGCTGGCGTGATGGCAGAAGGCGTGGCAGGCGCCTCATTGTCATTGAATGCACGCGCGGCGGCGGGCTCATTCAATGACAATGGGCTGCTGACGCGCCCTATTCCTATCATTACCTCCTCGCCTGACTATTTTTGAAACTTTAAGATTCCTACAGATTTTTGGTCACAGAATGTTGGCATGTATGCGACTGATTACATTCTTAAGTTGTTAGTTGTGTTGAAATGCTAGAAGAAAGCATCACTCCTGGGTCATCCTTGAAGGCTGTTGACATTCAGGGACGTCATTTCACCAAAACGCCTGGGGTAGCAGAAGTGACATCACACGACCCTTGACTGCTGATGACATAACAGGAAGTGGTGTCATTTGACACCACCCGAAGTGATATCACAGGAAGTGATGGAACACAACCTTTCACCCTTTGACAAAACAGGAAGTAGCATCACATAGCATTGTTCCTAAGCATGCTACGAAATGGTTACGATATCACTATAATGCGATATGCATTTCATACAAGAATGGGTCACATATGTATTGTTAATATCAGTGTGTATAGGCCCATATTACTAAATTACTGTGAATGCAAGCGGACGTCCATGCCCAAATGTTAATGATGCGCTATTATATAGCACTTCCGGTTAGGCGCTTTATGTAAAACATATATATATTTCTGAGGCTTGTGGAATCTGCTTAGATCACATGCTGTGCATAGGCCGACATCTAGTGGAAGCTGCGGAGTATTACAGTTTGTTTTTCGAAACTCGAAAATGGGCGTCGACACAGGCGTGCCAGTAATACTATCCCTAGTGTGACGTCCACTGTACCCAAGATCCCTCACGCGTCTGGGATCCTCAGATTGTTTTTTTCCGCCATACTGGTCGGAAGCATCTTGCGGAGTCCCCTGGCCTTAGCCATACTTTTGCTAATTATAGAAGTTTAAAATTATTTATTGACATCCTTCCCCACCCCAACGTCGACCCTCGACCCTCGACGACGGCTGGAGAAGACATCGACCGTCGGCTGCTGCACGACGGATCTGGGCCTCGCCTAGTAGGCCGCTGGCCTGGGCCCTGCAAGTAGGGAGAGTGGGGGGTGGTACATACTCTTCACTCTTGGTATATAGGTACACCTTATATATTTCCTACACTTACCAGCCCGCTGCCTCAAGGTGCGTATGGAGGGTACCCCTTTCCAATTCTGCCCCAAGTGCAACCGCAAATACCCTTGGGTCGACAGGCACGCCACGTGCAATCTCTGCTTGCCGAGGGACCACCCCGAAGCGAACTGCAGAGCGTGTAGTAGGTTTAAGCCTAAGACACTTAAGGACCGTTCGACAAAGCGTTGGGCCCACCACGACAGGCAGGCGGCCATGGCAGCGGAGGGCGCCTTCAGCGATGGCAGCGACGCCGTACTTTCGGACGGCGAGGGCATTACGGCGTCGAAAGACTGCCGAGCGCAGGTCCCCGACCTCGGAAGGTTGTCCGGCAGGGCGGCTATGGGGAAGACCCCCGGCGACGCAAGCGCTACACACCCTACACACACTAAGCACACTAAGTCCAACCGAACTTCGACGACGTCGACTTCTCGGAAAGAGGCACAGATGGAACGGTCCGACTCGGTGTCCTCTGGGCACTCTCGATCGAGATCGCCTCATGACGCAAGGCAATCATCCACTCTTGCCAAGAGTGCCTCGCTCCCTAGATTAACGGAAGTTCGATCGTCGGAAGACGAAGACGACTTCCACCCCCAGGCCGCGCTCCAGGAGACCGAGGCTGCAGTTAACACCAGCGAGGCCCCACGCTCGAAACAAGATACCTCTCCAGATCCTCGACGCCAGGCGTCGAAAGTCTCTGGGGCCTCCAAGGGGCAGGGAAAACATTTTTCCACGCACGGGGAGGGGGGGAAACAGCGGAAAGCACAGCCTTCCACTCCTGTAAGACCATCCTTCCACCCTAAGCAGACAGACAAACATAAATCTACTGGGACATCAACATACAGCAAGGGTACCCTTGATAAGTCCTCTAAGTTGCCTACTAAAGTCATACCCTGTTCCAAAGAATGGTCCAGTGAAGACATAGACAGGGTCATGTCAAGGATGTCTTCCTTAGCTGATTTTTATGACAAAAACCCAGAACATTTCCTTTCGTATGACCCTCAAGGGGCCACACCCTCAGGCTCCTCTGATCCTATCCCCCTAAGTAAAAAGCCCGGTTCGAAAGGCCTGAACCCTTCGAGGTGCAGCCTTACTCTACTCCATACTCTACTCCACACCCCAGATACCAAGGACAGCCTTTCCCTGAAGGGGACCAGGAGTTTACAATTATGGAGGAACAAACCGGGACTGAATACTATGCGGATGATGAGGACCTGGAGGAGGTAGAAGATGAACAGGAAATTTACAGAGTAGATTCCCCGGTAGAAAGCGAAGCCCCAGTTACCGACTCGCCAGTTGATAACCAGCCCCTCCTTAATGAAGTTCTCGCTCGCGCAGCAGAACATTTTCACATCGACACCCACGGTGTACAGGAGGAAAGGGACTTCGCAGAAGAGTTGGTGGGAGAGAGAAGGCCGGTCGCTCAGACCATCCCTATCCTTAAATCCATCCAACGTAGAATAGATCCATCCCTGGTGAATCCTAACCTCACCAGAGCCGTCAACCCCAGAGTCGAAAAACTTTTTCGGGCAGCCCAGTCTGACCCTCTTTATATAAGAGGACATCTTAAACCAGACTCCCTAGTCGTTACCAACACTCGGAAGAGGGCTGGGACACCCTTATCGTCGTCGGAAGCTCCTCCCGACAAGGAGAGCAAAAGACTGTACGGGTTTGGCAGGAAGGTAGCCTCAACGTCCGCCTACCAAGCAAGGATTGCAAACTCCACCACCCTGTTGGCAAGTTACAACTGCCATCAATGGGAAGAGGTCGCGGCGCTCATAGCCTCTGCTCCTGAACCGTTAAAGGGCCAGTTGGCTCGGATCTCGGCAGAAGGGAGAGCCGTGTCTGGTTGCATATTAAAAGCAACTTTCGACGCCGCGGACAACGCAGGAAGATTGATAGCAGAAGGTACTGTTATCAAAAGACATGCGTGGTTACGGCAGTCGGGGTTCAAAACAGAAACCCAGGCTTCATTAATAGACAAGCCGGTGGAACCCGATCTATTGTTTGGGAAAGCGGTCGAAGACGCACTTAAAAATGCCAAGGACGAGTACGAGACTCTCAAATCCCTTGGCCAGCTTACCAACAAACCCCCTAACCAGAGGGGGAACAGTAATTTTCGTCGCCCACGCGGCCAAAATTCACAAAGAGGCAACTATGCCCAAGGACAGGGTACACAATGGAACAACAACCAGCAGTCTACCCAAAGTTACGGCAGGGGTAACAAGAGAGGTCGTGGAAGAGGCAGAGGCAGCCCCAACAAGGGAGGTGGCACGCCTCCACCAAAGCAGTGACGCTCAGTTCAGGGTCCCTTCTCACGCAACCCCAGTAGGGGGACGCATTTCCAACTTCACCCAGGCTTGGGAAGGGATCACCTCAGACAGATGGGTGCTGTCAACAGTGTCCACAGGATATTGTATAGAATTACTGCAGCGTCCCCGGAACCACCCTCCACGACAAAGAATACACTCCTTAGAACATCAGAAGATCCTTCTCGAGGAGATCGCCATTCTGCTAGAAAAGGACGCGATAGAACTCGTCCCAGGACACCAGGTAAACAAGGGTATCTATTCAACTTACTTCCTTGTGCCAAAGAAAGATTTGACAATGCGCCCAGTATTGGACTTACGGCCTGCCAACAAGTATGTCAAGCCCCAAAAATTCCGTATGACCACGCTACAAGAGGTAATCCCCCTCCTAAAAAAGGGGGATTACATGGCAACCTTGGATATGAAAGATGCTTATTTTCATATTTCCATGCTCCCAGCGCACAGAAAATACTTGCGCTTCAAAGTGGACAGTCGCCACTACCAATTCAAGGTACTGCCCTTCGGGATAGCTTCAGCACCAAGGGTATTCACCAAGGTACTGGCGGTGGCAGCTGCACACCTACGCAGGGAAGCAATCCCAGTGTACCCTTATCTGGACGACTGGCTCATAACGGGGGAAACCCCAGGAATTTGCAGGTCAAACATTCAGAGGACTATCGACCTCCTCCACGAATTAGGCTTCTCTATCAACGAGAAGAAGTCAAGTCTGGTGCCAAGCACCTCAAAACAGTTCCTAGGAGCAATCCTAGATACTCAAAAAGGGTTGACCTTCCCTTCGGAAGAGAGAATTCGGAATATACTACTGCAAATTCCACATTATCAGTCAGGTCAACAAATAACGGTACGCAAAGCAATGCGGTTACTGGGCATGATGGCGTCATGCATTTACCTGGTCCCCCACGCGCGTCTGCGCATGCGTCCCATGCAGGAATGGTTGGCGAAACAGTGGTCTCAGGCAAGTGGTCAGTGGGACGATCTAGTGGTCGTTTCGCCAACACTCGCAAGGGGAAAACTCTTTTACGATCCCGAAGTACAGGCAGTGGTGACTACAGATGCATGCCTGACTGGGTGGGGAGCTCACCATCTCCACCACACAGCTCAGGGTCTCTGGTCTCACTCAGTAGCCAAGAACCACATCAACCTGCTAGAGCTTCTGGCAGTATTCCGAGCGCTTCGGGCGTTAGAGCCCCATCTGCTAAACCTGTCGGTGCAGATCCGGACGGACAGCACAACAGCCATGTTCTATCTGAACACACAAGGAGGGACTTGTTCGCCAAATCTGTCCAAGCTTGCCCAGAAAATCTGGATATGGGCACTCAGACGGAACATCTTCCTGTCATCACAACATGTTCCAAGCAGAGACTCCCTCCCAGAAGAACACGAATGGGTCCTTCACAGAGATATCGTAGAAGATCTCTTCTCTCAGTGGGGTTTCCCTACTATAGACCTATTCGCCACAAGCGAAAACAAACAATGCCCAGGATTTGCATCCAGGTTCCCCCAGCCAGACTCCCAAGGGAACACCCTGTGGATGAACTGGTCAGGGATGTTTGCGTACGCTTTTCCACCAACTCCTCTCATCAGGAAGGTGGTGTACAAGATGAACAAGGAATCGATGACGCTCATCCTAGTTGCTCCCATGTGGGCGAGATAACCATGGTTTCCACACCTACGCAGAATGGCGGGGTGCGAGCCCATCAAACTCCCAGCCTGGTACAACCTACTGTCCCAGCAACAAGGTCAAACAGTGCACCAGGAACCCAACTCTATGAACCTGGCAGCATGGCTCCTGAGGTCATAGAGTTTGGCCATCCCAATTTACCACAGAGGTGTATGGACATCCTAAAAGAATCCAGGAAACCAAACACAAGGCACTGTTACTTTGACAAGTGGAAGAGATTCGTTATTTGGTGCCAGAATAAACAAATCAACCCAGTTGATTGCACTCCTTCCAACGTTGTAACATACATGCTCCACCTGCTGGACGCAGGTTTGGTTTTTAACTCTCTGAAAGTACACCTGGCAGCCCTCTCGGCTTACACCACATCCCATAACAAAGTATCGTGGTGGAAAGTACCAGTAGTTAAAGCCTTCATGGAAGGAGTAAAGAGACTTCACCCTCCTATTTCGAACCCACCGCCAGGATGGGACCTCAATGTGGTGCTAGCTAAGCTCATGGGCCCCCCTTTCGAACCCATGCATAAAAGTAGTCTCAAACACCTGACTTATAAAACGGCCTTCTTAGTAGCCATTACCTCTATAAGAAGGGTCAGTGAAATTCAGGCTCTGTCAGTGCAGGATCCTTTCTTTACTATCCACAAAAACAAACTGGTTTTACGCACACACCCTAGGTTCTCACCTAAATTTATATCTAAATTCCATGTAAACCAGTCCATCGAGCTTCCGGCTTTCTTCCAGAACCCGCAAAGCTCAGCTGAGGTGAAACTACACACCCTTGATGTGCGTAGGGCGGTCCTCTACTATGTAAATAAAACCAGACCGCTAAGGAAAACAGATCAACTGTTTGTATCCGTAGCTACAGGCAGAGAGGGGGATCGCGTCTCTAAAGGCGCGATCTCGAAGTGGATTATCAACTGTATACAGCTGTGTTACTCTCTTTCTGAAAAAACTCTGCCTTTTACGCCAAGGGCCCATTCTACTAGAGGCATTGGGGCCACTCTGGCTTTCATTGCAAATGTTCCCCTCGACACCATTTGCAAAGCAGCTACTTGGAGCTCTATTCACACTTTTACTCAGCATTACTGCATTGACACTCATTCCAAGACAGATACACAAGTGGGACAAGCGGTTCTAAGACACCTGTTTGCTCATGACCCTTCTCACATCCCACCTCCTTCTTCGGGTACTGCTCGCTAATCTATGCACAGCATGTGATCTAAGCAGATTCCACAAGCCTCAGAAGGGATACATTACTCACCGTAATCGTATTTCTGATGCTTGTATCTGCTTAGATTCACATGCGACCCACCCTTCCTCCCCTCCGAGAGAAGGCGCATGATTGCTTGTAGTCTTACCTTTCTGTCTATCTGCTTGGATTATCTGTACTCACGCTACTCCTCATGCTTCCTCATGTCAGAAAAAATACAATCTGAGGATCCCAGACGCGTGAGGGATCTTGGGTACAGTGGACGTCACACTAGGGATAGTATTACTGGCACGCCTGTGTCGACGCCCATTTTCGAGTTTCGAAAAACAAACTGTAATACTCCGCAGCTTCCACTAGATGTCGGCCTATGCACAGCATGTGAATCTAAGCAGATACAAGCATCAGAAATACGATTACGGTGAGTAATGTATCCCATATATTTTAACTTTTTATTTATTTTCTTTAAACACCAAACAAACACAAAAACAAATTGAACAACATCTCACAACACATTTGCTACGGCACTTTCGAGTTTTTCGTCTTCTGCACGGGTCACGGCTAGACTTCTTCCCTCTCGATCGCGTTGTCTTCGTGCTGGCCTGTACATCACACCCAGGCGCGGGCGGATCCACTTTCCTCCCCTGCTGGGTAGCTCGAGTCATTTGTGCTAACTCTGTCCTTGCCCCCGAGCAGGTCTTGTACAAAAGCGTTCCATGCCAATATTCTGGCCCTGCTGTTGCTTTCTCCCCTTTGCGTTGCCCTTGTCCAGACTGCTATCTCTGCTACTGCCCACTTTTGTAAGTCCGCCCACCAGCCCTTTATCGAGGGTCCTGCGCTTGCGTTCCACGCCATTGCAATGCAGCGTTTCACCAGTATCGTCATTAAGTCTTTCATCTTTGCCACATGTGTCCTCTGCTTGTCTCCCCTCGGAAACAAGCCCAATATGTAAGACGCCGGCGACCAGACCTGCATGTTAATTCCCGCTTTCAAAGCTCTTTCCCTAATCGTGCTCCAGAAGTTCGTTACTCTCGGGCACGACCAGAACATATGTACCATGTCCGCTAGTTCTGCTTGGAAACTTGGGCAGTTTCGGGTTTGTCTGTCCCCCATGGTCGACATTCTTTTAGGCGTTAGATATGCTCGATGTACAATGTATATTTGTACCTGCCTGAACCTTTCCTCGAAACTTTCTTTGCGTACTGGAGGGCCCTGTTCCATTCCTCATCCCTGAAGGGTTTCTGGAGCTCCTCCTCCCATTTCGCTCATGTGTTCAGTGCCCTTGTGTTGATGGATCCCAACATTTGCTCGTAGAGCCTGGACACGGTGTGTGTCCCCTCTGAGACGTCGTACCACACGTCGAGCGTCCCTCCAGTGTCTTCCTCCTCTGGTAGGGTCTCCCACCTCCTTCTGATTGCTTGGACCATGCTAATATACAATAGGAATTGGCCCCTGTGTACTTCTTGTTCCTCCACCAGGGACTGGAAGTCTACCCATTTTCCTTCTTGCCATAGATCCCCTATTTGGGCCACACCCTTGTCTTCCCATTGTGTTCTGAACGTTGCCAAACTTGCGATGCGGGTGTCCACCAGTCCCGCCAGGGGGATTTGCCTCGAGCAGGGGTCCCTCGTGCCCTGTGCTTTCCACGCTCTCTTCCATAATGCTCGGCCCAGCTGGATCATGTTGGGGAGGGTTTTTGCCTGGGCGGCGCTCACCCACAAAAGTTCTCTTAAGTAGTATTGCTCGAGCACTGGTCGAAAAAGTATCGCGTCTATAGAGGTTTCCTCTCGCAGCCATCGCACCACAAATTGTAGTTGTGCCGCCAGATAGTATCGCTCAAAGTCCGGGAGCCTGATTCCCCCCCACTCATAGTCCCTTTGTAGTGCTACCCTGTTCTTCCCTCCCCCCCACAGGAAGTCTCTTGCTATGGTATGTAGTCTCCTGAAAAAGGACCCAGGTATGTTGCAGGGGATATTGGTGAAGTGGTATAGGAGCCCGGGTAAGACCGTCATCTTCATTAGGGCCGCTCGGCCCATCATCCCAAGTGGTAGTGTTTTCCAAAACTGCATGGTGTTCCCAATTTTGTCCAGGGCCGCCTGTGTGTTGGCCATGTGTGTCTCAGTGGTATCATGGTATATGTCCACCCCTAGGTATCTAAAAGTAATCAGGGTCCACGTGAGGTCCAGGGGTGGCAGCTGGTCTGATGTCATTTTTCGCAGGTCTGCCAGGGGGAACGACGAGGATTTTTCCCTGTTAACAGTGATTCCCGATAGTCTGCCAAACGCTGCCCGGGCCTCGGGCAGGTCCAGCAGGTGAGTCCGTGGATCTAGGACATAAAGCAGCATGTCATCTGCATATATCGAAATTTGGTGCGTTTCCCCGTCTATCACTATGCCAGTGTCCCTGTATTCAGCTCTTAGGAAGGCCGCAAAAGGTTCCTGGGCCAGAATATATAATATCGGGGACAGCGGGCATCCCTGCTTCGTACCCCGCCTTATGTTCCACTCCCCCGAGATCTGCCTACCCGTCTTTACCCTTTCCCTCGGTTCTTTGTATAACAGTTTTATCCAGCGTAGGAACCCCGCCCCTATCCCAAAGTGAGCGAGCGCTGCCAGGAGCCAATCCCAGTTCACCGAATCAAATACCTTGATCGCATCCAGTGAAGCCATGGCGCACTCCCCCTCTTCTTGATTTGTCCTGTCAATGACATAATGGAGTCTCTGGAGATTCCATGCAGTGTTTCGTTCTGGTACATACCCCGTTTGATCCGTGTGGATCAGTGTGGGTATCACACTCTTGAGCTGGCCAGCTAGTGCCGCTGTTAGGATCTTGGAGTCTTGGTTTATCAGGGAGATTGGCCTATAGGACCCGCACTCGAGGGGTGGTTTCCCTGCATAAAGTATTGGAACTATTATAGATTCTGACATGCTACTTCGGAGCCTCCCCCTCTTGTATGTGTCATGATGCCTACCCCCGGGCATCCGGATCAAGCCCATCAGCCCCAGGAGCAGGCATCCAGACTTTTACAAAAAACCCAGCAGCCCCAGCTAGGGGCTGTCTGGGTTCAGTCCTGGCGCCGTAGGCAGCAGGCTCATAATAAAAATCAGTCCTGGCGCCATAGTCGCCAGGCTCATAGACATTACTTACCTCATGCAGACCATGCTGCAAATAAATCCAAGCCAACGTGAGGCCTGGATGGGACTATTTTACTACAGGGACTATTTTTTACTCGGGTGTGGTCCTGGGGAACTTCTTTCCTGGGACTACTTTGGAGGCTATTTAAACCACGCCCTAACAGCAGCACATGCTTCGTGTTATTCTGCATCCAGCAGCGTGACTCTCACCGTGCCTGCAGCCAGCATCCAGTCTTCTGCCACGCCCGCCTCGAATCCGGAGCTCCTAGAATAAAGAGGAAGAAAAGGACAAGGTTAGAAAACAAACTTATTTCAAATTCCTCACCTGATTCCGGATCCATTTAATCTCTCGACCTGGAAAGTACATCAGTCCTGCACGCGTCGCTTCGCCAGCTCCAGTACGGCGCCATACTCACCAGTTCTCAAAGCATCTTTCGATCCGGCGCTGTCTCCATCATTTCTTCGCCGTACTCCGGCACCTAGGGGCACAAGAATAACAAGGTGAGCCAAGGGAATCAACAAATACCTCTTACCACCATAGACTTACCTGATTTACCACTGGCGGTATTATTCTCCATATCTTCATATGCCGCATCTGTAACAGTATGCCTCCTCCAGCGTCTCTAGTAGTCTCGGGGCCAAGCAATCTCTGTATTTCTTATAAAATTCCCCTGGTAACCCGTCGGGCCCCAGGGACTTTCCCGTCGGTAGCTGGGTGATGACTTCTGCCAGTTCCTCCACCGTAAGGGGGGCGTCCAGCATATGGGCCTGCTCCTCTGTCAGTTGAGGGAGCCTGATTTCCGCAAATGCGTCCTCCAGGTCCCCCTCCTCTGCCTCTTGGACTCTGGTGTATAGTTTCTCGTAGAATTGCGAGAACACCGCGTTTATACCCTCTTGGGACCTTATCACCTCCCCCTGGCAATTTTGAATTGCGTTTTTCGGTTCCCGCTTGGTCTCCTGTTTAGTTAACCAGGCCAAGAGCCTGCCGGGCTTGTCTCCTTCTGCTTGCAACTTCTGTATATACTTCCCGTAATCTAGCCGTCCCAGCCTCTCCCAGGCTGCCATACACTGTTGTCTCATGGCGGTAAGTTCTCCCTGTTCTCCACCTTTCTCCCCTGCCTGCACTTCGGCCCCCTCAATCTTCCTTTCTATCTCCTCCAGTCCCACCAGGATTTCCTGTCTAAGGCCACCCGTCTTCCCCATTGCCGCACCCCTGACCACTAGCTTAAAGGCCTCCCATGTCGTTCCCGTGCTGTCCACGCTACCTTTGTTGTGCTCGAAATAGTCATCTATCGTGTTCTGGATATGGTCCTGAAATTCCCCATCTAACAGTGCTTCCGCCCTCAATTTCCATGTGGTTATGGGGGCTCTCCTGTATGTGTGGGCCCATGCCACTCTTAGCGGGGCGTGGTCGGACAGGGATCGCGCATGTATGTGTGCCTCAGTGAATTCACCCAGTGTCTCCTTTCCCGTGAAAAGGTAATCTATCCGAGTGAACGTCCCGTGCGGGGCACTATAGTGTGTGTAACCTCTTTCGCTCCCATGTACCTTTCTCCAGATGTCTTCTAACTCGAGCTGATCCAGTATCTTCTGTAGCACCGGCGCTAGATGCGCCGCTCTTTTATGCTTGTCGTCCGACCTATCCAGTCGGGGGTCCAACGTGCAATTAAGATTGCCGGCCCAGATGATAGTTGCGTTCCTGTACGGGGCCAGCCAGGGCGTGAGTGACTTAAAGAAGTCTGTTGCATCGTGATTGGGGGCGTAGGTGTTCACCAGGCACACTTCCCGGTTCTCCAGCATTCCATGGACAATCAAGACTCTGCCCTCGGCATCCTTCTCCTGATTGATGAGTTGAAATGGGGTCCCTGGGGCAATCCAGATCACCACCCCCCCTTGCGTAGTTTGATTATGGTGAGCTATATGTCTGGCCTCCCCATTTCTTGGCCACGTTGGCTTGCTTTTCAGCCATCAAGTGCGTCTCCTGTAGCAGTGCAATTTGGGCTTTTGCTTTGTTTAACCAGGCGTAAACCCCTAGCCTCTTCACGTAGGCATTCAGCCCTCTGACCTTCAATGTGACCACATTTACTTCATCTCGGCCCCTATGTTGGCTGGCTTCAGTGGCCCGTTCATTCCCATTGGCCTATTCGCGTCTATTTCCTCCTGGCGTACTGACTTGGGGTGCCAGACCACCGTCTTCCTTCTGCTGTGCCTCTGGTGGTCTGCATGTCCGCCTTCTCCCTTATCTTTCCCGATGTCAGCTATCCCTTCAATTGCTGGCTTCTGTTCTGTACTGGCCTTTTTCCTCAGTGCTCCTTGTTGATTTCCCACACCTGGACGTGGCCTCGCACACTCCCCTTTTTTGCCTTTGCCGTGTCCTCGTTGTATGTTGTGCCTTCTTCCTCTCGTGCCTTCTCCTTGCAAACTTAACCACACAACCTTAACTACTATATACAAACGCCCAACCCCCCCCCCTGCTCGGTCCCAGCCGGCTTCCAGGTGCCGCCCTCCTTTCCGCGGGCGCACTCGTCGCGGCGTAGTGTCTTAAAACTAACACTGCAAACATTGTCTCTACTTGGGGTCTCTACTGTGGGTCTCGGCGGTCCAGTTCCGGAGGTCTTGTGCTCCCGTTTCGAACCACTTGTTTAGGCCTTTAGATTCTTGATCTGCTGATTATCTGTGTTTTCCGCTTTCCGCAGGGTGCGTTCGTGGTTTCTCATTCCGGCGAGGCGTCATCGCATCCGACGGCCTGCTTGAGTGTCTATCAGGCTCTCCTTCGCCCAACCTTTGTTTGCGCCTCTGGGGTGTGTGTTTGGTCCTCACTCTCACTCCCTGCCCCGCCAGGGCCTCTCTCTGTTCCTCTCGTCCCCCTCTCTTGGTTGTGGGATCCCTTGTTGGTCCATCCATTCTTCTGCGTCTGCTGTGGTATCAAAGATCTGTGTCCTCCCGTTATGCAGCACTTTGAGCTTGGACGGGTATAACAGCATGAATTTCACCCCCGCCGCCCAGAGGCGCACTTTGGTCGGCCAGAGCTGTGCCCGTTGGTTTTGCACCAGCGCAGTATAGTCTGGGTAGATGGTTACCCTGGCTCCATTTCGGGTTATCTCACCACCCTCCCTTGAGAATGTCAAGATTTTTTTCCCTGTCTTTGAAATTTATGATCTTTGCAATCATGGGACTTGGTGGCGCTCCCGGGCGGGTTTTCCTAGTTAGTGCTCTGTGTGCCCTCTCCACTACGAAATCCTGGGAGAGGGTCCCTCCGCCTACCTCTTGGAGCAGTAGGTTCGCTATATAGATCGTGGGGTCCCCGCCTTCCTCCCCCTCCGGCAGTCCCACAATGCGTACGTTGTTGCGCCTGGCTCTTCCCTCCGCATCTTTGGCCCTGCGTTCCAGTGTCCTGATCCGTTCCAGTGCCTCTGTCATTTGTGATTGGGAGGTGGTCACATTCGCCGAGTTGCTCTGCACTTGCTGTTCCACCGTCGTCACTCTCTCCACTAGGTTCTTTGTGTCCTGTCTAAGGAGCCCAACGTCCACAATCACTGCGTCCAGTTTACCCCCTATCGACGCCTTCAACGCCTCTATGGCTTCCAGAATACTGCCTTCCACCTGTCTGATCATTCCCCATGTGGTGTTTGGCGTGGCTGCGTCCACCCCTGTCGTCCCAGGTTGCGGATCATCGTTCTTGCGGGCAAGGTGTGTTCCCGTGGGGCTTCTCCATTGTGGCCGCCAGCCCGCAGTGTGTCGGGGTGTCCTGTCGGTGTTCTGGGCCTCGGGCTCTGCTGTCTGTTGATCATGGCCGCAGCTTCCAGCGCCTCTGCGTGTCCCGGCGATCGTCCTCGCCCCGCAGTGGGGCGGGCCGACGCGGCGCTTCTCCCAGTCTCCTGCTGGGTTGTCTGCTGGTGTCTGCTGGGCTTCCCCACTCCCTGCAGGCTGTCTGCTCTCCTACGCCTGGTCACTCCCGCTTCCAGCAATTCCACATCTTTCGGGGCGCCATTTTGTGTGACGGTTCCGCGTTGCTCGCAGTCCTCGTTTTAGCCTCACCGTCTGCTAATTTCGCTCTGGCATTCGCCTCTGTGTGCCCCGGACGTTCAGATGTCCCCTCTTTCGTTTTTCCGTCTCTTCTCGCCTGATTTCGGCCTTTTTCCAGGATCATTGGCCGGATCAAACGGGAGCCCTCAGAGACTCGCTCACGCTCGCATGGCCGCCAAGCCACGCCCCCCCCATGTAGAACATATATACATACAATATCACCCAACCTGTGCTGGTACTCATTTATCGACCTCAGAAGGATGAAAGGCTGAGTTGAGGTGTTCAAGAACAGACTAAATTAGTGACTCCCCCCTGAAGTGTGCCTGAAATAAACCTTTAATGAGTCTAGCAGTTATTGTATAGAATTCTAGACAGACAAATTAGTTGGCATTCCTATTCTTTCTTATTTAGGTTCAATGCTGAAAGTGTTAGACTTGAGGAATCCCAGTTCTTAAAAAAAAAAATCTGAGGCCTGCACATGAAAGCCAGCCACTCCAGAACCAAAAAGCCACATAGCGCTGGCCACAGCCTAGCACCTTTTTTTAAAAAAAAAGGGAGACCAGAGGGGTAGCCAGAGAGACCCCTAAATATCACCCCTGTCGACATTCTTTCCAGCCAGGGCCCAGTCATATGTAAGTGGTAAGTCAGGGTGGGTGCCACACACAAACACTGCTTACCTTAGCTGTTGGGAGTCTATTGTGACCCCCAGAAGCGATGCCCGTAAGCCCCCAAGCACCCACAGACGGACACGTCTGCTCTGCTCGGGCTTCACAGTCTTGAAAAAGCAAAAAACAAGATATAGAATCTGCGTGGGTAGAAGGCAACACTGACTCAAAATGATACAGAAGCCAAGTTAAAAGCATGTTAAAAGCACTGGTTAACAAGAACTCAATACAGATATGGCAATGGCTAAATAATCCTACTACACCCAACTAAGCCCCCTTAATCAACGTGGTAACCAAAGAGGCCTGGTGTAATTTCTATGGAGATCTATTTGGGACAGGATTGTGTCTTCTGAAAGAACTGAAGAATGAGCAGAACCATCCTTGGACCATCCCGATGGACATACTTGATCTGCAGTGCCTTATAAAAAAAGCCAGCTCATCGAATGCACCAGGCCCGATGGCCTAACAAACGCAATGATAAAAAATCACAAAGAGGCATGGATCCCATTCACCATTGATCTTTTTACCCAGGTCCAGAGATCGGGAACAATCCCTGACTCCTGGAGGAAAGCTATTATCGTCCCCATCTAGAAAAAAGGAGACAAGATGAACCCCTCAAACTATCGTCCGATAGCCCTTTTGGATGTTCTGGGTAAACTTTTTGCAGTTTTAATATTAAAAACATTGAGAAAGTGGATAAAGGAAACCAATGTTTCTGTTCCGCGACAATCGGGGGAGTAGGAACAGAACTTAACCTGTTTATGATAAATCTTTTAAAGGCAAATGCTTTGTCAACGCAATCCAAAATATATCTTGCCTTTATCAACCTAAGAAAGGTGTTTCACATGGTCGACAGGTCTTAATTATGGGCAGAAATGGAGGCTGAGAAATGTCCTGATGATTTACTGGACTGCATTAGGGTCCTCTACTCCTCTACCAGAGTGCAAATAAGACTTAACGATCAGCGCACCCTTACAAAATAAATCCATACGCACCAAGGATTAAAGCAGGGATGCCATTTGGCACCCACCCTATTCAACTTCTTTTTGGCAGATCTAAAGAACAGTGGAAACTTTTCCACTGCACATCAATGGCCAAGCAAAACAGTGTATTGTATATGCAGACAATAGTGTCCTCATAGACCAAACGCTCACAGGAATTAACAAAAAAGGGCTCTCAATGATCTCCAAAAATATATGCAAAACAACATATTGGAGATAAACAAGGCTAAAGCTAACATCTTTGTTTTTTGGTCCGTTCAGGGAAAAAAGAAAGCCAACTTTAAATGGTACCTAAGAAACAAGATCCTTTCCCAGGTTGTGTCTGTGGTTTATCGTGGAATATGTATAAACTCCAGCTCTGTAGACACCCCCCACCAACAGGAGCTTAAGACAAAAATCGAAGCGATAGCGGTTCAAGGCCGACTCGTCTACAGAAAATACTATAAATTGTCCATCCTTTTGCTAGTCGCTTTTTACAAATTGAAGGTTCTGCCGAGCTTGACGTACGGAGCAGAGTCATGTACATTCACACCCTGGAAGCCTTTTCTGGAGGAAAATACTGAGACTGCCCCAGAATGTTCCGGTAGCAGCGATTCGATTTGAGTTGGGGCTGCCATCTTACGATCTGGAAAACCTTATCCCTCTTCAGGAATTGTATAATAGAACCCACATCTGAGTTCTATTCAACCTTTATACAAGATCAAAAGGGGAGGAAAAATACACTTCTCCATCAGTGGGGGAAAAGATGTTTGGAAACGACTGACTCATTGGGTCTCAGTTTGGCGACTCTACGACTAAACCCTGGCAAAGTGAAAAAACCTGTGAAGGAAGACTACTGGATCGAAACGCAGAGAAAAGTAGCCTCTTACCAGCGGCATCTTCACATGACAAATGAAACAAAAGCATACGATTCAGTCCCGAGTACCTCAGAGGTTTTCCCTTAGATTCGTATCGATCTCAGTTTTTGAGATTTTGTCTTAACATCATGCCAACAAGACAAGTTATTAAATCATACGGTCAAGTCCAAGATTCGAAATGTAGATTCTGCAATCAGGAAGGAATCATTGAATCATTAAAACAAATCATCATATTCTGCACAGGCCTTACTGAGATCCGCACGAGATACATTGGAAAGCTCATCGAAGATAGAAGTTCGAAAGATGCTGAAACGATTTGGTCTTGGATACTCGTTGAAGAATCACGATCTATGATCATTGCAGTCATACAATTTCTAAATGAAATCTTGGGGGGGGTAGCCATGACATGATATGATATGATATGATATGGCATTTATAACGCGCATATACACAAGTGTTTCAAGGCGTGACGAGGCAAGGGATGGGAAACAGAGGGAAGACAGACAGCGATCCTACTAGGCCAGGTGACATTGAGATCCCCCGCATGGACCCTATACATTTTGTTTACTGATTTATAGACCTGTGGATCTCATATTTTCCATTCTACTTCCCTCCTCCTCCTTTTGACGCGATATCTAAAGTGTTATCAATGTAAATAGCGATTGTGAATGAATTTGATGGTCTTCCTAACTTCTCTATGCATGGAAATTGATGTCTTGTCTTGTTGTTTTTCTTTCCTCTCACTGCCTTTTATCATCGCTCTTCTTAGTAAGCACGGTTTTACTTTTTTGGAACCTCTTTGGATGGAAAGATAAATGTTCAGTATGTGAATCATAAATCTTTAATAATACTAAATAAAAAAGAAAAGCAAAGAAGTACATGGACGTGTACTATGGCTTGGCAGGAGAGTGGACCAGGCCCACAAAAAGGAAAACTAAGGCCGGAATTGCGATTCTCTGACTCGCACCCAAATTAAGAGAACTGGAAGTTAATGGACAGTTCATACAGTACTTCACATGTTAGCCTGGGGAGTGCATCCAGGATACTCTTCTTCGTCGCAATACGTTGTGAGAGGGATCAAGGTCTGCACACCAGGCTCAGACACCCACCACAGCCTGGGGAGTGCAGCCAGGTGACTTTTCATGGTCGCAGTACCTGGTCAGAGACCCACTACAGCCTGGGGAGTGCATCCAGGCTACTCTTCTTTGTCACATTACCTGCTGAGAGGGAACCAGGTCTGCTCACCGGGTCAGGGACCCTCTACAGCTTGGGGAGTACATCCATGCTGTTCTTCTTCAGTGCAGTATACAGGAAGAGGAAGCCAGAGTTGCCAACCAGCGTCAGAGAACCCAAGGAACTATGTTGTAAGCCTGAGGAAGGATGGGGGAAATGAGACATTCCCCCAACAGCTAAGGAGTGGCTGAAACCACACTGGCTAAATCCTACCAACACAAGAACTGCCATTGTCCAGGGATATACGTGATTTGATCGTGGCAGAATTGTTTGTGGCTGAATTGGCTGTGGTCAATTTCGTCACAAATACAACTTTGATCCCCACCCCCTCAATAAACCCTCCCCACAATCCCCAGAGTTACCCTTTGCTTCTCTGCTTGCTTCTGACCCTGCAGCCTCAGTTCTGTACCTCTTATGCAGGTCTGATCCGACGCTGCAGGGTCCGCTTTTCTTTAATTTTTTCCGCATCCCCTGCCTCCAGTCCTCAGGAAGCGGGGGACACCCCCGCTACCCAAGGCAATCACTACCGAACATGGGGAGCGTGGCACACCCCCCGCAGCCCCTGCTCCCAATGTTCGGTATTGATTGCCAAATTTATTTGAATTAAATCGATCAAATGGTACTGGCCGAATTCGTCCAGATTTACCATTCGATCAATTTAATTCAAACAAATTGGGCAAAACCTTGTCCAGGGGAAGGAAGCCATTCCTCTAGACCAAGAAGACATCTCCTTTTAGTTAGCTTAGAGTGTAAGGGACAGAGTTAGGATTTTGACATTGGACATTTGCTTTGGACATTCTGACACTAGTAACTTCATTTGAGGAAGGGAAACCCCTCTTAGGTTTAGGACGAGATACCCCTTTTTACCCCTGACTAAAAGTTTATAGCAATCACTATGACCTCTCTGTGTCAGAGTCGTACTTATGCACCCTTACAATATATATATATATATTTATATTTTATTTTTTTGCAAACAAAGGGGGGTGAGGGACACGCTTTGGCTCCCAGCTCATTCAGCCTCCCACAGTCCAGATGATGTTCTCCTCCAGGCGCTTTGGTGCCACTCGCACTCATTAGGGAGGCAGTCTGTTCAGGTGTTGCTGTTTAGCACCAGGGTGACACATGCCCCACTGTGGAGAGTTTCGCTCCCCCCCTCCCCCCCTCGCCCACTGTGGGATTTACATTGTGTAATGGGAGGGAGAGTTGATTCCTGGCTGCCTTAATGGACTACAGCTACCAGAATTCCCTGAGGCTACAAACATTGAACCATTGACTGTTCTATTTTTTATTTTATTTTTTATTTAAATAATGCTTTGGTTTGCATGTCTAACCTTTTATGTTATTCAATCGTCTTACATATCGCTGTGTTTAATTCGCAGAACTTGATTAAAAATAATTTTTACAATTTCTCCAGTTAGTGTTTGGTCTGCCAAGTTATTTAATTTCATGTTTTAGTAAATTCAGGATTAAAAGGTTTATGTTAGTCCCTATAGTTTTACCAAATCCTGTCTGTCTCACAGCATATTTATTTTCTTTCATTGCCCATTTGTTGAAGCTTCCCAGTAGGATTTTCGCATATATTTTCCCGAGTGGGTCCAGAAAGGCCAATGGGCGACAGTTTCTTGGTTCTTCAGATTGCCCGTTTTTAAATATTGGAATTATGGTGGCTTGCTGCCATGTTTCCGGTATATTTTTGGTGTTCTGTACGAGTTTACAAATGCTGTCGCATATTGAGCTCCAAATGTGAGGGTTCTGTTTAATTACCATGTTGGATAGACCATCAGGTCATGGGGCTCTGGATGTATTCAGTTTCTTTATGGCTTCTTTTATGTCATCTATGTCCCAAGTCAGTTGCCATGCAGGATTATTTGATTGCTTATCATGGTCTTTTTCCTGTTGATTTTGGCCGTATAGATCCGTGAAATATTTTATCCAGCTTGCCTCATTGGTGGTCATGGCATTTTGTTTCTGTGTCTGGCAATTTATCAGCGACCATAGTTGCCTCGTATTCCGATTTTTCATAGCTTGTAGCATTCTCTCCACATCTTCTTGTAGTATCATCACTTTGTTGTTTTTCATCCAGTTCCTGTGTTTTTGCTTGGCCCATTTCAGTTTTTTGTGTCCATCACCTTTGGTGTCTTTTTTTTATCAATTTTATTATCTGTCTCAGTTCCTTCTTCTTTTGTACAACTTTAGAGTTATACACATGCAGATGGTTCTTTATTGCTAGTTGGTTTCTTTTTGTCTCTTTCCTGAATGGTAGCAGAAGCCATTCATAGTTCATTTTTTGTATGTCATCAAGGCTTGAATTTGACATTGTGCTTGGCAGATTTCCTATCTTATTCTGGCTGATCCTTAGTCTATTCATTCCATTGTTTATCTCTATGCGGGGGAGGAAACTGGACTTCTTCTTCATGGTTTCAACGTTCCATGTTCTTTTTAAGGTATAATGGTCGCTGTTCCCATTTTTGATATTGATACTATGGTTAAGCTCATCATATATTCCTTTCGACATGTAGATGTAGTCAATTATTGTAGTTCTCTCGCTGTTGGCCCAGGTTTCAATCTGTTGGCCAGTCACTCTGTAATGGCAGTCTGATCTAAACAAGTGTCTATTTATGGTTTCCTTGATCCATTTTTTTGCTCGGGCTTGCAATAAATGATCTTCTATTTCATCACCGTCTTTGTTACACAGGTGTAAGTTTAAATCTCCGCAGATTATGACTTCGATTTCGGCGTATTTGACTTTGGCTTGATCAATAGCAGAGAAAACAATGTCTATGAAGCTTTCTTCTGTTATGGCAGTGGGATTCCAATATTCGTTGACTATGCACCATAGTAACGCTCTCACAGGGCTATTATTGTTGTCAGTCTCAGTGTGGGTTCTCTTGATTTTAATTATCGTTGTTTGGACCCAGGGAAGTGTATTTTCCGACTCAATTATTTTGATATTTGTTGGACTTTTGATCATGGTCAGCAGACCTGCCGAGGGATGACCTTTTTTCCTTTCTATTGCTGGATTCATAAGCACCATGTATCCATCGCATATTGGTTGGTCTGCTAGCCATGATTCCTGTATACATACTATGTTGCAAGTTGTAAAGTTCTTTTTCTGTGTCTCTGAATAGGTGTCTGTGTCCACGCGTGTTCCATGAGCACAATGAGAGTGTTGTCATCCTCTCTCCATTTAATTGTTACCATTGTTGGTTAAAACTCTCTTGATCAGTCAAGCATGATTCGTCAAGTTCTCCAGCATTGGATCTTTCATGGATTCACATGCTTAGACTATTCCCTGTCGACAGACTGGGAACCCTCAGTCCGCTTATAAAGCCGTTTCCCATAGGAAACGTTCAACACTTTTGTGTCCTATATACATCGTTTTGGACCCGCACACGCATGCCCCACTAGGACGTAGCGGTATAAATGCCCCGCCCCCGCGGCTCCCTTCAGATTTCAACCGTCTCCAAAGTAGTGGGAGCACCTCGTGTAGTCTACTATTTTGTCTAGGTTGTGCTGTTGGAGTTTCTCCTGATGTCAGGGAAAGCGCTGTTCCGTCCGTGCGCTACGTGCGGGTTGAAGAAGGTGTACGAGGGGGACGGACATATCATCATTCAGCAGACAAGTGCACCATATGTAAGGGCTTCTCCCAGAAGACACTTAAAGATCGAAGTCGAAGACTTGTGGCATGGTTAAACCATGGAGCGGGGGCATACCCGCCTTCGGAGGTGGGCTCCACGCGCAGCGTGGCCTTAGTGTCAAAATCTTCAGGGGCCCCGCGCCGCTCGACAAATTGTCGGAACCCCCGGTGAAGAAATTACGACCGGCGGAGAAGGAATCATCGAGAAGCCATTCTAAGGAGTCTTCGTTGAAGAAAGCCTCGTCATCCTCATCTTCGACGAAGAAAGACAGAAAAGAAAAATCTAAATCCTCCTCGGGCGATCATCATAGATCGACCTCGAGTCGAGATGCAGAGAAGCGCAGGTCGAGTTCGGAAAAGGCGGGAACGCCTCAAGGACCTGCACGACCACCGCCGTCGTCGACGGCAGGGCAGTCGTCGACCACTTCTCTGCCACTGACACAATTGGTCTCAACCGTTCTTGGACCGCAGACAGTAACGACGACGTCGACGACGGGGCCAGCTGTTGCTTCGTCGACAGAGATCCCGCAAGAGGCCTTGCGACCAGAGGTATACGACCCAGTTTTGCCGGATACACTACTGCAGCAAGAGGCCTTGTCGGTGTCCTCGGGAGATGAGGATGTGAGAGTAGCTGGCCCTGCAGACCTCGGGTTACGAGGGATTACCAGGCCTCTCTCCGGGAGCATTCCGGGGGTCTACCCCTCTGCTCAATCCGCAGTCACTCTTGTCGCTGGAGGTCTTAGCCACGTTGCAAACGTTGCTGAAGACACTGGACGACAGACTACCTCAAGCAACTCCGGCTAGGTCGGCCATCGACGACCCGGGCCATCTCGTCGGCCACTTCCGTCAACCCCCACGGCATTGCCAGCGGGTGGAGACCTCTCTGCTCCACGGCGCGAGGAAGGAGAGCTGATGGATTCGGACTCGGACAGTAGAGCCTTATCGGATGTCTCGCTTTCCCCCTCCAGTGATCCAACCTGGGAGTCCGAAGCAGAATTAGAAACCCTGAGAAGCCCGGCTCAGCCGTCTCCCCCGGACGACATTGGGTCATTTCACACCATGATGGCCAAGGCTTGTACAGAATTCGGGCTGACCCAGGAAGAGGAGAAAAAGGACTGTTTTCTTTTCGACCACATGGGAAAGAGGAGAAGGTCGGTGTTTTCAGTACCCATCCTGGATCATGTGTGCCACGAGGGGTTACAGACCATGCGCCACCCTTTCTCGGAACTGGCGATAAAAGGTAGTCTGGAGAAAAAATGTAAGGCTCCAGAGGCTTCCCCCAAGTGTCTCTCCTCCCAACCAACTCCTGACTCAGTGGTGTCGGCAGTGGCGGGGAGAAAGGCGAGGGCCTAGCACAAGTGCACAACCCCCCCGGAAAGTGATGCCAGAAGACAGGATGCTTTCGGCAAAAAAGTGCTGTTGGTAGGTGCTACCACAGTGAAAGCGGCCAATTCTCTGGCCATAGTAGCCAGATACGACAGGGAGATGTGGCACCGACTGGCTCCTATGCTGGAGAATCTTCCGGAAGAACATCGTAAGGCGGCGATGTTACTTGTCAGGGAAGGTGAAGAGGCCTCCAATCATGCCATAAACATCACGGTGGACCTCGCGGAATCGGGGTTTAAGCAGGTGAATAACGGTGTGGTTCTCCGAAGGCATGCATGGCTGAAATGCGGCAACTTCCGACCAGAGGTGCAATACAAGGTGCTGGATATGCCTTTTGAGGGAGACCTTCTGTTCGGCGAGAAGGTGGATGAGGCCCTGAAGGGCATGAAAGAGGACTCGGACACGGCGCGTTCCTTGGGGGCCCTCCAAAGTGATCGAAGTTTCCGGTCTTTTCGTCCCTTCAGGGGAGCATCAGGAAATTCCAGATTCTCGGCATTGAGAGACAGATCCTTCAGTAGGCCAGCATACCCCTCCCAGGGATACAGACGGGCCTCTCAAGCTGCAAAACGACACTGGGACTACCAGGCCCCCAACAAGAGAACAGGTTACTCGTCGTCGATGAGGGATAAGCAGACCAAGGACCAGCAATGACGGGCATCGGAACGTTCTGGGAGGCAGGGTATCATGCTACATCAACGAATGGGAGAAAATAACAACGGATCAATGGGTGTTGGACACTGTAAGATACAGACATTCCCTGCAATTCAAAAGCAACCCTCTGCACATTCCACCGGCATTTGTAGCTCAACCCCATCTGAGCGTGTTGCAGCAGGAAGTAGCACTTATGCTACAAAAAGGTGCTATAGAATTGGTTCCGTCGTCACAGAGGCGTCAAGGGGTTTATTCCCGATACTTTGTGATGAAAAAACCAAACGGAAAGTGGCGTCCCATTCTAGATCTGCGTGATCTCAACAAAACGTTGAAAAGCCTAAAATGCAAGATGCTCATGCTCCAAGAAGTGATCCGGTCAGTTCAAGAAGGGGACTTTCTGGCGTCTCTGGACCTGCAGGACGTGTATTCCCACATACCGATGTGTCGGCGACACAAAAAGTTCCTAAGGTTTGTGGTAGGGCGGACTCACTACCAGTTCACAGTACTTCCTTTTGGGCTGAAATCCTCTACCAGAAGGTTCACAAAATGTTTGGCCCCGGTGGCAGCCTGGCTGAGAAGGCAAGGCCATCATGTATACCCGTATCTCGACGACTGGTTGGTGAGGGGGTCCTCCCCTATGTCGACTCACGCAAGTTTGCAGGCCACCATGCACCTCTTACAACGGCTGGGGTTTGCGGTAAACTTCGAGAAATCCTCGTTAACGCTGTCGAAAAGCTTGGTGTTCCTGGGAGCACAGTTCGAGACCCAGTTAGGGTTAGTGAAGCCATACCTCGACAGAATCACCAAACTCAATCGATTGGCAGATCAGCTGAAAATCAATACCAGACTGTCAGTGAGAAAATATATGTCAATTCTGGGCGCTATGGCGTCCTGCATTCCTCTGGTGGCCAACTGCCGCTTGTTCATGAGGCCGGTGCAAGAGTTTCTGGCAGACGGGTGGACGCAGGCCCAAGGGCTCTGGTCGGACAAACTGACCATCGACGAGCTCCTACTAGCTCTTCAGTGGTGGCAGAGCTTCCAGAATCTATCCAGAGGGGTACCCCTACAGGAGCCAGAGTTTCGGCTAACCATAGTGACGGACGCGTCCCTGACAGGCTGGGGAGCACACATGGGCACTCTACAAACGCAAGGTTGTTGGTCTCGGAGGGAACTCTCCTGCACATCAACGTTCTGGAACTGAGAGCAGTGCGCCGGGCCCTGAAGTCGTTCCTGCCGCACATCAGAGGGTCCATAGTGAGAATATTGACAGACAACACGACGGCAATGTTTTACTTGAGGAAGCAAGGGGGCACGCGATCCGGAAGCCTTTCCACCGAGGCTTGAAGGTGTGGCATTGGGCTCTGAAACACGATATATCCATCGTAGCTCATCATCTTCCGGGTGTACGGAACGAGCAAGCGGACTCACTCAGCAGAAATATGGACCAAATTCACGAATGGGAGATAGACAGCGTCCAGTTGTCGAAGGTCTTCGAGAAATGGGGACGGCCTCCGCTGGATCTCTTCGCTACGAAGAGGAACAAGAAGTGCGAAATGTATGCCAGCAGGTGGCCACAGGAAGGCTCTCTGGGGGAAGCGTTCTCCTCTACGCCTTCCCTCTGTTCCCTCTAATACGGAGAACTCTGCAGTAGATACGCAGGTACAGGTGCCGGGTCATCCTAGTGGCACTGTGTTGGCCGAGGCAGCCTTGGTTTTCCGACCTGCTTCACCTGTCAGTGGATCAACCAATAACGTTCCTGAAGGTTCCCAATCTCCTGTCCCGGGATGAGGGAACAGTGTGGCATCACAATCCAGACAGTCTGAATCTCACAGCTTGGCTCCTGACTTTTCGGAATTTGGTGCCTTGAGCATTTCGTCGGACTGTCGGAGGATCCTGCAAGCAGCGCAAGCCCCTTCCCCCAACAAGTCGTACAAGTGTAAGTGGAGAAGGTTCTGTACGTGGTGTCAAGGACAGACGGGAGTGCAACCTCTAAGGGTCACTCTGGAACAGCTTCTGCCGTATCTGCTACACCTAGCGAAGAGCGGATTATCTTTTTCATCAATAAAGGTACACCTGGCGGCCTGGCGGCCATCTCTAGGTTCACGAGGAGAAGGAAGTCGTCTCCCTTGTTAAGTGACAGGTTGGTGAAACACTTCATGAGGGTTTTGTTCCGGACGTTCCCTCCGGTTAAACGTTTTCCACCAACGTGGAGCCTTAATAAGGTGCTAGTAGGGTTAATGAAACCACCCTTTGAACCAGTGGCCACATCGTCGATGAAGTTCTTGTCATGGAAAGTGGCCTTTCTAATAGTTATAACATCAGCTAGGCGGATCTCGGAGTTGCAAGCGTTGGTCATAGACCCTCCGTACCTAAGGTTTTTTAAGGACAAAGTGGTTCTGTCAATGAATCCTCGTTTCATTCCAAAAGTTCCTACGGCTTATCATAAGCACTCATCCATTCTCCTGCCCACCTTTTTCGCGACCCCCTCATCGGCTGCGGAAAAAGTCCTACATACCTTGGACGTCAAGAGAGCTCTAAAATGTTACCTTCATCGGACTCAGCAACTTAGATCTATGCAACAACTCTTCGTTGCATATGGTCCTTCGGCAAAAGGAAAAGCAATTTCAAAGCAGGGACTGGCCCAATGGGTCTCGTTGACGATTGCCTTCTGTCATTCAAAAGCGGGAAAACCGCTACAAGGGTGTCCGAGAGCTCATTCTACAAGGGCAACTTCGTCGTTGACGGCGTTGTGGGCAGGAATCCCACTGACAGACATTTGCCAGGCGGTGGCATGGTCAGTGCCTCACACATTTACCCGCCACTGCTGCCTCGAACTGCAGCATGCGGACGAAATATAAATGGGAAGAGCAGTCTTGCGCCATCTGTTTCAATAAGGTAAGCCCTTTTCAAGAAGGATCTGTGCTTATTTTGACATATGTATACATGGATCTATATAAGGATGTATATATATATATATATATAGATTTATATATGTGTATATAGGTATTGATCTGTGCATGTACTGTTTTGCATTTTAAATTGGCATCCTACGTAAGCGTGGTTCGCTATACATATGCTTGGGAGGGTGCCGGATTGCATTCACACCTCCTCTTTTTCAGTATCACTGCTGTGCATTCTATTCTAAGCATGTGAATCCATGAAAGATCCAATACTGGAGAAGGGAATAGTTTCTTACCTGTAACTCCATTTCTCCAGCATTGGTATCTTTCATGGATTCACATGCGCCCGCCGGCCTCCCCGGAATGCAATCGTCTTGTATATCTAGGTTTCACCCCATTCTGCTTTGGAGGTGTCGAAATCTGAAGGGAGCCGCGGGGGCGGGGCATTTATACCGCTACGTCCTTGTGGAGCATGCGTGCGCGGGCCCAAAACGACGTAGATAGGACACAAAAGTGTCAAACGTTTTCCTATGGGAAACTCCTTTATAAGCGTACCGAGGGTTCCCAGTCTGTCGACGGGGAATATTCTAAGCATGTGAATCCATGAAAGATACCAATGCTGGAGAAATGGAATTACAGGTAAGAAACTATTCCCTTGTCTCCATATTCTCCATATTCCTTGTTTAATATGGGCCTCTTGCAGCTTTAGCTGTTGTCCTTCTTCTTTTCTTCCACTTTCAGTTTTTTTCCTTATTTGGTTTGTTCCCTTTGTTCTATTCTGTGGTTCGTTTCGGCTGTTCGTCTCCAGGTGCTTTGGGTGTGTCGTCTCTTGTTTGTCTGGAATATCTCTTTGTGCCCTTGCCTCTTTGTTTGTTTGATCATGGAATAATAGATCAAATCCTAGTTGTTTGAAAGTTGTCTTTTCAATCTATACTTGGTCCGTGGTTGCGTTGTCCGTGAACTCTATGGTATGAATATCTTTTGTGGATATTTCTTTCATTTTCGTTATCACGTGCATCAACCTTAGTATGTTTGTGCGGTTCAATATTAAATTGTCGTTTTGTTTAGTTATTCTTTGTAATTTTATCTTGTGCTCCAGGCTTTTTGATTTTTTCAATAGATCAATAAAGATCGGAAGTTGTATTTTCTTTTCTGTTTCTCTCTTGGGTGTATTTCGGTTTTCGTTATTCTTTCCGTTTTGTAAAAATTTCAGTTGCCATTCGCTATCACTGCAGTCTTCCGTACTCATTTCGCTCCTCTCAGTTTCGTCCTGTAGATCTTCATTTGATATTTGTTCGAGTGTGTAATCATATCTTGTGGAGTCTTGTGAATGATTCTCCTCGTATTGGTCCAGGATAATCATGGAAGATTGGCTCATTTGGATTTGTGCTTCCTCAGATAGATCGTTGAATTCTTCAGCGTATGTTGACATATTCATCAATTCCTCATTTATTCTTTCTTCCGTATTACCTTCTCATCGTGGTGATTTTATTTTTGGCAGGCTGTCAGCTTTTTTTGCCTTGTTGAGGAGTTTTTATCTTTGTTGTCCTTTCTTCTGTTTTTTTTTCTGTGATGTCGTTTACTGGAATTTTGAGATTTTTCAGAAATGCATGTGAGCCTGTTTGTCTTCTGCTTTTGCTGTTTGTACCTTTTTTTTGTTTTTCTTTGTCTGGTGCCATTTTACTCCCTTTATTGAAGATATCATATGTTTCAGGTTTTTCCAAGTTGGATTTTACAGGATTTTTGAAGGAGCTCCGGTCTTCAGTCAGATCTATTAAGTTTTCTACGGGTATGTTCTGTGTTGTTCTTTGAGGGGCAAGGTCTATCTCCTCACTGGATGGAATTCTATCTTCTTCTTGTGTCGCCCTTGTGGGTGTCTTGTTGCTAGGTTTTTCTTTTGTTCTTTCATTCTCGGTCTGGTTTGTCTGGTTATTCCTTGCAGTCATCATTGTGATCAGTGCATGTGTTAGGTCTGTTTTTTCAGGCCTTTCACTCCTTGCAATGTCGAATAGTCTGGATTGCCATAGGTGGCTGGCGTTTGCTTTGATGTATTTCTTCATATATGTTTCCTGGCAAATTTGTTTAGAGTGTATTAGTGCAAGTAGCATGGCTTGATCTTTTATTGTCTCTGTTAGTGTCTCTTGCAGTTTCATGTATGGGATCAATGATTGAGATGTTGTCATTATTAACATGTTTTGCAGATCTAGCATTGACGTTGGAATTGATGCCATTTCGTGGTTGTGTCCCTTTTCGCAGCCACATAAATTTGGAGTCGATGATTCTTCTGAATGGAACAATGTGTTACCTTCATAATGTCGTTTGTCTGTAAATAAGTTGCCATTCGCTGGAATTCTCTGTTTATAGTAGTCTTTCTGTTTACAGTAGGTTTGTTTTGCGTTTGACTGTCGTTCAGTGATTTAATTTGCCTCTGTTGACCCAAGAGGTTGTCTGTTCCCAAATACTTCCTTTCTTTTTTCGTGGCTTCTCATGAGATTTTCTATTTCGGCTATATGTAGAGAGAGTCGTGCTGCTTTTGGATTTGTTTGCTCAGATGTCTTGTTCGCTGTCAAATGTGACTTTCTTCGGCTCTCGTATAGAGATTGCCATTTTTTTCTTGCTTTTTTTGCTTTTTGTTGCTGAGTTAGCTCATCTGTCTTGTTTGTTTGCATTTCTTGTTGTCTCTGTCTCCTTCCCATCAGCCTGTTCAATGGTGGAAATTTTCATTGCAGATTCCTTCTGCTTAATTGGTGTTATCATACTGTCATTCTTTTTTGTTGAATCAGTGGGTTTCGTCAGGTTGGAATCTTTACTTGCTTCTTGGTGCTTTATTGAGTTTGTGCCATTCTTTATAGGCATGTGTGTCTCTGTTCTGTTTCTTTGTTCTGTTATGCCTCTTTCTTCTTCGTTATTTCTTATCTCCTGTTCTGCGTGCATGGGCTTAGTTTTTCCTAAGTCAATATCACCCATTCGCGGAGTTAAGTGTTTTGGTGCCTCCGTTAGGGTGCATGCATTCTCGCCTTTATGTACATCCACTGTGTCATTTGTCGGCTGTTTGTCGCTAACGTTTTGAGTTATATTTTCTTTTGGTGCTTTGTGATCACTTTCCATATCATTGTCTCCATTATCAATTGGTGGGGTATCGCAAATAGAAGCTTTGTCTTTTTCCTGCTCCTTTAAGCTTTTGTTCTTCGTATTAGGGGTGCCAGTATTCTTTTTTCGTAGTCTGGTTTGCAGGGAAGTCATTTCTCGTTCTGAGGTTATGTATATTATCCTACTTTTTTTGCTACTGATACTTAGTGTCAGCTGTCATAACTGGTTAGAGAGTGATCAGTTTGCTGATTTCTTATAACTTCCGGATTTGCTTTGGGCGTAGTCACTGCGGTGCCTTTAGCTATTAGCCTCGTATATTTTTCCTTTGGTCTGATATGGCCTTCGCACAGCTGGATTTAGTTGTAGATAAGGGTATTGCTGTTGAGTGTCACAGTATTGTCCAGTTAATTGCAATGCTCATGTACGTCTCTCTGCGTCGGTGGTCTTTTCTTCTTATTTCTGTAGCCGTTGGTAAATGTTAGCGCCGTTTGTTCAGTGTAATCATCACCGCTGGATCAAAGGCCCGTGATGCCCGCAGTCTCCACCGGGGTATCGACGCTAATGTTACAGGTCGTGTTTATACTGGCTTGAACTGTAAGCTTCTTCAGCTTTTTGAACGGTGATCAAAGGCCGGTAACGCCCGCAGTCTCCACCGTTAATCTCCTAAATGTGCTTCGGTGTCCCCAATCTGGCTCGCGTGCATATGGGAGCTGAAGAGTAGAGATGAGCAGCTGGTCCCAAATGCAGATCCCGCGGGTTTGGCAGATGATTTTAGTAGGGTGCACAGTCACTCATCTGTATCGGGCGGGAGTACGTTGTCTCCTTAACACGGGTGAAGGGTCTCAATATCCAGTTGTACAAATGTTTTAATGTGAGCTAGAGGGGTCAAATCCAGTTAGCTGGCTCGCGCAATTTTCTTCATTTGTGTGGGAGTCTGGGAGTATGTAAGACAAGTTCTCCTCTGGCGCAGCGCGGCAGTGTTGCTTACCTCAGGTTTTCTGTTCTCCCTTTTGCAAAATCGGCAGCTGCAGCCTCTGCCTCCAGGCACACAGCGAAAACAGCAGCGTGCCCCTGACTTGCAGTGGGCTTAACGCCGCAAGGGTGGGCGCAGTCTCCTTTTGAAACCGAACTACCTGGTTGGGGCGGCAACCTTCCTCCTTCTCTCTTAAAGTGGCAGGCAGACAGTCTTTCCGTGTAAAAGACGGGTGAATCTCACACAGCGAAAACAGCAGCATGCCCTTAACTTGCAGTGGGCTTATTGCTAATAACGTTTGACTTGCTGGATGGATCTGAATCAAATTATCAAAGAAATTGCCTGGTTCAGGGCCCCCGCCCCCAAAGCTTGAATATTTGGAGCATATTTGTCAAACAGTTCAAATGTTATTGAGTAAAGGAAAAAAATGGTATTGAACCAAACCAATTAATTTCCCCCTAGAGGTATGCAAAGTGCATCATTTAAACATGTGAACAGCTAAACCGTTGGGCAGATTTGCACCAAGTAATAAACAAGTTGGTCATAAAGCAGTGCAGATATTTATTTTTGTGGCTTTGTGCAAAACCGTCCATTAGTTTCTTAAAAATTTGATGGAGAATCGGGTGCCCCAGATCCCAAAAACATGTATATGTCTGCCATGGTGCAATGCAGCACTGAGGCTTTCCAGGAATGAAAGCGCCCCATTTTATTCTTTGCTCAATGTTGACCATTCCTGTGATAATCCCTCAGGAACAGAAAAAAAAGAAAAATGCTCAAAATGATATTTGAAGGAGAGAAAGGGTAGGTTTCACATCAGTTTAGGAATGGGGAGGGCGAAAGAGGACCACATAGTGAGTTTGACACTTTGGGGAGGGGTACAGAAAACCTGTGCAGTCAGATCGTTTTTTTTTTACTTCAGGAATCTCATGGGATTTCGGTAGGTAATGAGTGAGATTACCACATAAACACAAGGTCATCACAGAAAGAATTGATGGAAAAAGGATATTATGAGAAGGTCTGGGGGCAACTTGACTTCATGGAGAATGTGAGGAGAAGCAAAACGGCAAGAGGGTACATATGTAGTATTAAAAGGGTTTTAAAAGAACTGTAATTTCAAAGGCCTTTAAATGACCATGAGAATCAAAACATGTTACTGCTGTAATGGATTACCATTGCATGGCTTCCCGAGGCAACATTTCCATGCGAAACTCCTGTATGAAAATCTTGTAGGAATAAAATAAACATAAAACACTGCTCAGTCTTTTTACCATAATTGCTGGAAAGGTAAAAGCCCAGACAGCCAACGTTGCCTAATGGGTGGAAAGTGGTACTAGCCACAGTCTTTTATCCTTATGTGTGAAAAGTCCAATGGCCGGTCGGACAGGGTTATTAACCACTAAAGGGGGACACAGTGCAATGTGGCATTGGGCACGACCAAACTGACTGAAGTGGAGCAAAGTGGGCCATGGTTGTTTACCTGAATTTGTGGCCATGGCTGTGGGCCGTTGTTATTTACTACTACAGTTGGGGTAAGATATAGCATAATAAAACCCTTGATATTCAGTCCAAATAATCTTTAGTTGAGACACAGTGAAGGTGAACCAATTCACTGCAAAAAAACCGATGAAATTCTTCGGGTGTTAGGAGTGACAACAACCTTAACTTGGAGGCCCCCCGCCCCATTGCTCAGGCCATGAGCACATATATGAGATCGCAGATGGCACCAACAATGGCATCATAGTTGATATGTTATGACATCAAGGGGCAGCTTAGTAGTTAAGGTTGTCGTCACTCACAACATCGGACAAATTGCATGGGTTTTGGTATAGTGTTATGTAGGCACAAACATGCACATCACATTTTTGGATGCTACTAACACTTTGCAAATTAACCATGAATACAGCAGCACGGCTCATCAGTATGTCCCTTTGAAACATTATAATTTTATTATTTACAAAATTACAGTTTTATTTAAAAAAAAAAAACATATTTTTGACTCACAAATGGGCCACGTAAATGCAATAGATTGCATTTACTTATTCTTCTAAATATTTTTAGTAAGACACACAGGGCCTCATTATGAGTTTGCCGGTCCGGAAAGAAGAGTGCCGGTAAGCTCACCGGAACCATTGTTTCTGGATCGGCAAACTCCGAGTCTGCCTGCCGTGGCCACTGTGCTGACAGGTCTGACCCCGCCGGGTGCTGCGCCACGGTAGGCAGACCTGTCACAGAAGCACTGGTAACGTTAGCAACGGTGCCGGTGCTTCTGTGTCCCCACTCCTATAGAGTCCTAGAATGGGGGCTTACATTTTACCAGCACCTGACTTCCTGGGCCGCCTGACTTGGAATCTCCGAGTGGCACCAGGAAGTCAGGCGGCGGTAAAATATTACGAGTCCATCGGCAACCCACCGGTAGCACCGGCAGGGTTACTGTCTGATGTCATGTGAATTGCCTCACCCTAACTCCTGCCCCCTTTTCTAATTATAGCTTCCACCTAGCTCACCATGCTCAAATCTCTTCCTCGATGCGATCCTCTTCTGTGCTCAACTCTCCTTCTTTTCTAACTGTGCTTTTTTACAGTGTTCGGGTACAAATTAATTCGACTGTGTGCTGCCCATTTGCACATGTTCCTTCCGAATCTGTGCCCATTCCTATGCCCATTCCTCAAACCTATTGTTCCATCAGCTCTGTTTCTCTATTTTGACCCTTCTCTCGTGTGTTCGATAAGTTGCTGATGACAATAAAGCATAAAGTTCTTCGACAAAGTTTCATTTTGTTTTCCTCTCGATATGGAAACTATGGGAAATGTGTTCTATTCAAAATGGTCTCACTATTCATATTCCCTTCTGATCGGATCTAGCCAATCGTGTCCTTCTATTGTTTCTGTTTCTTACGTATATTATGCAGTTTCTGGTTTCACCCAAGGCAAATCATTTTGAAAATACATTCTGCCAACTTCGACATGTGTTGCAGTTGGTTACTAATTACCCTACTTCCTTATTTACATGTCTTTTTTTGTGCCATCGTGGTATAATTTATGACACAATTATGTGTTTTCATCGAAATGCATTTAACATGGTGCTTTAAAACTTACATTTCGAAGGGATTGTGTCCTCCGACGTATTCCTTATCTTAGATATCTCTTTCCAGCTTTGCTGGCCTCGGAAATTTTTTATCTCTAGAGGGTGCTGCGCGTCGACGTCCGTCGAGTCGATGTCCCTCGACAGCTGCCGTATCGACGTCGACGTCATCCTGCCTATAAAGGCCGCGCGCAGCGTCCGTTGTTCAGTTCCGTTTTTCCGCGCTTACTCAGTGCCTCGGAATATCGTTGCTCAGTTTCGTAGATATATTATTCCATGTTCCTTGAGATATTCGATCCATACTCGATGGCTTCCTCGTCTGAACCGACGACCCCTCGGTCCGGCTTTAAAAAATGCTGAGACTGTGGAAAAAAGATGTCGCTAACGGACCCTCACAGGGTCTGCCTGTGGTGTTTGGGAGCTGAACACCATTGTTCGGAGTGTGAGGACTGTATGTCCATGACAGCTAAAACCCTGATGGAGCGTAGGAGGAAGCTGGAAAAAGGTAAGACTTCTAAAGCTTATTCTTCCTCGACGAAGTCGAGACATTCGTCTCCTCGTCACCATTCACGCTCCAGGTCTCGAAGCGGGTCCCATCACTCTTCGAGATCGAAGCACTCGAAAAGGAGACGCCGAAGATCCCCTTCTTCGTCCTCCTCTTCCTCTGTTTCACCTAAGAGAATCCCTTGCCCCACGAAGCATAGTTCCCGGGCTGAATGGGAGGAATTCCGAAAAAATATGATGAGCGTCTTCGAGAAAGCAGCCTCGACCCCCTCGAAGACTGTCGAGAGCGATGCTCTGGTCGAAAGACCCGAAGGTCCAAAACGCCGCAAGTCGCAGCGCCCGGCGAAGGAAGCTTCTCGAGCGCGTCACAAACCCTCGAGTAAAGCAAAGACCTCGAATCCTACTTCGAAGGTTCCGTCGACGCCGTCGACGAAGGTTCTGTCGACGCCGAGGTCGGTGTCTTCGACGCCGTTGTCGAAGGGACCTTCGACACATGGGTCTGTCGACTCGACGCCATCCTCAACACCGGCGTCGACGCCAAGGAAAGTCACGGTTGCGGCGCACCCAGTGACTATTCCCAGGTCTTCGATGTCGACGAGATTGTCGATATCCTCGAGCAGAATTCCGATTCTATCGAAGACCTCAAGGCCCCCACCTTTGTTTTCGACGCCACTTTCGAAGCCTTCGACGTCGGTGTTGACGACATCGATGTTTTCGAGGCCGATTACGACAAGTTTGGCACCCTCTGCCTTGGAGATGGGTTTCACACCCTTTGTGAGCTCAGACCAATTGAGAACAATGTCTTCAATTATGGAAGAGGGAGAACTGTCTGATCAAGAAGAGCCATTTGAGTTGCAGGGATCTGCAACCCCAGTTCAAGAGGAGTTATCCTCAGAGGAACGCAGATTAAAGGAACTCCATGATTCCTTACATGAGGCAAGTGGTTTAGACACTTCCCCAGAGGTGGAGTTCGCTAGGCCAGACCCGGGGGAGCATGCTGAAACCCCTTATAGAGCCTTAATGGCCAGGATTACAGAATTTATGGGGTGGTCAACACCTTCACCGGCTTTCCAACAGGATGACCTCACGGATATTCTTGATAAAGGTCCACAGGAGGATCCTGTAGTACCTTTTCATAAAGCTCTTCAAAGAAAAATAATGACGAACTGGGAAACCCCAGATGTCGTCCCGGCAGTAAATAAAAAAACTGTCTGCTAAATACAGGGTATCTTCTGCAGACCCGGAGTTTTTGTCCAAACACCCATCCCCAGAAAGTCTGGTGGTACAGACAGCATCTTCTACTGACATCAAGACTGCTTACCCTACCGTCCCACAGGACAGGGACGGTAAGAAATACGATGCTATGGCTAAGAAAGTCTTTTCGGCATGTAGCATGGCGTTAAAATCTATTAATGCTACTTGCACCCTTGCTAGATTTAGCCATACACTTTGGGAGTGTGCTTCTACAGCGGCTGACTGCATCCTGGAGGGAGAAGAAAGGGAGGCGTTCCTAAATATCATAAGGGACGGTAAAGACGCTATGTGCGAATCCCTCCAGACGGGCATTGACTCGGCTGACAGTATCAGCAGAGCAATGGCGGCAAGTACAACAACCAGGAGATTTGCTTGGTTGAGAAAGTCTGGTTTTGCCCCAGATGTGCAAGCCAGGCTCTTGAACATGCCATTTGATGGCTCTTCTTTGTTTGGGAAAAAGGCGGATGACAGTTTAGAAAAACTGCAAACATCAAAGGCAGCAGCAAAATCCCTAGGCGCTGCAATCCGTCAGACACCTTTTCGTCCCACAGGAACCTTTGCGAGAGGCAAGTCTTTTCGCTTCTACTCCGCATTCGGAAGAGGTAGAGGACGACCGGCTTAAAGGTGACAAAGAAGAACTACCCGAGGTGGACGGGGTAGATATTCAAAAGCCGCAGCAACAGCAGGTGCCTCTTTACCATCGGCATCTGCATCAGCCGCCCCTAAACCACTCTGAGGACTTCCCTCACAAGACACCTGTAGGAGGCAGGTTAACTCAACATCTGGCGGAATGGCAGGCTATCACGTCAGATGCTTGGGCATTGGAGACAGTTGCACAAGGTTACTGCCTGCCTCTCCTACGCATACCTCAGAGTCATCCACCGGGGATCAGCTCTCAAAAAGCTCCAGATCCGCTCCTCTTGCAGGAAATTTTAGACCTGCTAGAGAAAGGTGCCATAGAACCGGTACCTGTAGCGGAGAGGAACAAGGGCTGGTACTCCCCTTACTTTCTCATACCAAAGAAAGACGGAGGACTGAGACCCATCTTGGAATTGCGGGAATTGAACAAATTCCTCAGGAAAGACAAATTCAAGATGGTAACTCTCTCTCAGATCCTTCAGGCCCTTCAGTTCCAGGACTGGTTGGTATCTCTGGACCTTCAGGACGCTTATTTCCATGTGCCAATCCATCTCAAACACAGGAAATACCTGAGGTTCGCAATTGGCAACTCTCATTATCAATTTCGAGTTCTGCCATTTGGGCTGACCTCCGCCCGAGGGTCTTCACCAAGTTAATGTCGGTAGTGGCTGCAAGTCTAAGGAGGGAAGGGATTCACGTCTACTCCTACCTGGACGATTGGTTGATCAGAGCTGTATCTTCGGAACAAGCTCAGATCCAGCTAGATTATGTTTGCCACTCCCTTCACAGACTGGGCTTCTCCCTCAATTTAAAGAAGGCACAAATGATACCATCGCAGAGACTCCAGTTCATCGGAGCGATCCTGGACACTTCCCTGGGAAAAGCCTCGCCACCAGAGGTGAGGGCTCAAGATATTCTACAGATGGTCACCAAGTTTCAAAATGCCCAACGTCTCCCAGCCTTCGACTTTTTGAGGTTGCTAGGCCTCATGGCAGCCTGCATTTTCCTAGTGCCAGAGGCTCGCCTGAGAATGAGATCTCTCCAGTGGGCACTGAGAACTCAGTGGTCACAATTCTCAGGGAGAATGACAGATCTTCTTCAGGTTCCCGACAGGGTGGCTTGAGACCTTCAGTGGTGGGCCTGTCAGGAGAACATTCTGAAAGGAGAGCAGTTTTGGCAACCTTGGCCGGAGATAACAGTAGTCACGGATGCCTCACTTACGGGGTGGGGAGCCCACGCCAACGACTTGACGATCAGCGGTCATTGGTCTCCATCGGAGTCCAGACTACATATCAACCTGTTAGAGCTGAGGGCCATCAGAGTTGCGCTGAAGGCTTTTCTGCCATCTGTACAAGGAAAGAATGTTCTGATAATGACAGACAACACGGTGGCCAAGCATTACCTCAACAAAAGAGGAGGTGTAGGATCACTACCACTGTGCAGAGAGGCGATGCAGCTCTGGTTTTGGGCAATCCAAGAAGGAATCTCTCTATCGGCAGTTCACCTAGCCGGAGAGAAGAACTTGACAGCGGACGCTCTGAGCAGGCAGAGCACAGTCTCCCACGAGTGGGAACTAGCTCAGGAAGTCCTTCAAGAGATCTTCGTCCTTTGGGGAACCCCTTAGGTGGATCTGTTCGCCACCAGTGTCAACAGGAAGTGCGATCTGTTCTGTTCAAGGGAATTTCCCCCGAGAGGAGCTCTGGGAGACGCGTTCATAGTGGACTGGGAGTTTCCACTCCTGTACGCGTTTCCACCAGTCCCTGTCATTCCTCAAATGATCAGGAGGTTGAGAAGATTCCGGAAAACCATGATCCTAATTGCCCCGGATTGGGCCAGGAGAACATGGTACCCAGACCTTCTAGACTTGTCCATCTGCCCTCCAATTCGACTTCCACTCAGAGAGAATCTGCTCTCACAGAAGGGAGGTCAGGTTCTCCATCCAGACATCAAAACCCTCAACCTTCACGCTTGGCTTCTGAAAGGCTGAGGTACAAGGATTGGGACCTCCCTGATGACGTTATGGAGGTGTTGCTTTCGGCAAGAAGGCCAGCAACAAAATCTTCATACCGCTGCCGTTGGAACAGATTTTGCAGCTGGTGTAGGGAAAAGAATACCGATCCCTTTTCATGTGGTACACCAATGGTTTTGTCCTTCCTACTTTATTTAGCGAATTCAGGCCTTCAAGTTGGCACCATCAAGGGCTATCTCGCAGCGCTATCCATCTTTAAGCGCACTGCGGAAGAACCATCCTATTTCAAGTTACCCTTGGTAATACAGTTTCTAAAGGGGTTAACTAACGTTTATCCCCCAAGACCATTCCAGGTTCCCCTATGGGATTTAAATTTAGTCCTAACTTTCCTGATGGGCACACCTTTCGAACCACTCCACTCTTGTTCGTTAAGGTTTCTTACCCTTAAGACTGTTTTATTAGTAGCACTTACATCTGCTAGAAGGGTGAGCGAGTTACAAGCTCTTTCTTGTAAACCCCCTCATACAATATTTCACAAAGACAAAGTTGTTCTGCAAGTGAAGCCTAATTTCCTCCCAAAGGTGGTTTCTGAATTTCATATCACACATAAGATTACCCTTCCATCTTTCTATCCTCCTCCCCATCCGGGGAAAGAGGAAGAGAGGTTACACAGGCTGGACCCAAGAATGGCTTTAAGTTTTTACATTAGTAGACTGGCTAGGATAAGACAAGCAGACCAGCTGTTTGTAGGCTATGCAGGTCACAAGCTGGGGCTACCGATAACTAAGCAGACCATTTCCAGATGGATTATTTTAGCCATTTTGGAATGTTATAAACTGACAGGAAAAGAGCCCCCTCAAAATCTTAGGGCTCATTCGACCAGAGGTATCGCAGCTTCATCGCCCCTCAAAAGAGGAGTGCCGGTTCGAGACATATGTGCGGCTGCCACATGGTCGTCCGTCCATACCTTTACACGGTTTTACAACTTGGATTCCTCCTCCAGTCAGGAAACTAGGTTTGGAAGGGCAGTATTGCACTCTATTCATCAATAAGAGGAAGCATGAAGTCAGTACTCCCACCTCCAATAACAGAATATTGCTATGGGAGCCTATCTAAGATAAGGAATACGTCGGAGGACACAATCCCTTCGAAGAACAAGTTACTTCTTACCTTGTAACGTTCTTTCGATGGGATGTTTCTCCGACGTTTCCTTATCGACCCTCCCATCCATCCCCGCGGTACTACTTCCCTTGTTGTTGCAGCTTACGCTCCTTCAGGGTGATTAGTCTAGTCCAGAAAGAATTATTGTGGGCTACACAACGAACTGAGCAACGGACGCTGCGCGCGGCCTTTATAGGCAGGATGACGTTGACGTCGATACGGCGGCTGTCGAGGGACATCGACTCGGCGGACGTCGACGTGCAGCGCCATCTAGAGAGAAAAAATTTCCGAGGCCAACAAAGCTGGAAAGAGATATCTAAGATAAGGAATACGTCGGAGGAACATCCCATCAAAAGAACGTTACAAGGTAAGAAGTAACTTGTTCTTCTCCTTTAAAATCATCATGGTGATTGACAAGTTGACAGATGTTTAATCTTGTTTTTCTTCGCTTTTTAAAACATTTATTTTACTCAGGCAATATAGAATAAAATGTTCTACTGCTCTAATTAGTGTTTCCCCCTTTATCATTGTAGGGAATCTGTACAGCATCAAATACAGACTGTCAAGATAGCACCACACATTGCGTTTCAACATTTTGCAAATGTGTGCAAACATTTAATAAAAAATTAACTAGCAAGCAACATTTAAATGTTTCCTCTACTTTGTGTTGCTATATCTTTGGAGTGTTGTATTGAGGACAACGTTTGAGTCCTGTACATTTGTATTTGTTTCTGGTTATGATCAAGCCGAAATGTACACCTGCCAAAATATATGCTCTGACAAAGCACATCAGAGGCCAGAAAAAGGTGCGACTAGGAGAAACACATTCTTCAAACTCATAAATTTGATGACAAGCCTAAGAATGAGAAGCGACCCTTAGCTACAATCTCAAAGTATTTTAATACAAAATGTGCTTGACAGTGATCAATCAAACATATTGCTAGATTTCAGTTTGTTAATTAAAAAATATATATAAAAGTTATTGTGCCCCTCCTATTTGTTTCTCTCTGTGTAGGATTTTGTGATATATCTGCAGCAAAGCGAATGGCAATGTACAGTATAATTCAACGTCTACGACAAAGTGCAGCTACCACACTTTCTATGTTGAAAATGGATCGATTTTTGGCTGATGCAAATTGGAATATGGTTGAAATTGCAATTATAATTGAAGATCCATATCAAACGTCTGAACGAAATGTAAGCAATTTGCCTTTAAATTTTGCTGTGAAAAATAAATGAATGGTGTGAAAAACGAATAATGTATATTTCAAAATAAAAAACAGTTTCAGAATCTCAAGACAGGACAAAAAGAATGCATCTAACATACTTTAACAGTTTCAGTAGGTGTGACATACAATTGATTTCTGTAGGAGATATAGGAATAGACCTCTGGGAAAAAGGACCAGGGATCCTGGCCCCTTCCCCGATCACCTGGTGAACGCCTGAAAAATACCACCCAATGACCTGACAGATGCTGCCCTGACAGGTAAAGGTCGCAGTTGGCTACTGAGCATAGCACCTGAACAAGTTAGTGAGTGTAAAGGCCGCTCTCTATATGGTAGAGGGGAGGCAAAGAGACCCCTGCCAAGATTCTCTATTACGGTAGCAATGGACGAGCAATCAAGGCCTAGCATCTCGGGAGGTGATGCAAGCTGGTTCTTAATTACAGTGTAGTCCCCAAGCACCCACAAAGGAATGTCCACACACTGTATCGGTTACAACACAGTCTTTATATAATTAATATTCAAGGTCATATACACGATCACGATAACTCACTTTGTACTCCGAAAATCAACAATGGTAAATATGTACAATTCTAAAGTGGTACCACTAATGTTATTAGATCTCCTTAAAGTGCATACGGGTAGAATGACACACAGATCAAAATAAAGAGGAAACCAGCAGTAGAAAGAGGAAGGAAAGCAAGATGGTTGAGCAATAGGCAGAATACTGGTAACTACCGTTAAATAGAGCTCTGTGTGGAGATCCCCTCACCTGGGCAACCTGTAGGAGAAAGATACAAGCCCAGTCCATATATTGTTCACACTAGATTTTCCAATAGTTCTGCAACCCCAAAGTACCTGGCGTTGTAGCGTTCGTCGTCGGGGAAATCGACAGCCCTACTTGAGTGTCCTCCCTTTCAGGCAGGAGTCACGGGTCGTCCAACGTCTGACGGGGAACAGGTTGAGCTACGATGGTGAAGTGGCCGCGTCGTTCCTAGCGGTGCTCGTTGACGGGGAAGTGTAAATGTCCTGCCAGGAAGAGGCGTGCGGGGCACCTCGGTGTCGATAGTTCTGGACTGCAAAGAGTTGAAGAACTGTGGCCCAGCAAGGGTGTCGAGTCGTTGGCGTCTCTGTGGTCTTTGGGTGGCGGGAAACCCACAGGTGGATGCTCCTTGCCGCATCGACGGTCAGGCCTTAGGCCTTCTCCAGCAGGATACAGCGGCGACGATCCGGACGAGAGCGTCCTTGGATCAATGAAGTTCTTAGGCAAAGGGAGCACGGCGGCTCAAGTCGGCGACGGCGGTCGTCGACAGGGGCGGACAACAGTCTGGGCGCTTCTCCTTGGAGTTTCGCAGCAATCCCTATATCGGGTCGGCAGCCTGTCCAAGGTCTGTGTACCAGGGAGCTTAGGCAAAGGTCAGCTGTGCACGATGGTCCCTCGTAGCTCAGGAATAGGGCGCCTTACCAGGTTCTCTCTGGGTTGGTTCTTGAGGCACAGCAGCTTTCAGATTGCGAAGGAGAGCAACAGCAATTCTTCTCGTCCAGCAGGGCTCAAGGTTAAGCTTCAGTTACTCCAGTTACTCGTCGTAGTGGACTTCAGCTTCCGAACACGATTCCTAGCAGTGAGAGGTCCCCAGAAATACTGTTGATCTCCCATTCATTCCGCTGGGTCACACTCAAGCATCCAATCACAACTACGGCATTCATGCAGGCAGGCAGCCAATCAGGCACACGAGATATTCAGGCCATTCACTTCTCTCCAGACACTCACAACAAGTTATGTGTATTGGGACAAGTACCGAGCCATTCAACACTCCAAGCTGCATTCATACCGGTTTCGGGCAGAGCTGTCTCAACCATTGTGTCAAACACCAGATAATAGACAGCCACAACATAGAATGTATATTCGTCACACACTCCATTCACCCAGGTCCCACCCACAGACGTACCCACAACATACGGTCGTTGAGAAGGCTCCAGCCAGTCTAGTCGGCACTTTCCCACACTACCATATACGGAACTTCCACCCAACAGCCAGTCAGGGGGAAGGGACAGAGGCAGGGCTTCCCGGGACTTCGGGAAGATCAAGGTAACAGGTGATGGAAGGCAAGAGGCAATGGGGGTCATTTTGTCTCCATCAGGAATCTACCGATTCCAATGACAGGGCCTGGGTTTCCCAAAATGGAGGACGCTCAGGGCACCAGTCATTTCAGCACAGAGCTGCCACCAGCCCATACACTGCGCTGTGGGTCACACACAGGTGCCTAAAAACATACACTAGGGGCACAGGGTTGTACCCCTACCCATGGGTGCCATAAGGGTATCCCACGGGTCTGTTCACCAAACCAAAAGAGAGAGAGCTGCACCGCCAGGAGTCCCACATGAACTCCTGTGCGGAAAACACGACAGACCACACAATAAAAAGCAGTAAAGGACAAGGATACGGAGGCCCTGTCCCTCCGATGCATTTCCAGCATCACAGTGAGGTTGTGAGGTTTGCAGTGGTTCTCAACCTGCCAACTAACATACCAAGAAAGGTGAAATGGGTGCCTGGGATCCTCATTTTTCTTTTTTTTTTTTAAACTTTAATTTTTGCAGGCAGAGGTTCACAAGGCACATACATCAAGGCAACAAATGTGTATAACATATTATTCTTGAGCAACACAGAAATCACAGTACAGCAGTCATAGCAATAGCATCAGGGCGAGCCTTAAGAAGAGGATATAAGGCCTCATGATGTGGGGGATGTCCCTTGTGGGCCAGGGGACAAGTCAGTTGTGGGTGTACTTTCACTTTGGTTGTTAAGATAGGTGTTAAATTCAACCCAGGTGTTCTTGGGGCGAGAGTGGGCGGGGAGTATGGTCAGGTATTCCTCCTCGCAGTTTCGTGACCAGGTGAGCAAATTCAGCCATTTCATGAAAGGCCGGAGGGGAGGAACTTTTCCAACTCTGGAGTATGCATTTCTTGGCTATCATACAGCTTATGTTTAAAAATGTAGCCAGATGTCTAGTGTCCTCCGTTATCCAGGCCCCGAAAAGGACTGCTAGAGGATCAGGGTCCACCACCGTTTCAATAATCTCGGTGAGTGTATTTAGGATGCTTTCCCAGAATTCAGATAGTCTGTTACAGGACCAAAACATATGTAGATGGTCAGCTCCCTCTGCTCCACAGCGAGGGCAGGGGTGCACTGTGGTGCGGGTGAACTTCGAAGTCCTGTGCGGGGTATAGTAAAGCCTATTTAGGAGTCTGTATTGCATGCCCGGTGGCGGAAATTGAGAGAGACCTTTTGGGTGTGTAGGCACATTTCCTCCCAGACCCTGTCGGATATTTCTAGGCCCAGTTCAGCTGCCCAATCGTCGCGTGCCCTGAGCGCTGGGATCGGGGTTATGTCCTGTAAGATCTTATATAGTGAGGAGACGGCGCCGCGGGCGCCGCCAGAGTTGGTGATATATGCGATTGCCGGATTATCAGGGGGCTCATCTGGAAATGAGGGCCATTTAGTGCGAAACGCAGCCCGGAGCCTATAGTATTGGAGGGTCTCTAGAGCGGATCTGGTGTGCCCCTGTTTCCATGTTTGGGGGTTAATGAACCTGCCTTCCGGATAGAAGTCCGATAATGCCTGGTATCCCAATGCGCCCCAGTGACGGGCAAGAGCAGTGTCATGCGTGGGTTCCAGGCCCGGGAAAGCCCACACAGGGAGCCATTTATAGTAAGGGAGGGAGTCGGATGTCAGACACAGCAAGCGTGTCCAGGCACGCAGGGTCGCGCTGATTGGATCGATAGGGGAGTCAGATATATAGTGCTGATGCAGTATGAGGGACATTATCTTAGTGCCGGCGGCTGCCAGTCGTTCCAATTTAACATGTGGACGAGCAGGAGAACCGGGGTACCAATGAGTGGCGTGTTGGGCCTGGGCTGCAGTCCAATACAGCATCAGGTCCGGAGCAGAAATTCCCCCTCGTTTGTATGGAAGTACCATATCAGTCCACTTCTTGCGTACCGCACCGGAGTGCCATAGGAACTGTGCGCATAGTGCATGTAGTTTGGAGAAGTATTCCACCCCAGGCCATACGGGTATGTTGTTGAAAGTATAGAGGAGCTTAGGCAGCAAAATCATTTTAATGAGGGAGAGACGACCTGTCATGGATAATGGGAGGGTGCGCCACTGTGAGAGCTTAGTTTCAACTATCTGTGCTACAGCTGAGTAATTATCGGCGAGCAAGGTGGATTTGGTTAGGGATATTTGTACACCCAAATATTTGACACCATCCGAAGACCAACGAAGGGGGTATTCGGTGGTGGGTTGTATGGTAGACTTAGTAAGAGGGAAGATCTCAGACTTCGAGTAGTTAATTGTGAACCCGGAGTGGGTGCCGATGCGGGTGATATCTCTTAGTATAGGGTCGAGATGGGTCGTGGGTTCCCTGATATACAGTAGGACATCGTCAGCATATAGGGAAATGATTTCGGGATCATCAAGCAGTCTTATTCCTTTGCGGGCATGGCGTGAACGGACATAATCCGCCATCGGCTCTATCGCCAGTGCAAAAAGGATCGGGGAGAAGGGGCAACCCTGTCGGGTACCCCTGAAAAGTGTGAAGAGGTCAGATATCAGTGAGTTAGCTCTTACTCGTGCAACAGGGGAAGTGTATAGTAAATTGATGAACCCGATCATGTTCGGGCCAACGCCCATTGTTTCAAGTACCAGCCACATATAGTTCCAGGAGACCATTTCAAAGGCCTTTTGAGCGTCCAGAGTGACTGCTACAGCCTGGACGTCCTGGTCTATACGGGACATAACGTTGAACAACCTTCTGATATTGTGGGAGGTGGACCTGCCGGGGACGAAGCCTGCCTGGTCCTCGTGAACCAAATCTGTCATGATGGATAGAAAGCGGTTCGCTATGATCTTAGCAAAGATCTTTGTGTCGAGGTTCATGAGGGAAAGAGGTCTGCACCGTGATGACAGCTTCACGCATGGAAGGGGGAAGGACGGAGACGCGTAGTGCTTCGTCTCAGATCTCGAGCAGCCTAGGGGCCAAAATAGCGATGTGCTCTTGGTAAAATTCAGTGGTAAACCCATCGGGGCCCGGTGCTTTACCTTTGGGTAAGTCTGAAATGGCCGTCACTATCTCGTCCAATGTAATCGGGGAGTCCAGTTGGTCCCGGGTATGAGGGGATATCTCAGTGGTGGGGATCTGGTCAAGGAGCTCGCGCATGTGTTGTTCGGTGTGTTCGGCAGGTTGGAAATAGAGGGACCTTTAAAATTCGGTAAATATGTCTAAGATATGTTGGTCCGCCCATTGTGGGTTGCCGTGTTGATCTTTGATGGAGGTAATCTGCGTCCGGCCAGATTCCCTTTTTACTAGTGTCGCTAGCGTTCTCCCGGGTCTGTCCCCCTCCCCATACTTCCTGGCGGCCTGTGGGCGGCTGAAGTATTGGACTTCGTTGGTAGCAAGTGTGTTATATATCTGGAGTTCATCACTGATTTGGGCAAGTGTACCGGGATCAGCAGCCGTGGGGCTTTGCAGCTCTAGTTGTTTCAGTTTGGCTTCAGAGCGCCCAAGGGCAGCTCTTATTGCTTTCAGTACTCCAGCCTCTCGGGAGATAGACATTCCCCTAATATACACTTTAAAGGCGTCCCACCTTACCGCGGCTGATGTATCTTGAAGAGAGTTGCGCTCAAAGAAAGACTCGATGTCCGCCAATATTTCAGCCTTGAAGACGATGTCTTTGAGGGCCTCAGATTTAAAGCGCCAGGTGCTGAACGTCGGGATGGGCATCTCCAGTTCCACCGAGACTGTAATTGGAGCATGGTCTGATAGTGTGCGAGGTAGGATCCAGGAGCCCCCCACTGTAACGCTCACCTGATTCCCACGGAGGCGCTGGTCTTGGCAGGAAGGTTTCTGTGACCCGAAAAGTGATGTGCAGGACTTGACTTGCTTCTGGGGCCGAACCTCTTCGCACTGTGTGTCGAACTCGAAGAGTGAGATTTCTGCAGGTGAAAGAATATGGGGGTTAATGATCTGGGTTGTTGAATGTCCCTCTCTCTCTTCTTAGCTTCTCCGTAGAGCCCCCAGGTCAACGTGCTCACCTTAGATAGGTGAATGCTGGACTCTCCATCTGCGTCTGGTGCAGGGTGCCGTTGCCAGTTCCTTCACTGGTGAAACATAGACCTCTTGACATCAGAGGATCGCTACCGTCGTTAACTGCACGAGCGGTGAGTTTCTGGACACCTTTTTAGTCCTTTTAGTCTTTAGGTGCGTGGGCACGTTAATATAGAACAGGCCTTGTATAATGCTTTTTCCTATTTGTCTTGCAGGGCTCTTGAGATAGGAGATGGTGTGAAGAGAGCCGAAGTTGGAGCCAGAGCCTGGGAATGAAGCGCTTGGAAATGCGTAAGTAAATGCAAGCGCTCTAACTGTCTCTTTTCCCTTGCAGCTGTGAATTCGTGCTGAAGAGATGCTGGAAAACGCCGGAGTGTTTGCAGGCGTTCTACTGTGGCGAGCGCGATGGACGTGAGTAAATACCTGTCTAATGTCTCTTCGTTTGTCTTTCAGATGCTGGGTTGCAGCGTTGAAGAAATCCGGAATTCGCGGAGTGCCGGTAAGTAATAACAATGCTTTTGTCTTCACAGGCGGAGGTGCAGCGTGAAGAAATGTTCGCTGCCGATGGATCAGGTGAGGAAAGCGCTGCGTGTAAAGGTTGCAGTGCTAACCTGTTGTTTCTTGTCTTTGCAGGTGCTGCTGAATACTGGATACAGGAGTGGTAAGTATTGTTCTTGCAGGTTCAGGATCGGAAGGAAGAAAGGCTGGAACAGACTCGGTGAGCGTTCTGCTGCAGATGCAGAATAACGCGAAGCACGTTTATTCAATCGGGTGTGGTTTAAATAGCCTTGGAGTGATGAGGCGTCTTCCTCCACGGCCCCGCCTAGGTAAGAAAAGAGTTCCAGTTCCAGAAGAGTTCCTGTGTTGTATCCAGGGAGTGGAGCTTGCCCCACCCAGGTAAGAAAGTAGTTCCTGTTCACAGAGGATTCCTATGTGGCTGGTAAGTAAGCAGCATGGTCTGCTGCAGGTAAGTCCATCCAAGCATCTTCATACATATTATGAGCCCGGCGCTTCCAGTGCCGGGACCGATGGCTTTGATGAGCCTGGTGCCACCGGCGCCAGGACAAGGTCCAAAAGGTCCCAGTGGGGACCGGCTGGTACCTAAGATAACGGTTAGGGGCCTGCTTCCAAGGACGTTGGGCTGTTCCTGACTCCTTGGAAGCAGTGATCATGACAGCACCCCCCCTCAAGGCCCCTCCCAAGCGTGTCTTCTCCGGGGGTTTTGGCTTGTCGGGGTGATTCAAATGGAATTTCTTGACCAGACGAGGTGCGTGGACATGCTCTGAGGGTTCCCAAGACCTTTCCTGGGGGCCGTATCCTTTCCAATCAACCAGGTAATATAATTTAGATTTGGAGATTTTGGAGTCTAGGATGTTCTTTACTTCGAACTCAAGTTCTCCATCTACTAAAACAGGTTCCGGGAGTTCGGTCAATCGGGTTCCTGGTTGCACTGGTTTTAGTAAGGAGACATGGAATACTGGATGTATTTTCATATGTGAAGGCATTTCCAATTTAACAGCCACCGGATTAATTATGGTAGAGATAAGATAGGGTCCAAGGTATCTCGGGATGAAAGTGCGAGGTCCTTTTAGAGGTAGGTGCTTAGTGGATAACCAGACCTGATCTCCCACTGCGTAGTGAGGGTCCTCTTTACGGTGCTGATCTGCTCCTTTCTTAAATTGAGCTTTAGCTCTTTGCAGATGGGCAGTGGCTTCCTTAAAAGCACGAGTGATCTCCGAGTGCAAGTGATCCACAGCAGGTGTTTCGAATTCTTGGGGAGGATCCAGGTTAGAGGTTCTAGGATGGTGTCCGTATAATAGGAAGAAGGGAGTCTTCCCGGTTCCAGAATGAGTCGAATTGTTATAGGCGTATTCAGCGATCCAAAGAATGTCCTTCCAAGGGTTTTCAGTTTGTTGGAGCATGCAACGTAGATATTGCTCTAGAGTTTGATTTGTCCTCTCGGTTTGTCCGTCAGTTTGGGGATGGTGACTGGTAGAAAGTCTCACATCAATTTGGGCTAAACGACAGCAACTTCGCCAAAAGTGGGAGATGAATTGACTTCCCCTATCGGAGACCAAAACCGAGGGGAAACCGTGTAACCGAACGATGTTTTCTAAGAATTCTCGGGCTAATACTGAAGCTGAAGGTAGGCCCTTCAGGGGAATGAAGTGAGCCATCTTGGAGAATAGATCCACGACTACTAAAATGGTATTATACCCTGAGCATGGAGGCAAGTCCGTAATGAAATCCATGGACAGGGTATGCCATGGACAGGGAGGGATGTCCAGTGGGTGTAAGAGACCGGCTGGTTTCTCCTTCTGACTCTTATTCTGGGCACACACACCGCAGGAGATTACAAAGTCTCTAATGTCCTTCTTCCATGATGGCCACCAGAAATGTCTTTTGACCTTTTCCATGGTTTTGGTTATGCCAGGGTGACCCTCCATTAGTGAATCGTGATAACAGGAGATTACCTGTTTTTGTATTTTCTCACTGGGCAAGTACAATCGTCCTCGGAAATATGGTAGGTCTCGATCCACTGAGAATTCTTTTCCTTTTAATTGCCAGTCCTGTAAGTCGACCGGAGTTAAAAGTGATTTGACTGTAGTCTTAATGTCTTCAAAGGATTGAGCGCTGACCAAGCCCAAAATCCTTTGTTCTGGGATTATGGGTATTGGTTCTGGATTGGTCAAATGTTCATCTATTCCCATCCGGGAGAGGGCATCTGCTTTTCCATTTTTACTGCCTGGTCGATAAGTAATTATAAAGTCAAACTCAGCCAAAAACAGAGCCCTGCGAAGCTGCCTGGAAGACTGAGCTTTGGCTGTCTTCAGATACTGTAAGTTGCGGTGATCAGTCATTATGGTGACTGTGTGTCTGGCTCCCAAAAGATAATGCCGCCAGGCTTTAAAGGCCGATCTGATAGCTAAAAGTTCCTTGTCTGTAATTGAATAGTTGATCTCGGGAGCCGAGAATTTGCGGGACCAAAAGGCTACAGGATGTAATTGGTGTGTGACCGGATCCCTTTGTGATAAAACTGCCCCCATAGCAAGACTCGAAGCATCTGTTTCTACGATGTAGGGGAGTTCTGGGCGAGGATGTTTTAGAACAGGTGCAGAAATGAATTTAGTCTTTAAGTCCTGAAAAGCTTGTTCTGCCTCGGTAGACCACTCAAAACGTTTGTTTTTCTTTAACAGAGCGGTGATGGGCTGGACTATTCGAGAGAATTCAGGGATGAATCTGCGGTAAAAGTTAGCGAAGCCTAACATGCTTTGGACTCCTTTTACAGAGGTTGGTGAAGGCCACTTGATGATTGCATCGACTTTCTTTGAATCCATATGGACTCCGTTAGGTGACAATATGAATCCCAGGAACTCAACTTCAGTTACGTTGAAAACGCATTTTTCGAGCTTAGCAAAAAGGTTATGTTGACGTAATCTCTCGAGGACCTCTCTAACGTGTTTCCAATGTTCTTCTTCAGATGATGAATAGACGAGGATGTCATCAATGTAGACAACAACACACACATCAATGAGTTCTCTAAGGACATCATTCATAAAATACTGGAAGGCGGCAGGAGCGTTGCAAAGTCCAAAGGGCATAACTTGATATTCAAACAGCCCATACTTGGTGCGGAAGGCCGTCTTCCATTCATCGCCCTCTTTTATTCGTACCAAATGGTAGGCTCCTCTGAGATCCAACTTTGTATATATACATGCGTCTTTGACTTGGTCCAGGAGTTCAGGGATCAAAGGTAACGGCTATCTGTTTTTAACAGTGATTTGATTCAGGGCGCGGTAATCTATACAAGTCCTAAGGTCTCCTTCCTTTTTCGGAACGAAGAACAAAGCCAAGGAAGCTGGAGATTTTGAAGGACGGATAAACCCGTTAGCTAGGTACTGGTCCAGATTTTGTCTGAGGTGAAGATTCTCTGGCTCGGTGAGGGCATAAATCCTACTGCAAGGAGGAGTTGTTCCGGGTATCAGATCTATTTGACAGTCGTAAGACCTATGAGGAGGCAGGGTGTTAGCTTGGTCCTTCCGCAAGACGTCTTGGAATTCCTGGTATTCGTGAGGTAATTTGGGAACCTCAGAAGAGATTGCCGCCAGTGAAACATCAGGCCGAGGATAACAAGTGGTAAAACATTCTGGAAACTGAACCGTCTTTGCTCGCCAATCGATCTGAGGATTGTGCTTCTCTAACCAAGGGATTCCCAGAATGATCTGGAACTGAGGGGCCTTGATCACATAGAACACTATTTTCTCCCGGTGTCCATCTTGGCTCACTAACGTCACTTCTTGGGTGGCGTGCGTTACTGGTCCGGAGGCTATCTCCGTGCCATCCACTGTAGTAATGACGTCTTTAACTGCCTTAGGGACAAGAGGTAGATTCATCCTTGATACCAGTTCACGGTCCACATAATTACCGATTGCTCCGCTGTCGATGTAAGCTTCAATTGCATGCAAACGATCCGGACGTTCAGGACTAATGAGGACCATAGGCACCACGAAATGCGAGGTCACGGGACAGATTTTAACGCTCGGCAAGAGGACCTCTACACTTGTCGGGCTAGGTCGTTTCCCTGCTCAGAATTTGTGGTACAGGTATCTGCGGCTCCTACAGCCTTCTTAGCTGGTTTCACTGGACAGTCTCGAAGAAAGTGCCCCGAGTTTCCGCAATAGAGGCATAATTGCAGCTGTCTTCTTCTTTCCCGCTCCTTTTGGGTTAAAGGTCCTTTCATGCCCCCTATTTGCATGGGTTCCACAGTGTCAGTTCCCCTAGTAGAGGTCTGTGGTTTAGAAAACATTCGGGTATCAAATTTGGAACGATCAGCCTTCCTGTTCTGTAATCTGTGGTCCAATTGGACAACTAAGTCAATATAGTCTGAGCATTCTTGTGGAGGATTCACGACTTGAGCTAACACATCCTTGAGCTCTCCACGCAGGCCTCTGTAGAAGAGCGTTATTCTCTTATCCTCAGGCCATTGAGTTTCCACTATAAGTCTGTTGAATGAGGCTATATAAGTCAAGAGGTCTTGATTACCCTGTCGTAACGAAAGAAGTTCATTGTCCAAGGCCTGCCCTTGTGCATGTCTTGCGAACAGTTTCTCCATGCTGGACTGGAAGGCCTGGAAATCATGCAGAACCGGATCATCCTGAGTGACTAAAGGGATCGACCAATCTGCGGCGCTGCCACTGAGATAAGAAAGCACGAAAGCCACCTTGGTCTGATCTGTTGGGAAGGCAGCTGGTCGACATAAGAAGTGTAGGCGGCACTGGTTAATGAACACTGCAAATTTCTTTGGGTCACCAGAAAAGCGTTCGGGCGGAGCCAAGGGCACATTGCGGGTAGATTGATTTGCACTGGATTTAAGGATGATGCAGAAGGATAACTTCCTCCTGGAGCGGGCAAAGGTGTCTGCCCTGCCTGCGTTTGTAGCAATTGCCTAGCGAGGTCCTCTGTTCGCTCCTTGGAAATTATCAGCTCTCTTCTTAGAGAGTTTGTTTCCTGACGAGCTGCATGTACTTCTGCTCTTAGTTCCCCAAGCAACTGGGCTAATTGATCAGTGTCTGAGGTTTCCATTGCGCCTGGGTAGGAGTTTTGCGGTGGGCTTCGCGTTCTGTAACGCTCACCTGATTCCCACGGAGGCGCTGGTCTTGGCAGGAAGGTGTCTGTGACCCGAAAAGTGATGTGCAGGACTCGACTTGCTTCTGGGGCCGAACCTCTTCGCACTGTGTGTCGAACTCGAAGAGTGAGATTTCTGCAGGTGAAAGAATATGGGGGTTAATGATCTGGGTTGTTGAATGTCCCTCTCTCTCTCTCTCTTGTTAGCTTCTCCGTAGAGCCCCCAGGTCAACGTGCTCACCTTAGATAGGTGAATGCTGGACTCTCCATCTGCGTCTGGTGCAGGGTGCCGTTGCCAGTTCCTTCACTGGTGAAACATAGGCCTCTTGACATCAGAGGATCGCTACCGTCGTTAACTGCACGAGCGGTGAGTTTCTGGACACCTTTTTAGTCCTTTTAGTCTTTACGTGCGTGGGCACGTTAATATAGAACAGGACTCTGTATAATGCTTTTTCCTATTTGTCTTGCAGGGCTCTTGAGATAGGAGATGGTGTGAAGAGAGCCGAAGTTGGAGCCAGAGCCTGGGAATGAAGCGCTTGGAAATGCGTAAGTAAATGCAAGCGCTCTAACTGTCTCTTTTCCCTTGCAGCTGTGAGTTCGTGCTGAAGAGATGCTGGAAAACGCCGGGGTGTTTGCAGGCGTTCTACTGTGGCGAGCGCGATGGACGTGAGTAAATACCTGTCTAATGTCTCTTCGTTTGTCTTTCAGATGCTGGGTTGCAGCATTGAAGAAATCCGGAATTCGCGGAGTGCCGGTAAGTAATAACAATTCTTTTGTCTTCACAGGCGGAGGTGCAGCGTGAAGAAATGTTCGCTGCCGATGGATCAGGTGAGGAAAGCGCTGCGTGTAAAGGTTGCAGTGCTAACCTGTTGTTTCTTGTCTTTGCAGGTGCTGCTGAATACTGGATACAGGAGTGGTAAGTATTGTTCTTGCAGGTTCAGGATCGGAAGGAAGAAAGGCTGGAACAAACTCGGTGAGCGTTCTGCTGCAGATGCAGAATAACGCGAAGCACGTTTGTTCAATCGGGTGTGGTTTAAATAGCCTTGGAGTGATGAGGCGTCTTCCTCCACGGCCCCGCCTAGGTAAGAAAAGAGTTCCAGTTCCAGAAGAGTTCCCGTGTTGTATCCAGGGAGTGGAGCTTGCCCCACCCAGGTAAGAAAGTAGTTCCTGTTCACAGAGGATTCCTATGTGGCTGGTAAGTAAGCAGCATGGTCTGCTGCAGGTAAGTCCATCCAAGCATCTTCATACATATTATGAGCCCGGCGCTTCCAGTGCCGGGACCGATGGCTTTGATGAGCCTGGTGCCACCGGCGCCAGGACAAGGTCCAAAAGGTCCCAGTGGGGACCGGCTGGTGCCTAAGATAACGGTTAGGGGCCTGCTTCCAAGGACGTTGGGCTGTTCCTGACTCCTTGGAAGCAGTGATCATGACACCCACCCTGCCCATAATTTCCCTTGATACCAGGAACAGGTCTATCCTTGATGAGCTGTCATGCACAGACGAGTAATAGGTGTACTCCCGCCGCTGGGGGTGCAGTGTCCTCCAGACGTCGCAGATGTTCAGTATCTGTATATGGCTGCGTAACTTACGTGCAGCACTGGACAGGGCTCTGGTAGCAGTTCCAGTTCTGTCCAGGACAGTGTCCAGAATAAGGTTCAGATCTCCTCCCCATATAATTGGAACACCCACGAAGCCCAGCAGTATGGTGGCTACAGCGCCAAAGAATTCGGGAGAGTCTATGTTGGGGCAGTATGTGTTGACCAGAAGATATTCTTTATTAATCAGAGTGCAATGTAATATAACGTAACGTCCTTCAGGGTCTATGTAGCTTTTATGCAGTATGAATTTGATTGATTTATGGATCATCGTGAGTACGCCCCTAGATTGGGAGGAGTAGGAGGTGGAGAATCTGGCGGGGCCCCATGATGGGGCTATGGTCCTTGGGATGTGACCATTGGAGTGTGTCTCCTGTAAAAGTAGTACCCTACAGCTATGCCTATTAGCATAGGCCATGATTTTACGGGCCTTGGTGTGGTTACTTAAACCCCGGATGTTCCAGGACATTATGACGGTAGACATTTCATTGGTAAATATCTAATCCCACAACGCACGACTCAGTGAACATCCCATGTCCAGTGATAGTGTGAGCCCAAGGAGTTGGGATTGAAAGTGCGCTTGCTGCCCTTCAATACACGCGCCGCGAAACCTTGTGTGCCTTTTTGGAATAACACCCAATTCCCGCCCGCCACCCTCACCACCAACCCGAGATTAGTAGTGTGAACATCACCCTCCCCGAGCTGTACACAGCTGAGCCGTCCCCAACTTGGCTCAGACTGTCCAAAAGCCCAACAGGGGCTAACCCACAACAAAGGTGTGTCCAAGAACAGTGCAATCGCAGTGGGGTGCACCGTTGCCGTGCACTAGCACGCTTGGAACCAAATGGTTCCGTTACAAGACGAGCAGTGTTGGCGGTCATGTAATGCATGGCCCCGCCTGTCTAAGTGGGAAACAAGGACCAGCTTATGCGTCGTAGCAATTCGGTTACAATACAAACTGTTACAACAGTCACGTGGTGGATGCCCCCTCATCTCAAGTGGGAAATAAGGGCTGCCGCAGAGGCATCGGAGCATTGCGATTTAAGCAACAAGTGACAGTGATTATTAAAGGGCAGGCCAGATCAATAATGCATTGGCCACATGGAGTGTATCTCCGAGATGACAAATGAAGTGTGTGTACCAGAGCTATGTATCATGGTGAATACAGAGACAAGGTTAATAGGGGGTGCTGGCATTGCCTAGTAAGATTCCTGGATCTCGTGTAAGCAAAGCACCTATAAGGCACGGGCCATGGTTTTACATTAGTGGGATGAGTTGACACCACGCAGCCGTCAATTTAAGCATACTAAAGGCAGCATGTGCTGGCCGGGACATGTTACTGCAACGGGCGGATTATAGGGTCGGACCCCGGAGCCCGAGAGCACCCCCCAGGTCAGCCAAGACCAAAGGCCGGGGCGGTTGGTCAGCCCCCGAGTCCAGCAGAAAGGAGTGACCAGCACCTACCATTCAGGAGCCGGACCACGACACAAACGCATGCAGTAGCGGACCACAGACTCATAGTAAACAGAACCATGTTGCCAATAGCATATCACAAATCAGGGATCAGCAGATACAGTAAGTTCCGTTGGGCCACACAGTGCGTGTTCAGATGCCATCAGCGTGGCCGTCCCTCGGACTATGGAGCGGTATTTGCATCTCGATGAATTTTACCGCCTCATCTGGGACGGTGAAAAAGTACAATTTGCCATTATGGGTGATCTTGAGCCGTGCGGGGAACAGGATGGCATATGGAACATTGCGCTCCCTGAGCAGTTTCTTAACGCCGAGAAATTGACGTCTCTCCTGCTGCACCACCACAGAGAAATCCGGGAAGATTCTAATGGTGTGGGCCTCCAGTCGTAGGTCACCCTTCTCCCGTGACAGGCGGAGGATCAGGTCCCTGTCGCGGTAGTTGAGAATTTTGGTGATTATGGGCCTAGGGCTGTCGCCCGGTTTAGGTCGTGGTGATAGGGCCCGGTGAGCTCGCTCCACCGTGAAGTATGGGGAGAGGTCCGGATTATCAAGCAGGTCTTTAAGCAGTTTCTCCACAGCGTCTTCCATCCGCCCTTTGAGGGCGTTCTCGGGGACCCCGATGATGCGCAGGTTATTTCTGCTGGAACAAGATTCCAAATCATCGCATTTCGCCCTTACACTCTTCATGTCACGCGACAAGGAGGCCACAGTGTCTTGGAGCGTGTGTATAGCATCTTCATTAGTGGAAATTCTATTTTCGTCCTCAGTGATTCTAGATCCCGCCTGATCTACACAAGTTTTAAGTGAGGCAACGTTTGCATTGATGTCATCAAGCTTTTCGTGGAATGAGGCGAAGTTTTTGGCCATCGATTCCATTAGTGTAGTAAGATCCGGCACCACAACCCCGGGAATGGTGTCATTATCGAGCTCCTCTTGTGGGGGCGACATGTGGGCCGCTTCAGCTCGAGGGATCGCCTTAGCGAACTTATCCATGGAGCCCCCTTTGGCAGTTCCTTTGGAGCGGCTCGACATTGTAGGAAGTGGGAGTCTGGGTGCGGTGTGGGCGCACCATGGGAGAAGATGGTGGTGTGGAGGAAGCGGGCCTCTGTGGAGTGGAGGGTCTGCAGCGAATGTGACAGCGTCGGGGGATTGCACTAGGCGTAGTGAGGGCAACCAGCTACGGTGAGTCTGCAGCTAATTGACCATCCAGTTGGTCGAATTATAGAGGGGTCCCTACCTCAGGGAACCCAGTTGCGCAGCCACCGGGGGGGCGAGGGGCCCACGTTGACGTGAGCAGCTCCAATGGGTCACACCCCCATAGGGACCGAAGTTGTTATTAGGCAGTCCGGGGGGGGAGCAGCCGCAGCGGGGACAGGGCTGGCAGATGGACCCACCGCAAAGCTCCTCACCTGTAGGCCGCAATCCCAAGCGGGGTGAACTCAGCAGGAAGCCCCAGAGTTCCAGCAGTGGGCAGAGGACCCAGGACAGGAGCGCCGCCGCGCACCCCCAGTGGCTCAGCGGAGGCGGAAAGCCCGCACGTAGTAGCGGGATGAACTCCCACCGTAGAGCGCCGGGCGTGGGCCCCCGCGGCGGTCAGAGCGGGATCTCCGCTGCAGGTCCACAGAGCAAGGGAGGCAAAGTACAGCCCACCGCAGCGGCCCGCTCGCTCCCTCCGATCAGAGTAGGACCGGAACACCCTACCGCCAGGGCGAGCAGCAGCCGCGCGCCACACGCGAGGGACTGGGGTCTCCGGCAGCCCGGGTCCAGTCGGGAAGGCTGCGCGTGTGGACCGGCCAAGTTTCCAGGGAAAGTGTTGGTTTTGGAGGCGCCAGGTCCGGGGCAGCAGACGGAAGCTCCAGAGGGCGGCGCACAGCCGGCTCGCAGCGGTCACAGTGGCACCCCGCAGGCCCAGAGTCGGCCTCCAGCGAGGCACAGCGTAATAGTCAGTTGGAGGCCTTGGGGGGTCCGATTCGCTCCAGGATCAGGCGTGAAGGTAGCCCAGGCAGTCAGTAACGCGGGGGGCAAGATGGAAATGGAGGATTATGCCAAGAACCGCAGATGTAGCCGGATGATCAGTGGCTAGGCACGGAGCTTTAGAGCTAAGCAGCCATTTTGTAGGCTGCACAACAGCGCCCCCTGGGATCCTCATTTTTCAAGCAAATTTTTCCCTAAACGAAATTTTCTTGCCTCCCATAATCTTTAGCCTGTAATGTATGGTAATGAATGGAGTCTCCAGACTGCCCCTTCCCAAATTCATAGATCTCGGTTGCACATGGGGTACAATGTAACTATTTGAGTGAGAAAGAGGGAGGAGAGAGAGAAAGAGGGAGGGAGGGATGGAGAGCGAAAAGGGCTTTACACTTGCAATGTGAGAAAGTGAAATGTGACCTGTCTGCAAGAGACCAGTGCTAGTACAGGGTAGACACCACGCTGCTTTGCCCAGTAAGACCTACATGCCTGCCCATCACAACAGACTTACTACCCTTAGATCTCCTACCACCTTATACTACACACATAAATAACCCACAGACTGCCACCAGATGGATAGCTGTTAGCACAGCAACATTAATCAAGCTATGGCTAAGCTCTACTGTTTAACCCAAGCACATTCCCCCACATGAGCGGCTAACCAGACCCAAAGCACTGTAGTCTATCAGATCTTAGGCTCTCTCCTTCAGATAACATGCTCCCAGATATTTCCGCCAGATTTATACATGTTACAACTCATTCGAAGCAGGTACAAGATGAAAAGTTCCATAGCATTCATTTACAACATGAATTTTAAATTATTATACAACGGAATATGCAGCACAGAAGGTACAACATTTACAACAGGAAATTTGACATTATTATACAGAATAAGTGTACAGCACAGAATTACAGGGCTATAAAGAAATATGGTATACTGGGACGCAGTGAAGATGATAGTGTTAGGGAGAATTCTCATAAATGGCTGATTTCCCTTACCTAATGAGTCCCTCAGCAGCTTTGCTGGATTGCTAGGGTTTATTTTATTCACCTGGTAAGAGTGTGAGCCTTTTTCCCACTCTTACATGTGTTTTGCTGTGTTTGTTTCTACTTTTTGTGTGATCTTGGGTAATGGAGCCTCACCTACTCCATAGCATCATTTTTCCTGTGTGTTACACAGTGACACAGGGTTGTCTTTGAGACTTGCCACCAACTCCATTTTCTGGGGCTGACTACTGTCCCCCAGAAAAGATTAAGTTACCATTAACTTTATTTTTGTCGCTTTGAACCACAGACCCAGTGCACCCCATCTTACATGGAGTATTGGAGAGGGTTAATTCTTATCCCTTTTTGTCTGTGTCTCTTGGAGCATTGTTTGGCTACCTTTAAATCAAGACTTGGCTAGTGGCAGTGGTAACTACCCTATTTTTCATACAGCGGTTATCTTATATAACCATGGTATTGTATTAGGCTATTATATTAGCTTCAAACTTAAACCCCCTTGACCATATATATTTTATTACGGTTCCGGCTGGGTTTATTCGCCATTTCTTTTTGTAAATGTATTTCTCGTGTTTTACTCTGCGCGCCAAACCAGGTTTGGTCCCTTTGTTCGCCGTCTTTTCGTGGGCTTCTGCACAGAAGCACTCCTTAAGGCGCCTGAAAGTCTGGGTAGGCAGGATGTGAGGAAGGGGTCTTAGGACCCCTGCAATGGGTTCCCTTGGTAACCCAAGTCGCACTCCTGTTTGATTGGCTGGGTGACTGTCCTTGCCTGTACAGCCACCCTGCTGTGTGATTGACAGCCAGGATGTGAGAATGGGGGAAAACTGCATAAAAAGCAGGTCGCTGGGACTGGAAAGGCTGAGTCGCCACTGGAACGAAAGAACCAACGAGGAGCTGATGGAAGAGGACCCCTAGCACGACTGAAGCGCCTGGTGAAGCCCTGCTGCAGGTCCGAATCTTCAGAATCCGACGACAGAGAAGATCCTCCAGGAAACTTCTTCCCTTGAGCTGGTGAGACCAACCAATTAGGCCAAACCTCAAGCCAGGACCCCTCCTCTGGTCGAATTCGCTGTACAGAGCTACAGTGGGTCGGATAGCCAGGAAGGTCGGACCCTGCTTGGGTGTTAAGGAGCGCACCTTTTATTTGTTGCTTTGCTCTGCTGCTCATTTCTTCCGTGGGTAGTGCAGGACCCTCCAGTCTTCCTACTTCTTGTCAGTCCGACAGTCACTTCAGGAATCGTGAGCCTGCAGTAACTTACAGGAACGTCCACCCCAGCTTCAGCTTCGTCTCCGTTTTATGGTACTGTGCAAAACCGATTTTTCGTTTCGTTCAACCACGGAGAAAGTGTTTGAAATCCTTCTCCAATCCGAGGGCTTGTTCTTCTCTTCTCTTTGAACTAACTTTTCTGCTAACCAACCTCGTCCGGAATCCGTGACATGAACTTTAACGCGAACTACCCTGAACTGTGTGATCTTGAGCAAAAGACCTTTGACCTAGTGACTTTGGCCCTAAGCCTTTTCTACCTGATTCTATCATTGTAGTTCCTCTTGCTCAATTGCCCTGAGTACTTACCTGTTGGTGTGGTTCAATTTCTATTAACTTTGTCTTTCCCTCCCTTTTAAATTGCTGGAGTGCCATTTTGCTCCCACTTCATTTTGTGAGCTTAACTTGTCTGGAACGTATTGGGAGTTGCGTGGTGTATTAAGAGTGTGATTTTTAAACTGCTTTTAATAGTGTAATGTTATACAACTGAAGAGTGAAATAAATGTATTTTCTTTTACTTGAAAACCTTGAGTTAGTGTTTGTTTGAATCATAGTAATTGCTGTCCTTTGTGTAACTATTTGATACTGCTCACTTACTCTTGAGATAAGTCTAGCTGCTCAGCCACTGCTACCACTTTAACTGTGTATTACAGGCTTGTACCAAAGGGGAATGTGTACTCTCACTTGTAGTTTTAATTGTGTGTGGTGTTCCCAAAGGGTACTGCATATAGTTGTCCCTAGCAAGGAGCCAGCATTTCGTTTTGTTTCTAGAGCTGGAGCTTTAAGGGTCAGCTCCTAAGGTAGGGGAAAGAGTTCCTCAGCTGAGCTGCCATGACAGGGAAGCTACTTCCCCCTACTTTCTGAAGCTTGTAGCTAGAGGATTTCAGGCAGGACAAGCACATAGTCCTGGTTGGGTGAGCAGATGCGTGTTTAACAAATGTATCCATTAAGTATTTAGGGGCTTCGTTAGTTAGGCATTTGTGGGTAAGGGTAGCAACTTTAAAATGCATCCTGTCCTTAACTGAGAGCCAGTCACTATTACGTCTGACTTCTGAAATGTGTTGTCTTCTTGGAATGCTTAACGCAGTTCTTAGAGCATTATTCTGTAGTATTTGGAGTTTATTGATGTTATGTTTACTTGAACCCAAATATAGTGCATTACAGTAGTCCAGTTTCGAGAGGATTAACACTCTAGCTAGAGTAATGCAACTGTTGGTGGATAAGAATGGTTTGCAAGTGTGGCTTAATTTGCAAGTATATGCTGTCGCCAAGGCTGTGCCATTGACTTGCCTGTATAGATTCAAGGCAGAGTCTAGGTAAAATCCTAATGTTTTTACCTCCTTGGCAACTTCAATATCGATACCGTCAATGTTACAAGCATGACATTGATTATTTAGTTTGTTGAGTCTAGCTGGAGCTCCTAAAAGCAAAAGCTCTGTTTTTTTGTCATTCAGACAAAGGCCATGAGAGGCCACCCATGTCTGAATGATGAGATAGATTTTATTCACCAAGGCCACGTTCGGTGTCATAGTCACCAGATATCGGTATGGGAATCTGGGTGTCATCTGCATAATTAGTGTAGGTGACACCCTGATTATCTAAGTCATCAAAAAAAGGCTTAGTGAACATATTGTACATTGTAGGTGAAACGCACAAGCCTTGTGGAACTCCACACGTTATAGGTATCGGTTCTGATGATGCTGAAAGTGAGAAAACTCTCGTAGACCGATCATCCAGGAAGGATTGAATCCAAGCCATTGCTTCTGGGGAGAAGTTGGCAGCTGTCGAGAAATGTTTACAGAGCACTTTATGATCCACCAAATCGAAGGTGGCAGAGAGGTCTAGTAAAAGGAGGAGAGTCAGTTTCCCTTCATCCTTTAGTTCGTCAATTTGTTTTTTCAGATCGATCAAAGCTGTTCTGTACCATGTTTGGGTCTGGAACCAGACTGCCGAAACCCTAGAAGGTTGTTAGTCTCTAGGTGCGTCTGTATCTGGAGGTACGCTGCTTTGTCAATAATTTTCACAGAAAAGGGACTGTTGTTATTGATCTGTAGTTGGACGGGATACTCGGGTCCAGATTAGGTTTCTTTTAGAGTGGGAGGACCCATGCAAGCTTGAGGTTGGTAGGGATGGTACAAGTTTTAAATGAAGAGTTGATTAGTGTGGTTATGACGGGGGCTGGGTTCTTAGCTGTTTCTTTGATGATTGGTGCCAGGCAGATGTCTTTCTGGCATCTGGAAGTTTTAAGGGATGCTATGATGTCCTCTACTTCCTGGGTGGTGACTTGGGTGAATTGGAATCGGATAGGTGGTTGGGTCAGATTAGACTGGGATTTCAGTATAGTATGAGGAGTCGGAAGGTTTAATTTTTTTACTTCTATTTTTTCTTCTAGAAGAGCAATTTTGTTAGACAGTGCGTTTTGAATATTTATGCACCAAGTCGTATCCTTGATGCAAAGGTCAGTTGCAGGAGTAGGGGATTACAGTTCTTTTAGGATAACAAAGAGTTCTCTTGTACTAGAGCTCGCTTTGTTTATTCTGTCGTGGGATGTCTCACGTTTGGTTTGTATAATATCTGATTTATACTTTACTGACATTTTCAGAAGGTTATCTTTATTTCGAGCTGTGGGGTGATTTTTCAAAAGTCTTTCCACTTTCCCCTTTTTTCAGCCCGAAGGGCTTTGAGGTTTGGGGTGAACCACGAGTTAAGATGAGCTCTTGGTTTATCTCTGCACAATTTTAGAGGTGCAATAGTTTCTATGGCTTGGGTGATAGTAGGGTTATATAGGTCTACTAATGCTGCTGGGTCTGTGCTGGCAGGCAAAGGATTCAAGATGGCCTGGAGAAGGGGAAGTAGGTTATCCACTGTTATGTTACGTTTGTTTATTGTAATGAGTGGGGGTGCCAGAAGGCTAGTCCTGATAGGTGGAGGACTGTCTTGGATAGTGAAAGCTAGTGGGTAATGATCTGTCCAAGTAGATAATTCAATGGACGTTATCGAAGTCTCACAGTTAAGGCCCGCCACCCAATCTAAAATTCTACCTTTAGAATGTGTAGGCATATTGACTCTTTGGGTGAAGCCTAGTTCCGCTATTGTATTTGCGAGTGCCAGGGCATGCTGGTCATTCTGGTCATTGAGACCAAGGTTGAAATCTCTAAGTACCATAATTTGAGATATAGGTTGAGAGTAGTGCAGTAATGTCTTCCTCGAACGAGCCAATAGGGCAGGGATGTCTATATAGCAAATGCATGGTTATTGTGCAGGAAGTTGAGAGAGGCAATTTAACTGTCAGGAGTTCACCTGAGCTGAATGGAGGATGTGTTGAGATACTTTGTTCCAAACTAGATTTGGCAATAAATGCAATGCCTCCACCTCTAGATGTTTCTCTATCTAGCCTCAGCATAGTGTAGTTCTCTGGAATAGCAAGTGATAGGGAAGGTCCAGCAGCGCATGGAGCCACGTCTCTGTTATTGCTAGAAAGTCTAGTTGTTTGGTAGTGATTAAGTCAGCGATGTCTACTGCATGGGCTGCAATGGATCTCGCATTAATAAGGGCACCTTTGAATGTGTGGATGCTTATTATCTGGATAATTAGGGGCCTGGAGAGAGTAGTTCTGACGGGTCAAGTTAATGTTGATTCGGTTAGGTTTGGGTTTAAGATTCTTCTTAGAACCGTTTTTTAGATTGCAGTTGTCATTGGGATTAGGGGAAGGTAGGTAACTTTTGTTCAGTCTAGATCCGAGCCTGTGATCCTTATATAAGTAGGACAGGGATGGTTAGGTGTCAGCCTTGTGGAAAATTGTAGAATCCATTGGTGAGGGATTAAGTTGAAGGGGGGCCCCAATAGTTGAGGTCTCCGCAAGATTCAAGTTGTCATCACCAGGATTTCGTTGTGGCACAAGTTTAGTGGATCTTAAGGTTATTGACTGAAGAAGAGATATTGGGTTGCCTGTGAATGGTTTAAGGGTTGGAAGGAATTTAGTTGGTTCAACCCAATTAGAAAGGTACATGGGTGTGGTCATTGTGGTAGGGTGCATAAGGATAGCATTGATTGGGCCACACGACGCATGGGTGTGAGGATCTGCTTTTAGGCTAATGGTGGCTACAGCTAGAGCAGGTATGTTATTGCCAAGGACTGAAACAAACAAGCCTACAAGGATGGTAGTGACGGAAAATATAGTTTAGATTGCAATGTGGTAGGAAACCGTTTGAAAGTAGGTAAGGTTTTCAGTCAATAGTGGGCGTTAGAGGTGAGTAGCATCACATGAAGTTCCAGAGTAAAGCTAGGTACAGACACGCACTAAGATTTTCCCTATATGGTGGCCAGTACAGTTTAACAAAAAGGCTATTATAGCGTCAACATGAACAGTTGGTGAATCTGTACAGTAAATAGCAGATGAACAATTTTAGCAGGGACAGTTGTCATGACATTAAGTCAGCGTTTTGGCACAGGTACAATCTGCTAATGTTGAGATGAGCGTAGATAAGAGTCATGCACTAATAAGCTTAGCAAAGCAAGTAATTGTTGCATACATTTGTTGTAATTTAGGCATATAAACAGTGGTGATAGAAGTGGTAACTGATATAAAAGGTAACGTGGGCCTGAGGGATGGGAGAAACAGTCATCAAATTGAGATTAACCGGTTATGTATAGGTTTCGAGTAAAGGAGGTAATGGCAGCAACTATATAATATTAGGCATGGCTATATAAGTGGGTGAACGTAGCACAGTCCGGGTGAATTATACAGATTATTTGATATTCCACTTCTGTAACACATTGCTACGCACATGAGACTGGCCTAGTGCACAGACGGCCGGTGCGGGCTAGGATAACAATAAGCACGTAAATATAAGGATTACAGATTGTGCAACGAAGAGTGAGAGCCTCGTGAATGTTAAGAGCTTCGTAATGCTGTGTAGGTATACAGTAAACCCAGGCTGTATTGAGGTACGGGTACACAGCTTACCTTCAATATTGTTGGCATGATTGTGCCAGCAGTTGGTGTCGGCAGAGTGAGGCGTCTTGGGGAGGTGAAGGGGGTGGAGAGGGTTAGGGTTAGGGTTAGACAGGGCCTTTATTTCGGGACTGTCTTGATGGGCCGGCTTCCACCTGCCGGCGATGATATTTGGGTTAAAATACGACCAGGTATCAAGGCGCTGGTTACAGGCAATCCTATCAGTTGACAAGCTTGAGGACATGCACGGATTAAACAATATGTGTCCCTTCGCTATACAAGGCTGTTTTACATTACATTACACCCATCCTTTCAACCTCAATATTTGTGATAATGGGCATCAGTGGCTGCTGTTGACTTTTGAATGCGGTGGCGCATAAATGTTATTTCCAATGAAGTACGTGCAATTCTTTTTTTTAAAATGAGTGGGAATGGGGCATTTTCCAGCATAATTTCTAAGAGAAGTTGTAGTAAAAGCCATGGGAATGCCAAGCATTTCTCTAAGAGGAACCAATTAAATAATCAAATAATACAGATGCCATGTCACCTAGGAGCATTCTGCAGCACCAAACCATGTCTGTGTCCATCAGAAAATTGGTTAACCTTCTCCAATTAGAGAGATGCTTATTTGTGTCCTATCATTGAGGTAAAGGCTTATACAATTTGAAAGTACCACCTCTGAAAAAATGCCACTTATACATCATGTGCCATTAGAAATTACGCATGTCATAAATACTGTGGCAGAGATCTAATAACACATTTGCCTATTCCTGTGTTCCTTTTCCTCTCTCTGACCCAAATCCCGCTTTGTCATAACTTGTGTTTTAGGGTATAGCCATGGGCAGATTAGGAGGCCACAAGCAGCCCAAACAGTATAGGACTCCAGCCCAGTGGAAAACATGTTGCAATATTTCTATCCATACACACCACTATAAATTTCTCTGTGCTCAGAAGCACTGCCACAAAAAAGCCATTTGGCTCTGACACTAATTCAACACATGCTTCTGGATCAGTCAACATACAAAAGCAGACTGCACACACTATGGTAGAAATAAACCTTACTATTAATAGAATATTTCATATTGCTTTACAGAAACTGGGTCAGAGAGAGGAAAAGGAACACAGGAATAGGCAAATGTGTTATTAGATCTCTGCCACAGTATTATGTATATGTGTTTTGTAAGCCAGTATTTATACTGTGCCCATCTCCGCCATAGTGGTCTTACCTTACGGCTACCTGACCTTGTCCGGGAGGTGATGCATTGTGAACCGCCAGGGTGATGCCAGACCTTGGTCTGTGGAGAGGAAAGAAGCAGGTTTGGTTTGGAGGGAAGAAGAAAGGAAAAGGGGTTTAGACAAAAGGCGTGGCAACTGAGTGGGGGAAAACACTTGGAATGCAGGTAAGGGAAAGTGCTTACGATAGTATAGATGCATGTTTTTAATTGTGATTAGTTATTAGTCAGCGCAAGAGAACATTTCAGTAATATACATCTATATTTCAAGCAGGGTTTTATGTGAAGGCAATAGCTAGACCAGATGGTGCCAGATTCTAGATGTAGTTGGTGTATGGTTGTGTGAAGGGTTTGCGAGGTGCTCAGGTGGTGTGGAGGCTTTCCTCAAATTGGTTTGTAAGAAACAATCCCTGTATCAGGGTCAGGTCTGTGTTTTTCAAGCCCGCTGGTAGAAGTGTCAGGAGCATGGAACATGTATAGATTTATGCATGTGGAATGCATGATGTATATGGGATAGGAGGAGAATGGTAGCCATGATGAGCCTGAGTCCAATTCATGTTAATTTCCAGACACTATGAGCTCGGTACATTCACCGTAATAAGAAGATGAACAATGTGGATAAGAGATGTAATAGCCTGATAAGGTGGGATAGCAAAACTGTCCAGACAGTTTATATGATGCTTGAGCAGTAAGGGAGACTAGTTGAAGAAGCCACCCTTCAGATGAATAGTATACTATAATATCACTATGTAAAATAGCTGACAAAAGTAATGGACATGCCTTAGGCATAGGAAGCAGCACAGGAAAGTCCCGCACACTTGCCATTCACAGGGTGGAGGCCTCCACCTTTCCACGTCTTAGCATTTCTGCCAGGAAACCCTAACTCTGCACCCCTATCCTTAGTCCCACCAAAACGCCCTCTATCCCAGGATTTGTTTGCAAGAAAACAAAGAAGGGAGGTTGTGTGGCACTGCAGTCATTGAAACTCCCTCTTCTCAAGAAAACTGCTGTCCTTGTTGCTCCAATCTCCTAAACCGGCTGCTGTTCAGAACCAAACTGCAAAGGACTTCCCAAAGGGAAGTGTCATTCTGTTTACAAGGGCTAGTTCTCATTTGTGTCATACTTGTGCAGAATCCCAGAACCACCCACTCATGATTCTCAAAACACATCCCAAGTAATCTCCCAATCAGTCAATAGGGCTCAAACACTCACCAATGCATAGGGCTAATTGTCCTACCTTCCCAGTAGTTTGCTTCAAAAGGCAGGCCCTCATTCTACACCAATTCCCCAGGTTTCACATCCATGCCACTGAGTCCACAGGTTTCACACCAAACACCATTCATGCAGGCCCCAGTAGCCCCCCATATTTAAAGAAACCCACTTCTTATGCATTTGCAAGGCATTCAAATGGCGTAATGTTCCCAGTTTCAGGTTTTTCACACACCTTTGTGACAGAGCGTGAGGAAGATGAGGGGGCTTGTTTCTGCTGGTGTTTCAGTCGTAAATTGGAGTCCTATAGAAATAGACACCCCTCTCTGATTGCCATGCTGCCCAATAATAAAGACCAGACCATGCAACAGAAAGAGCAAGACTACAGAGAGCGTGGGAAAAACCCTTTGCAGGGAAAAACCCACGGTAGTGATGTTGATCATCAAATCCCAGAGAATAACACAGAAGATCCTGTTCAGACTAAGGTCGTAGCCGGGCAATAAGTGGAATGAAAGTCTGAGAAGTTCGGGTGAACGAAGTCCAAGGAGGGCCACAGGAAAACAGAATGAAGATCAATGTCAGTAGGCAGGAACAATTAATAACAAGAAGCCGAAGACAGAGAACAAGGCAAGGGAGGCAGCGAAACAAGGAGGGACAGGGAATCCAGGAAGGAAAAGGGCAGGCACCGAAGGCAAGAAAACTAGAGGAGCGCTGAGCTAAGGTTCAAGCATTACCTTAGCATTGAGATGCACTGCGAGTTCCGCAGCAGTATGCTTTGAAGCCGGCACAGAGCGGATTGCTATGGAAACGCAGAATCCTGTGAGAATAGCAAAACCAGGAAGCAAATGACAAGCCCTTATTACTCTGCACAGTTTTGGCCATTTTAACAGGGAGTAGCCAAGATGATGCAGCGCCATCTATTCCACAGAGACCAAGAAGGTCGAGCTACGACAGTATTCCCCCTTCCATTGGCAACCCCACTGGTCTTGCCGGGATGAAGGCGATGGAACTTGCAAAAAAGATGGGTCGCATGTACGAAGGAATCGGACTCCCAAGACCTTTCCGTAGGCGGGGTAGCCCTTCGAGTCCACTAGGTATTGCAAACGGCCTCTGCGAAACCGAGAATCACAAATGCGAGCCACCTCATATTCTGGGGATGAGTCATGATGAACTGGCACAGGAGTCAGGCGAGCTGAAGTAGAAGGGTGATGGTACAGCTTCAGAAGTGAGACTGGATGAATCCGATTCCAGGAGACAGGCAACTGCAAGCGAAAGGATACTGGATTGATTTTCTGTATAATGGAAGAAGGGCCAAAAGACCTTGGAGCCAATTTGGATGGACACAAATGGTGAGGCAAGTATTTAGACGAGAGCAGCCATACCTGGTCTCCGATGACATAGGATGGAGCAGGTCTTCTTTTACAATCCGCAAATCTTTTAGTTGCCCTTTGAGCCAGAGAAAGATGTTCAATGGCACTTTGTTGGATGTCACGGTAACTGGAAAGCCGGTGTTCAACTGTGGGTATTTTGGATTGAGCTTTAGGAGCTGGAGGAAAAACAGCTGGATGGAATCTGTAGGAGCAGAAAAATACACTTTGTTTCCTGGACGAATGTGTGGTGTTGTTATATGAAAATTCGGCAACAGGAAGTAAAGTGACCCAATAATCCTGTAATTGTGTGGAATAACAGTGTAAGAATTGTTCAAGAGTCTGGTTGGTTCTTTCAGTGATGCCGTTGCTTTGTGGATGGTACCCTGAGGAAAGCGCTCTTTTGATTCCTGTTTTGCGACATATTTACGACCAGAATCTAGATGTGTACTGGGACCCACGGGCAGACATTATGGTATCTGGTAAACCATGTAAGCGGAATATGTCCATAAAGAACACTTGGGCCATTTCCTGTCAGTGGGTAACTTCTGTAATGGCGAGATGTGTGCCATTCTGGAGAACACATCTACCATGATCATTATAGTGGTGCAGCCTTTGGAAGGGGGAAGGTCTGCAATGAAATCTGTGGAAATAATTTTCCAAAGCCTAGTAGGCGAGGCAGGTTGATGGAGAAATCCCATAGGTTTCCCCTTAGCTGGTTTGGTTTGGGCACGTACCAAACAAGTCTTGATGTGTTGTTCCACTGATCTTTTTAAGGTGGGCCACCAAAATTGACGCAGTATGTTGTCATACGTAGCATGGACTCCCCTATGACTGGCTGCAAAGGAGTTATGGCAACTATGTAGAATGTGATTCTTAGTTCTCGCTGAAGGAATGAACAAACAGTGATCCTTGAACAGAAATCCCTGCGTTTTATGCAGCCGCCAGGGATTAGATTGAGCGGTGGACAAGTAATCCGAGGATTGCATGGTATCTTCTTTGACCTGTTTTAAGAAAGTATCCATGAAATAGATAAATGTCTTATGCTGTAGAACCGTATGGTATGGCATGGATAAGGAAGATTTCGGCTGACTTTTCCATGAGAGTGCATCTGCGATGCGGTTCTCTGTGCCTGGTATGTATATTAACTTAAATTGGTATTGCTCAAAGAAAAACTCCCACCTAGCTTGCCAACTATTGCGGCATTCCAGTGATAGTAGAGCCTGTGAGTTAAGGTGGTTGGGGCGTGGCTATATAGCCGCGAACTAGGATGTGACTTCAGGGTGCTCCTGCTGATCCAACAAAGATCCGGAAATATGGGTTCTAAGCCTGCTGTGAGATGTGGTTCTGGAGCTATGACAGTCAGCAGTTGAAGGCTCGGTGCGGAACGCACAAGTGGATGTGTATTATGAGCCTAAGACGATAGCGGGATCCCGCCGACAAAAGATGCAAAATGGCAGCCAGCTGAGAACAAAGGAAGAGCTCAGCAGTGTAGCGTTGCAGGACCTAAGCTTGGTGCCATCCTTCATTGTGAGCAGACCCGGGGTCTTAAAGGAGTGTGTAAGAGGCAGTATCAACAGCAGCAGTACGGATGAATGCTGACGCGCAGATGACAACCAGCAAGAGTTTTAGACACAGCTGATCGGGAGATACACTGTTGAGCCGTACGAGCAAAGAACCTGGTGTGGAGACTGGAAGGTTGGATTTAATCCAGGGCATGACAACGGTGCAGCAGAGAGGAGCGGATGGCCTCTTTGTCTCTGTGAACGCCTGTAAGCGAATAAAGGAATACAGTGTTAAGAGTATGGAGGCCAAGCAGGGGCATTTAATGCGATCGGAACACTCAGACATCCCTGCTGTGGACATGCAAGTACGCCGTTGGGCACAAGATTGTACAGTCGGAGCAAGCCCAATAATTGCAAATGTGGCAGTGGAAAGCAAAGCCGATTCTGCACTCCACAGAACTAATATGATACCGAGGAGAGAGAACTCTCGCAGATTATGACCGCAGATCTAAGAATAGAGCATGCCAGTAGCCCGCGAGCGCAGGACAATAGGTGAACGAAGACGACGGCAGTGTTTCACAAGGGACCCCGGGCGACCAGTGATGGTGTAGGCGTACCCAGAGGAAAGTAAATGGGTACTAAGTGAGGAGACTAAAGGGGGTTGAGAGCCCCAGCTCGTGCAAGGAAGACTCACTGTACAAATATAAAGCTGGTGGGCGGATGCAGGCTGAAGGACCAGCGCAAAGACAAAGTGGTGCCGACACAATCATATGAAGTGGATCTGGGCCACATAATTGAGTGGGGTCCTAGCCCCGACTGTCATGCAACCCATTGGGGATACGAACGTGTGGCGCGGGTGGGGAGGACGACCCCCCTGCAGCACCAAGCAGAAGCAGTGAGGGAGTGAATAGCAGGACGCTTCATGGCAAAACAGGAAGGAGGGAAGAAAAAATGTAGCACCCGAACAACGAACAGAGCTTGGAGGATGGATGCTGCTGGAGCCTGGGCACGCTGGGTCCCCCAACGTGCACTGATAAGGCAGCAGATAGGGTTGGTAACGGTGGACGGACACAAGCACGCTGCAACACATAAGAAGGAGAGAGGTGCATAACACAGTGTAGATGGACAAGAAACTACCCAACAACCCTGGTGGGGCCCTCACAGGGTCAGAACACAGTGTCATGGGCCGAAATCGTACATTGCACCTGCAAAGCCGGAGCGTCTCCCACTGACCTCTGTATACACGAAAAAGCGCCACTCAAACCCGGACAAAGCAGCTGTAGTGGCAGCGACTACTGTGACTTGGTGGTTCGCTCCCAAACGGAGAGTGCCACTGAGGGGAGCTGGAAGATACAGGAGGGAGCCCCCATTCAAGTCTGCTTGCGAGACCATGATGTGGACTACACCATGGGCATTGCGTGAGAAATAAGGCAATCGGGAGCCAAACGTCGCTGTGGCCTGCCCAAAACACACTTTATGCCCAGGGCCAGCCATTAGGCCCAAAGTCGAGTGCGGCCAAAAGGGTGCAAGACCAAGCCCTAACAAAGTAGCCCAGGAGTCAAGCTAGAAGCAATACTGGCCACAACTGCCCAAACACACGCGGCAGGGTATATACACTAGCCGGATCCGAAGAACACCTGAGATCAGGAGTACCCCTGAAGCGCACATAACCCCATGTCATGGAGAACCAGCGACTCTGCAACAAAATAAGAAGCAACAACAGCCTGATACTACTCTGACCTGCATATGCACTTGCAAGATAAGTGAACTCTGGCAACAAGGAGTGCTGGGGGGTCCCCAGAACAGCAACGTGGGGAAAGACTGACCGTGACACCCCCGAATTGGTGAGTGGCACCGCTATAGCAGAGGGAGTCCCACAGAGAAGGGTAACTCGACAAGTGGGTCCACAAGGAAGCAAGGATGGCGTCAAAACTTCCCAAAAGCAAAGGGAAACAACCCACCATAAATGAGTTTGCGGGGGCGTGGCCTGGTGCTCATGGCGTGAGGAGGCAGAAATGCTGAGCTCCGACCGAGTCGCCATAATCTGATCCTGCAAAGGTGTTTAATAATCACCATCATCCTAAAGAAGCTGATCCAGGGGAAGCAGAAGCGATACCCAGCAAAGCGCATGCAATCCCGAGGAGAATTGGACCTGAGGAAGCCTTGGAAATCTGCTCGACCGACACCCCATCCCCTCCGAAAGCACATTCAAAATGGCGGACGCGACTGCAGACGAGGTCCCAGACACGGCCTGCACCCCAGCCCCCCATTTTGAGGTATCAGAAACATACTCGCCAAGGTATGTGACGTATGAGGAACAAATTAACCAACAGAGAGCAGCTCTAGGTCTCTGCCCAGTGCCCATCAGAAGAGCAATACCTGTTGAAGTGCCTATAACCAGACAACCATGGGCAGCTCAGTACCCGCTGAGACAACCGTACCAGCAGCTGACGCAAAATGAAGACTACTTACAAACTGTCCCCGAAGAGACCCAAAGAGCCTTAATGGAAGGCAAATGGTGATGACATAAGAGCCCGGACAGACGTACAGATGAACATAAACAACGATCGAAAGATAACACACAAGGGCAAAATGCAAAGAATAATGATGTAATGGACTTCTAAGAAGAAACAATGTTGATATATAAGAAACATAACCATGAAGTGAGATGAAAATGTACAACTAACAAATGCCTGTAAATAGGCTTGGAACGCAAGAAGCCAAGGAAACGGTACTGCTTGCAATGCTTAGTAGAAGAATAGAGCGGCAAGCGCCAATTATATATCTACCTCAATGAAGCACATTACAAGTGCGACTCCATTTTGTAAAACAGAATTAAGCCCAGGCTGCAAGGGGTAAAACAGGCCGAGATTCATATTCCAGCTAAAGCCAGAAGGAAAGAGCGGAATCGAAACTCAAGAAGTAGCTCATGCCTGGGAATTCAAGGTCAACTCCAAGAAGAAGCTTCAGTTTCGAGGCCATCCTCAGCCAACTAATTGACACATAGACCTAAAGTACTGATTGATGGAAGGGAGGCAGGGTGAATCTTGGGGCACTCCGCATCTGGGTGTCCATTCTGCATGCTGCTAATTAAAGTGGAGATTTATGTCTAGGGGTGTAACCTACCCAATCACAATGGACCAAATAATCTTGGGTCCTATAGCTAGTAGAACCAATTAGACGTCGTACTTGTAGTGATGTCTATCACGAGTGATGTAGAGGGATGTGCGTAGACGTCCACCCGATAAGAGTTATCCAATCCTCACGCTCTGTTACCATATACAGAAATAGCATCTATACTTAAGTTACCTTTTCCAACCAATAGAATTGCATGACAAACTTATGGGTGTTACACTTCAATGATGACGAATTTTGGGTATAACTGTTACTGTTAGAATGAAGATTGTGGGAGTTGAAGCGAGACAGGCGATCGCACCACTGTTGATTTCCATTCGTTTCCCCGTTTTATATACTTTTCATTAAACAGACTTCCCTTTGCCAAACCATTGACTTGTCCTTATTCATTTGTGTTGGAGTAAGAAAATCCTGTACCCCATCCTCCTCAAGGTGCAGCTATCTCGTCTTCAATGTACTTGAGGGTGAGCTCTGATCCCATGGGCCCGTCAGCGGTCACTCCGCCCTCCTGTCCACGACTGTGCACCTCCACCGGTGAGAGAAAGGGAGCCACTCCCGAAGCACCAAGAGAAGCCAACCTGGGGTTGCCGCTGGGGCACGCTAAAGATCAATGCAGAAGAGAGGAAGAAGGCACCCAGACCCCATCACATCACCGAGGGACGCGCAGGAGCACCCCCACATGAGAGCCTGGTGACGGGGTGAGTACCACCAGACAGCGCAGCTCGAGAGCAAAGACCACGCGCTCGGCCACCCCAAACGCATTACGGCTGAGTGAAACGTTAGCATAAGAAAGCACATTGTGAGGCCCACACCAGCACCGTTAAGATCAAGGTTGGTGGCAGCTGAAGGTAGCTTCGAGGGCACCGTGAACAAAGTCATTTTGACTTAACCCCACAACATCATCCCAAAGAAGCTGATCCAGGGGAAGCAGAAGCGCCACCCAGCAAGGCGCCAGCAACCCCGAGAAGAATCGGGGTTGCTGGCGCCTCGGGGAGCCAAGAAAATCTTCCCGGACCGACACCCCCCTCCGAAAGCACATTCAAAATGGCGGACGCGACGGAGTGCCCCCGCCCATGAGGGGAAGAAAGCGAGTCACTGCCAAGGAAGGCAATCCGGGGTCGCCGCCGCGGCACACCTGGGGAACTCACAGTTCAGCACGGTAGTGAGGAAGAAGGCGCCCAGACCCCGTCGCAGTACCAAGGGGCGTGCAGGAGCATCCTGACTCCCGGGAAGCCCAGCAGCAGATCGAGGTGACAAGGTAGACTAGAGCCGCAACAGGCGCTGAGAACCGAAGTAATCCAGCATCCCCACAGAGAGCCGGGTGACGGAACGAACACCACCGGACAACGCAGAGCAAGAGTAAGGACCGGGAGTGCGAGGCACACGCCCAGCCACTCTGGACACAAAGCGGCTGAGAAAAAGCGCAAACAGAGGACAGACGAACCGCAGGGCCCACACTTGGCACCAACAAGACCAAGGTGAGCCACAGCTGAAGGGGGCTTCGAGGGGAACGCAAACAAAGCCAACTTGAATGAACCACACAATTTAGCAAGCATACCGAAGCGGGGGGCAGTGCAACCCCAGCGGGGAACCAAGAACAAATAAACCTGGGCAGTAGCTCAACAACCAAACAACTAAGCTACCCCACAAAACATTGCAAACGAACCCAACCAAATTGCGCCTCCACCGAGGAACTAACCCACGAGTCAGCAAGGGTCACACCAAAACTGGCTAAACTAGCCCACAACAGCCCAAACCCGCTAACTCCCCACAACATTATATCAAAGTAAAGCCTCCATCGAAATAACCCCATAATATACCGCAAGACTTAGCGGGGGCAAGCTCAAGGAAAACCACTGCAAGTGAACTCTTGCCATCATGCCCCAGACCGGGCGAGGAAAGAAAAGGGGATGCTCTAGCACCATCAGACCCACAAATAAACACGCATAGACTATAGTACAAGCAAGGCAAGGCCATAGCCAACGCTCCAACCAAAAACAAAGCGAACACTAACAGCGCTAAATCAACATTTACACCTAACTAAGGGCACCACGAGGCACCACAATGTCCTCATCAACAAGCAAGGGGAGGGCAGCCACAATGGACCCCTTCGTCACAACCAATTCTCATCCCCCAACACACACAGCAACCGCCGACACAGCACGCCAGAGAACTACGGACGAGAATGGCAAAGACAACCAAGTATTGGAAGCTATAGCCGCATTAAGAACATTCATAGACACCAAAATAGACGAGGTGAAGTCCGACATGCAACTCATGCGCCAGGACGCCCGCAACCTTGCCGAAAGAGTCACCAACGTAGAATCGACTCTCCGAGAGACAACAGATGACACTACAGATCTAAGAACCGAATGACAGAACTCGAAAGGAAAGTGGCCACACTAGAAGCAAGGTCCGAAGAAGCAGAAGGGCGCGCACGCGCAACAACATAAGGATACTCGGAGTGCCTGAAGGAACAGAAGCATCGAACCCGACCGCTTACGTGGAAACTCTAATACAGCAGGAAATTGGAGCAGGAAAACTAACACAAGGCTTTGCTGTAGAGGGAGCGCACCGGTCCCTCCAAAAGAAACCACCACCAGACTCATATCCCCGCCCTATAATAGCGAAGATCCTCAACTTCCAAGATAGGGAGACCATACTGAAATACTCAAGAGAGGGAGGAGTGATAGAACGCGATAGCTCCAAGATGACCATTTATCCCGACTACACACCATCAGTACAAAGGGTGAGAAACTTGTTCGTCCCAATTAAGGCCAGATTGAGACAATTGAACCTAAAGTATATGTTACTGTACCCATCAAGGTTGAAGGTGATCCATAAAGGACAGGCAGTATTCTTGGAAACACTGGCAGATGCCAACATGTGGATGGAGCACAATAACTTAGCAGAAGAGCAGGCCACACCCTCCCAAGAAAATCAGGGCTGCGCCCAAGGAGAACACCAGGCCCATAGCCACTTCTTCCCCCTTAACACCGCTGGTGGACCAGCACACTGAAAAGACGGAAACACCAAGATAACATGAGTCAGCTGAATGGTTATGGGACTCGCTCGGCCTCCCTGAGTCGAGCACACAGCACTAACCCACGAACAGATTAGTGCAGGCCTGTTGCCAGCACGACCCTACTCGCGCCTGAAACCCGGGATGGGACCAGACAGCGCAAGGGTGCCTGAGCACTGCATAGGGAAAGCATTCGCTGGGCGCACCAGTTCTAGTTCTGTTTTTTTTGTGTTGTTAGTCACACTGTCTTCCTGCTTCAAAAAATCGGAGAGATAAAGTACATGAAAAACTCAAGCCTCAGAGCCAACAAAAGAGAAGCACTAGCGGGGGAGATCGAACACTGGAAACTGAGACCACCCCAGGGACACAACCTAGGACGAACCAGACAAACCACCATAAAACGATAATGGCTGCACAACTCAAAGTAAAGACATGGAACGTGAGAGGGATGGGCTCATACCTACGGAGGAACAGAATCTAATCCTTCTTACGAAGGAAAAAAGTCTCGATTGCATTGCTTCAAGAGACCCACCTCACGTCGGAAGCCACGAGCAAACTGATAGAATGCTGGGTGGGTCAGGGGAACGGTGCCCCCTACTCTAAATACGCACACCGCGTATTCACATGGGTGAGCCCAGAAGTGCCATTCCAACCATTAGGAGTAGAAGCAGATAAAGAAGGCAGATACTTAATACTTTGGGGCACAATAGAAAATACCAAAATATGCATAGTGAACTCCTACTTCCCCCATCATGGCATACCCACGCACCTCAAGCAATTGTGTGCCAGAATGTCACACCACAGGGATGGAACCTTCATATGGGGGGGGGTGATTTCAACTGTGTGAAAGATGAAGATATGGATAGATCCGACCCACCACAACTATCAAAAAACGCGACCTCAGTGGCGGTCAACAACATGGTGGAACACCTAGAACTAGTCGACATTTGGAGAGAACTCCACCCCACAGACAGATGCTATTCCTACTACTCATGCCCTCACAACCTGCATACTAGAATAGACTATCTGTTTATCGATAAAGAGCAATCGACACAAGTAGAATCCGTGAACTATCTGGGCAGATCAATCTCAGACCACTCCCCCTTACTTATGCAATTGAAACTGAGGGGCCCTAGACCCCCCCATCCCGATGTAGCGAATGCCCACTGAAGCCCTGACTGACCAGGCATTCAAGGAAAGCCTAGGAGAAAACTAGAGGAGTTCGTAAGCATCAATACGAGAACTGTGGACAGGTGGAGCACACTAGGGGAAGCCATGAAAGTGGTGACACGAGGAGAAACGATAGCAGGTGCGGGGGCGTCAGGAAACATCTGAGAAGAGAACTAGAAGACAAGGAGGAGGAGATAAAACAGCTGGAGGCTGTCATCCAAATCACCAAAGTCGAAGAGAAAAAACTAAAAGAGATCAGAAATAACTGCCAGCTGGCCTGGGAGAGACAATCCAAATTCGACTTCACAACACGTATCACTAGGGCGCACAAGGAAGCCGACAAACCAGGCAGATTACTAGCCTGGCTGTGCAAAAGAGAACACCCGAGGCACCTGCCAAAAGAAATCAAAGATGAACACGGAATAACACACAAGACGCAACTTGCGATAAATAACACTTTCTCAGAGGTTTACGCAAAACTATACGCCCACCACACACAAGTCCCAATAGAAGACATCAGGAACACCTTAGAAGAGATAGGACTCCCTAAACTAACCACCGAGCAGAGAGAGATGCTAGAGGAGGCGATTTCCAAGGAAGACATAACAGAGTCAATCAGGTCACTAGCCACATGCAAGACCCCAGGGAGCGACGGCCTCCCACCTGAGTTCTACAAGGACTACGAAACAACCTTGACCCCGATACTGCACGAAATATACCTCGAGGCGTACGAGATAGGGCCCCTGTCAAGAAGCATGAGAGAAACGCTCATAATACCGATGGTCAAGCCAAACAAACCCATGAATGACTGTGACTCTTAACGCCCATTGGCGATGCTAAATTACGATAGCAAAATACTAACTACCATATTGGCCAAACAACTAGCAAGAGTGGTGGGATCCCTAATACACAAAGACCAAAATGGATTTGTGCCGGGCCGCAACACCACAGCTAATTTACGAAGGCTCGAACATGTAATGGCGCAAACCACGGAGAGCGACGAAGACATGGCAGTGCTGTCGCTGGATGCCATTAAGGCATTTCATTCCATATTCTGGGAGTGGCTAACCGAGATCTTGAGGGAATTTGGATTCGGAGAGAGCTTCGTGAGATGGGTCAAAGTACTATAAAACGCCCCCATGGCAAGAGTGAAGACCGGGAGCATGGTGTCGAAAGCCTGGGCAATACACAGAGGAACCAGACAAGGTTACCCGTTATCACCAATGTTGTACATCCTGGGGCTGGAACCAATAGCCATCTACTTCTGGAAGCAGCTCTTTGATGCAGGGATCAGAGTGAGCGGGAAATACAACATAATCTCACTATACGCGGATGACGTCCTTCTAAACTTAAAAAACCCACAAGCAAATGTTCCGATAGCACTAGACATACTAGACAACTATGCACACTACTCCGGAATACAATTTAGCAAACAGAAATCATGTGCATTTCCACTGGCCGGGCTCAGAGCGGTAAAAGTAGAAGACCTACCCACGGTCATGATCAAGTGGCAACGAACAACCTAGGGTCAGTGTGACAATCAATGAGTTATTAAAGAATTGTTTATCCCATTTAGATGCCACATGAGTTTTCAAAGAGGAACAATTGATTTTCTTTACTTTCGTGGGTGTGTTCCCTTATTTTCTTCCCTGGTTTTACTGTTAGTCTCCTCCGATTTAAGCTAACTCGGAGGAGAGTGGGTTGGGACTCACAAAGTTGAATGTATTACACACTATAGAAGTTGGTAATTTTCATTCTTATTCTGTCACTATTAGACAGGCGTTGTAACACCGCAACCTAGTTGAGAGTGCACAGTGGGCAGGGATAGTACCTTTTGTTCGCTCTATCCTTCTGTCTTCAGCCACAATCTTGCTCTATTCCTTACCAATGTTTACGAATAGACTTGAGTCCACCCCACAGTAAAAACTTTTTGGGTTTGGTTTTATTAACTGGACCTTGTCTTGGGTTCTCTTGTTGGGTGCTAATAGCCTTAATACAGTTGTGTGTTGTCCCATCTTTTGTGTGAACATGATCAAGTGGCAACCAGAAGTGTTCCGGTATTTGGAAGTGTTAGGCAGAATCCTGTGCAGTGCCCTTAGGGACCACTACACACAATTAAGACTACAGGTGGCAATACAAGTTTTACCTTTGGTACAAGCCTGTACTACTATGTTAAAGTGGTAGCAGTAGCGGAGCAGCCAGGCCTATCTCAAGAGTATATGAGCAGTAGCAGAGATTACACAGAGGGACCACAACTACTGTGACTCAAGCAAACACTGACTCAAGGTTTCAGGTAGAAAAATATAAGTACATTTATTTTTAGAGCATTTGTTATAAACACAACACTTCTATTAATTCGAAACCACACGTAAAAATATACGACAACCAACCAATTCAATTTGGTACACTCTAACTCAAGGTAAGTATCCTGTGTCTGAACGGACCGGTGTTGCGAAACAAAAGATGTTACCGGGAATACTCTTGCGATCACTTTTTGACATTAATTACAGTTCGGTCTTACTAAAGAAACCCGTATCCGCAGCAAGAATTGTTACCGGGACAAAAACACACTTAGCACCTGTGTTAACCAGAGAGAGTTGGGGGCAAAAATCACAGGCAATACTTTTGTCAAGGCAGACAGAATCAAAGAACACTCATAGACAAAAATTCAAGAGTCAATAGGCTGGAGCCAGTGTCAAGTAGAACCGGGTTCCTGTTGTCGAGGATCACACAGTCGGATAGTTCGAGATTCAACGTTGCCAGGAGTACTTAGATAGTGTCAATAGAGGAAGCAAAAGTTATAAGGAGGAGGGAAGACAAGGGCAAGCCTTGGAGATGAAGAAAAGGGATTCACCCTAACTCCTCAAGCAGAACACAGTACCTTATTCAATGGAGAAGCTGGTGCCCTGGCAGTTGTTCCTGCTGGTTTCCTGCAGACCCACGGTTCCTGGAGCTTCGGTGCGAAGGGGGACATCTGGAGGGGTCTGCACCACACAGGGATGAAACCGGCAGCAGCGACGATGAATAAAAGGTGCGCTCCTTAAAAACAGGAGAGGCTCTTCAGATGGTTATCCGGACCACTACAGCAGTGTGCAGCGATTTCGACCAAGAAGAGGATCCTCTGGCTGTGGAAGATGAGCTGGTTAGCCCCACCAAGCTCAAGGGAAGAAGACTCCGGACTGGATCTTCTCTGGCCGTCGAAGGGTAGATAGCTCAGGACTGCAGCAGGGCTTCACTGGAACGGGGTAGTTGCAGCAGCAGTCTTCTTCTCCGCTTCTCTTCAGTTCCTTGTAGTTCCAGTGGTGACTCTGACTTCTAGCCCAGGAGACCTGCCTTTTATGTGAAAATCCCCCATTCACACAGCCTGGCTGTCAATCACGCAGCAGGAGGGTTGTCCGGCCCGGACAACCACCTCAGCCAATCATGCCAAAGTGCGACTTGGGTTTCCTAGGATACCCTGTGCAGGGGGTGACTACACCCCTCCCTCACATTCCGCCCACCTAGACACCCAGGCGCCTGCAGGAGGGCTTCTGAGCAGAAGCCCACCAAAAAACGGTGAACAAAGAAGGCAAACCTGGTTTGCCGCGCAAAGTAAAACACAAGAAGGACTTTTTTTACAAAAAGAAATGGCGAATAAACCCGACCGGAGCCAAAAGAAAAAGTATTTCGTCAAGCGGGTTTAAGTTCGAGGCAAATATAATAGCCTAAAACAATACCACGTTTATCTAATATAATCGCGGTAGAAAAGTTAGGGTACATACCACTGCCACCAGCCAAGTCTAAATGTTAAAAGAGCGAAACAATGCTCTAGGAGGTACAGATACAAAGGGATACGAAGTAACCCTTTCCAGTACTCCATGTAAGATGAGGTGTACTGGATATGTGGTAAATTGACTAAGTAAAGTTAATGGCAACTTTACCCTTTTCTGGGGGACTGTAGTCAGCCCCAGAAATGGAGTCGGTGGGAAGTCTAAAAGGCAAACCTGTGTCACTGCACTGAAGGTGCTGTGTAAAACACAAAAGAAGGGGACTACTGAAGTGGTGTACTTCAGACTCCACAATCATAAAAACAGGTAAAAGACACACAGCAAAACATGGGTAAGAGTGGGGGAAAAGCTCACACTTTTGCCAAGTGAAAGAAAATAAACTCCAGAGGTCCAGCAAAGCTGCTGGGGGACTCACTAAGTGAGGGAAATTATCCATAAAATGAGAATTCTCCCTAACAGGGAGTCAACATAAAACATGCGCCAGAGCTCACACACAAATGCAACACAGAGGCTCTGATGAGATGACTACGCAACTCCATAAAATTCTGGTCCAAATTACGACTCTCCACGATGGGCAGAGCATCTATCACCAAAATGATAATTCTACCGAGATTCCTATACTATTTCATAAACATAAGCTACTATATACGACCACCCTTCTTCAGAAAACTGGAGACTCTGCTCAGAGAATTCCTGTGGGTGCGTCCGGACACAAACTACCTCTAAATATACTTTCACTCCTGCACAAGGAAGGAGGGATACAGCTCCCCGACCTCCAGAAGTACTATCTAGTGGCACAACTTAGCCACGTAACAAGATGGCTGTCAGACGAGCCAACAGCTGAAACAGATCTACTGCAAAAACTGATAGCTCCAACACATCCCAAAGACACACTATGGAACCCGCAGATCGGACCCCCAAATCCACCCATGATAGTAAAGCTAGGAAGGCAAGCTTGGAACAAGACCAACTCGCTGCTTGGATTACACCATCCATTTGCACCCGAAATCCCTATACTGGCAGATGTCTGCAAAACCCCTTCTGACCTACCAGCGATGAGAAGCTGGGAAAGAGTGGGAATATACACCTGGGGAGACATGTTTGAAGACAGAGCTTTCAGGGACTTCGACTCACTGCAAGCACAAGACGGCCTGGCAACTGGCCAGTTCCTATGGTACCAACAGTTAAAGCACACTGCAAAGAAGTGGAACACATGGCCTGAGGAACCAGAACCAAACCCCTTGATACAAGAAATGTACAACCTGAGCGATGGATGGAAACCCGTAACCAGGCTGTACACCCAACTAATAGACAGACCTAATCCCCGCAGCATGCCCCTGAAAGAAAAATGGGAGAAAAACTTGGGAATCACCATGACCAAGAACGAATGGGGAAGGGCACTACAATACCCAAAGGAGGTGTCCAGAAACGCCAGGTTCAGACTCATCCAGTTGAACGTTCTATACAGAACCTACATGACCCCACAAAGGGTAGCCAGCTTTAACAAACCAACCCGACCGCAATGCCCCTGGTGCAGCAACGAAGATGCCAACATGATCCATATGTTCTGGACCTGCTGCAAAATACTAGGATTTTGGGCCAAAATTGAACAAACCTGCATAAAGAGTGAACAGATATGAATGGACCCCGTAAGAGTGTCTACTGGGCACATACCCCAGATTGAGCAAAATCAAACACATCGTAAGGCTAATGGACAAGGTGTGAATCCTTGCAAAGAGAGTGATCGCAATGGCGTGGAAATCACCTCGAGGCCCAAGATATGAAATCTGGATTAAAGAGATGGACAGCCACAGAAACCAACGCCTGGGAAGCAGGGAACACTCAAAAGGGGGGGGGGTCGACATAAACGCCACGCTGGAAATCATGGAAAGCCTTAATAAGAGACATGATTTTCTCTGCGGACTATAGGCCCCCCTGAGCCTGCATGTGTCACCTAATACATACTTGAATCATTGCCACTGAGACATTGGGTCTCATTACGAGTCACCCGGTATGGAAATAACGGTGGCGTTAAACCCGCCGCCACCGTTGTTTCCATACCGAGTGATCTCCAGTCCTGCAGGCGGAGGTGTCATTCCCGCCAGGTCTGACCTGCAGGCGGACGTGGAAACACAGGCACCATCGCGAGATGGTGCCGGTCTTTCCATGGTCCCCATTCCCAATGGGAATGGGGATTTACCGAATTCTGCCTCCGGAATTCCCGGGTCACCGGGGTTGTAATGCCCCGGTAATTCCGGGAATCACGGAGGCGTAATGTTAATACGAGTCCGGCGGTAACCGAGCCGGAGAAATCGGCAGGTTACCGCCGGACTCGTAATGAGGCCCATTGACTAGATCCCCTCAGCAAGAACCCCACCAGAACAATCAACCTGCACCCTACTATATCTCACCACCCAAGAGACAAAGAGAATAATAATAACAACAAGGCCAGAAGACAGTCACAGTTAATTGTTGTTTAATGTTTATGTTTTAGTAATGAGGCAGAATAAGGACACCACCAGATGTTACGAAAGTAATAACCTGTGTTTAATACTGTATGTTTATTTACAAATGACAATAAAAACATTTTTTTTTTCAAATAGATGAGTTTGCCAAGTCTCCGCAGGTGACAGAAGGAGCCAGCGGAAAGGGCCCAGGCTTACGAGGCAGTGAGACTATGGCGTGCAGCGACCAACAAATACTAGAAGCCATAGCTGAACTGAAAGTGTCATGGGAAAGTAAGATGTGCACTGCAATCTCGGAGCTGAGAACCTTGTTGGAGTTCAAGATTGATGCAGTGAACGTGGACGTGAACCTGTTGCGACAAGACGTACGGGCGCTAGCCGAGCACACAGGAACCCTAGAGAAGGAGGTGAAAGCCAACACAAGCACATGCACGACCAACAAGAAAGAAGTCCACGTGCTGAAACAACAGGTTCGTAACCTCGAGAATAGAGCTGAAGAAGCGTAAGGGCGCGCCCGCAGGAATAACATGCGCATTCTGTGGCTTCTGGAAGGCGAAGTAGGATCAGACCTGACGAACTACGTCGAAAACATGCTACTGCAGGAGATACCGGGCGGCATGCTAAGCCACGGATTCGCAGTGGAAAGTGCACACAGGGCCCTGACTAGAAGGCCGCCACCGGGGCCCCACCGCGACCTATTATTGCCAAGATTTTGAATTATAAAGACAGAGAGAAGGTCCTGGAGCATTTCCACAAAGGAGGAACGATAAACAAGTGTCAGCGACCATTACTGCATACCCGGACTACACACTCTTTGTGCAGCGACAACGGTTGAACTATGTGGCAGTAAAGAGGGGACTACAGGAATCAGGCCACATATATATGCTGTTATACCCGGCAAAGATGAAGGTGCTGCACAAGAATGAAGTGCTGTTCTTGGAAACACCGGAAGATGTGACTGAATGGCTGGATTCGCAAAGCAGTCCAAGGGAAGTGGAAGACCAGACAGAAAGCGGAATGGAAAAGTGAATCAGCTCCGTGTCTGTTCTGATCTTGATGGTCGTGCAGATTATTGAACCTCTGTCCCCAAGTACCGCACAGACAGAAAGGATACACTGTCTGTGCAATCTTTGAGGCCACAGGTGTGTTGAGCCATCAATCAGGTATCAGGAAAGCCGGAAGGACCCCTGACCGCTGCAAGGCAATGGTTAATGGTTAAATAGGAGCAGTGCAATTGGTACGGGTAACGGGTAACAATCAGTATTAACAAGGCTTACGCAGGAGTGTTGCAAGTAGGGTCCTAAATGTGGTAAGAGCCACAGATTGTTCATGGTGGTGAAATAGGCGTTCTGCACGGCTCGAAGGTGAGACACACCTGGGTCTGATGTAGATGGACCAGCAAGGCAAGAAGGTCAAAACCAAGTTCCAAGATTCTAGGTTCAGAGAGGATAATCCAAAGGCAGTCCAAGAGAGTTCCAAAGTCAAGGAGCCGGGGAAACAAGGCGGAATCCAAGAAACAGAAATCCGAGGGGCAGGCAAGACAAATCCGAAGAACAGTCCGAGGTCGCAAAATCCGTGATCATAAACAGGTAAACCAAAGCGCTAAACAATCCTCAAGAGATCAGCTGTGAAGCGCTGTACCCACGTTGCCAAGATGCTTTTAAACTGATTAAGTAACCACGTGATGTGTCTCATGGACGTGTGAGACGTGATCACGTGGTCACGGGACGCTGGATGTTCGTTGCCGTGGGAGTCTCTGTGGGCGTGACCAGCCGTGAGCGCGCCTCCATGGTAACTGCCAGCGAATCAAAGGACGGTAGACGCCGGGGCTACAGGCTGGTGTCCTCCTACGCCAGGCAATCTGCTGGTTCTTTCTATGTGCAAGGACTTCTCTTGTTGTTAGGTGTGGTGTGGGGCGTGTGGTCGTGCGGTTCTTAATGGGAGATGTGACAGAGCCCCCCCCTTAAAGGCCCACTAGCCCATGGGCTGGACGGGTTTTCCCGATGAAAGCGAGCAACCAGACGCGGGGCGTGGACGTCCCGGGAGGGAACCCAGGAGCGTTCTTCAGGGCCATACCCCAACCAGTCAACCAGATACTGGAGGCGACCCCTGCAGAGATGAGAACCCAGAATAGCACTGATCTCATACGTATCCGGGGAGGACACAGAAACAGGGGCAGGAGATTGGACCATCCGGGTGGCAGAAAGACAAGGCTTGAGTAGGGAAGTGTGAAACACCGGGTGGATATGCCAGGAAGAGGGAATAGAGAGCCGTAGGGCTACCGGGTTCAGAACATGTGAAATCTTGTAGGGACTGACAAACCGGGGCAACAGTTTCCGGCAACCAGGGATCCGCAAATGGCGAGTCGACAGCCAAACACGGTCCCCAACCTGATAAACAGGAGCTGCCACCCGTTTCTTGTCGGCCTTGGTTTTCATAGAGTCTTGGGCTTCCCGCAAATGAACCAGTGTCTGGGCATGGATAGATTGCAGATCCCGAGCACAAAAATTGGCGGTGGGAGTGGAGGAGGAAGAAAAATTGGGGAGAGGGAGAGAATGAGGATGCTGCCCATAGAGTGAATAGAAGGGGGAGAACCCGGTGGAGGAATGCCAGGCATTGTTCTATGCGAATTTGGCCAAATGGAGCAGGTTCAGCCATGTATCCTGATACTGAAGGGTCAGGCATCGCAGGTACTGTTCGAGAGCCTGGTTTACCCTCTCGGTTTGGCCATCGCTCTCCGGGTGGTAGGCTGAGGAGAAGCGGGCATCAATGCCAAGGATCTTGGTAAGGGCCTGCCAAAAACGGGATGTGAACTGCGTACCGCGATCGGATACAATGACTTGTGGAACACCAAAGAGACAGAAGATCGACTTGAAGAATAGTTGGGCCAGAGCAGGGGCTGAGGGAATCCCGTGACAAGGAATGAAACGGGCCATCTTTGTATAGGAATCGACTACACCCAGATGGAGTCGTACCCTTGTCTGCGAGGCAAATCTGTAATGAGGTCCATAGAGACCGTATGCCATGGTCTGGGAGGAATAGGTAGGGGCTGAAGGAGACCCACGGGACGACCCCTGCGTGTCTTGCACTGTGCACAGATGGAGCAAGTGTTTACATAATGTTGCACGTCGCGCCTCATAGATGGCCACCAACACCATCGCTTTAGTAACTCCAAGGTGCGGTGCTCTGCAGGGTGCCCATTGATGGCGCGTCGTGAGACCAAGCAAGTGCCTGGTTACGTACATCGCTAGTGGGGAGGAATAACTTATCTTGTATGAAGGGCAACCCTTCCTGAAGTACCAAATCCCATTCTGTTAGTGCTTGTGGATGATGTGAAACCCACTGTCGGATGAGAGTTAGCATGGAGGGAGAAGGAGTGCACATGCATATGACATGACCTTCGTTCAGAAGAGTATCTGGGTATAGGGGCAAAGAATCCCCTCCGGGCGAGCGAGATAAAGCATCGGCCTTACCATGTGAAAGCCCTGGTCTATGTTTTACCACAAAGTCATAGGCGGCAAAAAACAGGTGCCAACGCATTTGTCTGCTGTTCAAACATTTAAGGGAGGCCAGGTCCTGCAGGTTTTTGTGATCTGTGTAAACCACGGTTTGATGTTTGGCCCCAATGAGATGGTGTCGCCAGGTCAGTAATGCATCCTTAATGGCCAGTAACTCCTTCTCGGTGATTGTGTAATGGGACTCGGAAGGTGTGAATTTCCTTGAGTGGAATGCTAGTGGATGCAACTGACCCGTGGAGGGACAGGGTTGGGAGAGCACTGCGCCTAATGCAAAGGAAGAGGCATTGGCCTCCACAACAAACGGGAGTTCGGGGTCGGGATGCTGTAGTACAGGAGCTGTGGTGAATCTAGCTTTGAGTGTCTCAAAAGAACGCTGATGTTCTGAGGTCCAACAAAACTGGACCCGAGGACTGGTCAAGGCAGACAGTGGTGAAACAATGGATAAAAAACCGGCAATGAAACACCGATAAAAGTTGGCAAAGCCCAGAAACGACTGGAGCTGTTTGAGATAGGTTGGAGCGGGCCAGTCGATGATGGCACGGACTTTGGACATGTTCATGGATAGACCTCCAGGTGTAATAAGAAAGCCTAGTAACTCTACTTCCCTAGTATGAAACACACATTTCTCGGGTTTGGCGTACAAGGAATGTCTTTTTAGCCGAGTTAGGACTTCTGTGACATGGCCTATGTGTTCCTCCAGTGAGGACGAAAATATCAATATATCGTCTAGGTAGGCCACAACAAAAACGTCTAAGACGTCAGAGAATACTTTGTTAACAAAGCGTTGAAACGTAGCGGGAGCATTGCAGAGACCGAAAGGCATTACAGTGTACTCGAACAGCCCTTGTCGAGTACAAAATGCTGTCTTCCACTCGTATCCGCTACGCATATGAACCAAGTTGTACATCCCCCGAAGATCCAACTTAGTAAAGATGGATGCCTTGGTCAATCGGTCTAGAAGCGTGGAGATGAGGGGTAAGGGATACCGATTCTTGATGGTAACGGCGTTCAATCGTCTGTAATCAACACAGGGACGTAAGTCACCCTCCTTCTTGGGCACATAAAAAATCGGACTAGCAGCTGGAGAGCTAGAGGGTCGTATGTGACCTAAGCGTAGGGCTTGTTGGATGTATTCCTTGAGTACCAACTCTTCCGATGGAGATAAGGAGTATATTCTGCCCTTTGGTATAGTTGCCCCAGGAACCAAATCAATGGGGCAATCATAGGGTCGATGTGGTGGTAGGCCTTCTGCCGTGACTTTGTCAAAGACTTCTCGGAATTCATGATAGACAGCGGGGATCCCAGCTGTAATGGTCCCCACAGTGTGTGGGACGTTCATAGATGGATCTATCTCCTCAAGGCTGGCGGAGGCCATAGCCCCAAGGACAGTGGCTGGGGATGAAATCATAGCGGACTAGATCAAACAGAAGTGTTGGCAAACTTCAGATTCAAAGGTGACCTGTCCATTGCCCCAGTTAATCAAGGGATTGTGCTGTTTGAGCCACGGAATCGAACTGCGGCGTGGAAATGAGATCAAACGCTAGCGTCTCTTGGTGCGTGCCCTGAATCACCACTAACATGGGAGCGGTCTGGTACTCAATGGGACCAGAGACAAGTGAGGTACCATCGACCGCTTGTACCGGCTCTGGATACTTTTTCTTGATCAAGGGTAGATTAAGGTCGTGAGCCAGCGAAATATCAATAAAGCAGCGAGTGGCCCCGGAGTCGATCACAATCTGTACTGAGTGTGCCAAATCTCCGGCTGGTTTCAGCTGGGCCTGGACCGCAATTGGTCTGATGGGACCAAATACAGGTTCATTGGGGGTCAGAGAAGGACTCGCCCGTACCCCCATGCCTAGGGGCGAGCCTTCTGAAAACCCGATGTTTTATTTTTAGGGCGGCGGGGACATTCTTTAACATAGTGCCCTAAAGTACCACAGTAGAAACAGGCATTATCGGTTCTCCGACGTTCCCGTTCGGCCTGAGTGATGGGACTCCGGATCCCGCCGATTTGCATGGGTTCCGGAGCAGAGACGGATGGGGCTGGGAGTGTCTGATTGGAAAAAGCCGTCTGGGCTTTCCTCTCGGACCTGCGAGCGTCCACCTGTAGGGCCAGGTCCACTAACTCAGAGAAGACTGAGGGAAGAGCCGGCACTACAGAAAGATTGTCTTTCATGTGGCTACAGAGACCACGGTAGAACACGATGGCTTTCTTTTCTTCAGGCCACGAGGTCTCTGCAGCCAATTGATTGAAACGGGTGATGTAATCAATCAGAGTTTGTTTTCCCTGTGTAAGATCAAGCAATTCCAGGTCTCGGGATTGTGCCTTATACCTGGTGTCAAAAACCTTTGCCATTTCTGTCACCAGTAGATCGAAATTGTATAGAGCAGGGTGATCGCTCTCTAGTAATGGGTTCGCCCAAATGGCCGCTACACCTGACAGGTGAGAAAGAAGGAAAGCTGCCTTGGTAACAGAGTCAGGAAAAAGCTGGGGTCTACACAAGAAGTGAAGTTTGCACTGGTTGAGAAAGGTACGATATTTCCTGGGATCCTCCTGATAACGTTCGGGGGCAGCAAGAGGAAAGGAGGTTGGAAGGACCACTGGAGTGGGGACTGTGGATGCTGTGGGCGGATGTGCAGGCGGATCTGGGGAGGTGGGGTCGCCGAACTCGGCATCTGCGGGTAAAGGGGCACGTGTGCTTTGTAGGGCATCGAGTCTATGGTGGATGGCCGTTGTGGCTGCGGCCATGTCGGTCCTAAGGGCCGTAACCGCTTGCATTAGAGCGGCCACAGCGTCCCCGGAGGAGGTATCCATAATCTGGACGACCAGGACGGCTTCACAGTCTGTTCTGATCTTGATGGTCGTGCAGATTATTGAACCTCCGTCCCAAGTACCGCACAGACAGAAAGGATACACTGTCTGTGCAATCTTTAAGGCCACAGGTGTGTTGAGCCGTCAATCAGGTAGCAGGAACTCCGGAAGGACCCCTGACCGCTGCAAGGCAATGGTTAATGGTTAAACAGGAGCAGTGAAATTGGTACGGGTAACAGGTAACAATCAGTATTACCAAGGCTTACCCAGAAGTGTTGCAAGTAGGGTCCTAAATGTGGTAAGAGCCACAGATTGTTGATGGTGGTGAAATAGGCGTTCTGCACGGCTCGAAGGTGAGACACACCTGGGTCTGATGTAGATGGACCAGCAAGGCAAGAAGGTCAAAACCAAGTTCCAAGATTCTAGGTTCAGAGAGGATAATCCAAAGGCAGTCCAAGAGAGTTCCAAAGTCAAGGAGCCGGGGAAACAAGGTGGAATCCAAGAAACAGAAATCCAAGGGGCAGGCAAGACAAATCCGAAGAACAGTCCGAGGTCGCAAAATCCGTGATCATAAACAGGTAAACCAAAGCGCTAAACAATCCTCAAGAGATCAGCTGTGAAGCGCTGTACCCACGTTGCCAAGATGCTTTTAAACTGATTAAGTAACCACGTTAATGTGTCTCATGGACGTGTGAGACGTGACGTGGTCACGGGACGCTGGATGTTCGTTGCCGTGGGAGTCTCCGTGGGTGTGACCAGCCGTGAGCGCGCCTCCATGGTAACTGCCAGCGAAACAAAGGACGGTAGACGCCGGGGCTACAGGCTGGTGTCCTCCTACGCCAGGCAATCTGCTGGTTCTTTCTATGTGCAAGGACTTCTCTTGTTGTTAGGTGTGGTGTGGGGCGTGTGGTCGTGCGGTTCTTAATGGGAGACGTGACAGTGTCGATGCGGCATTGGTGAATAAGGAGACAATTGAGAGATAAGTACAGTGCACATGAGCACATTGGGACTTGATTATAGTAGAATGTATAGGGACTTGATATGATAGTTGGTTTGGCCCTAGGAGACAAGATGCTGTTGGCGCAAAGCAGGAATACAGCACTAGGAGACACACTACTATTCCCCCCGAAGGTAGTTCGGATAAGGTACCACTAGGGCGGTACCCCATGCTCATTACCGAGCATCGGTTATACCGAGATTAGGGCTGGAGCTGGGCAACAGTTGTGGGAAGTTGAAGGAAGGGAGGGGGGAAACGACTACAGTTGGGGACGGGTGGGGAGTTGGCGTATTCTCAGTGTTTTTAGTTGGGGAACGAGCTTACACACTAGTTGGGGGTGTTGCAAGGGGAGTTTGGTTTGGGAGAGGGAAGGGGGAGGGAGGGAATAACAAAGAAGATATAGGAGTACAGCACGGGACTCCTACAAACACAACCAAATCTGTACAGGAAGAGGATGGGGAGAAGTGTGGGCGGAGTATGATATAGCTGAAATGGGGGACCTTAGAATTGTGACCTGGAATGTACGCGGGTTAAACACTTATATTAAGCGCAACAAAGTTATGGTGTATCTACACAGGCAAAATATAGACATAGCAATGCTACAGGAAACCCACTTAACTAAAGAGATATTAGAGTTGTTGAAGTGGAAATGGAAAGGGACCACAATAGGAGCCACATACTTAGTATATGCCAGGGGGCGCCTTATATGGATTGCACGCCACGTCCCGTTCAAATTGTTGCAGCAGGAAGTAAGAGAAGACGGAAGAATGGTGCTAGTAAAAGGGATGGTGGGTAATAAAATGGTTAATCTGATTAATTTCTCTGCCCCGAACAACGATACTGCACCTTATTTCAGGAATCTGTACGCTATTGTCAGCCCATACATGGAAGGAGCGTCATAGTTGGGGGGACTTTAACTGCACACTAGACCCCAAGATGGATAGATCAGATAACAAAAGAACCAAGCCTAGCCTGGCAGAAAAAGCCCTGACCACACTTATGCGAAATTTCCAGCTCACTGAGATATGGAGGAAGTTGTACCCCGCTTGCAGGGGGTACTCCCATTATGCAGCCCCACATGACTTATACACCAGGTTAGACTACATACTAGTGTCTAGTTCCGTGGTGGAGCAGATTAAGTATGCAGAGTACAAAGCGGCTGTCCTATCGGACCACACGCCACTGACGGTGACATGGCAGATCTCGCCTCCTAGGCCCAGGATACCGACATGGAAACTTCGAGCTGAAACTCTCAAAGATACCATGTTCAGGGAAGATCTAAGGAAAGCAGTACAGGAGTACTTTGAACTAAATGATAGAAGTGTTGAGTCAGCTGGCACACTCTGGGAACCATTTAAGGTGGTGATAAGGGGGCAGCAATATCGAAGTCAACTGGGCTACTGGGTGGCATAATGGCAGACCTACAAACCACAGAAAGGATAAAATGCAAGAGAGACCGGACTTCCCGGAAAAGACGGAGGCGATAAGACACCTAACTGAAAAACGTAAATCCCACTGGGAGAGATTATGTAACCTCAACTACAGAAAATATATAGAGAGACAACGTGCAGAAGGGGATAAACCAGGCAGATTACTAGCCTGGTTGTGTAAAAGTGAGACACCAAGACAAGTGATCCTAGAGATGCGCCGTGAAGATGGCATACTCGAAGACACACAAGAAGGGGTGAATGAGTGCTTTCAGAGATACTATCGTAAATTATATACCGATAAAATAGAGGCAGAGGAAATGGATATAAACGAAGTGCTGGAAGATATCCTGCCCAGGCTCGAGGTAGCCGATAGGGAAAGCCTGATCGTTCTATACAGGCCCCCCTCCTTAACCTCTGACTTCAATGACGATTTATGCCACATTCTGAATAATCTCAAGGGAACTAACACCGGAACTATTCTCTTGGGCGATCTGAATAGATGGCGAGGTAACCTCTGCGATAAAGAGGCTATTAGCCTAGAAAATGACCTAACAAACATCAACTACCACATCGCCAATAAGGGCTCCACTTGCACCTCGGGTAATCAACTTGACTGGATCATTACAAATAATGTTAAACTGACAGTGACCAATACTACTCCATGCATCTGGACAGATCACTTTAAAGTCGAAGCTACATTCCACCTCACAGTCAAAACCGATCACTTTGACAATTCCCCTAAACCAGTTTTAAGCAGAAACCTCAAGAAAATCACTCATGACATTCTTAAAGATGGCCTCATTCATGTCATGAATAACACTGCTGACAATGATTCCTGCCAAAGCATCATCCGCAAATTCAATAATCATTTCCGGGAGATTCTCGACAAATATGCGCCATTTAAAAATAAACAGGTTCGCCCCAACCCCAACCATCAGCAATGGTACACACCGGAATTGAGTACTTTTAAAATAGCTAAAAGGAAACTAGAAAGAATATGGAACAAAACCCCTTCAGAGGAAAATAAAGAAAACTGGAAAAAGTGTGACTTCTTATACAGAGCCAAACTTGCTGAAGTAAAAAAAGAATACTATAACACTCAAGTTACCAGCGCTTCCAACGCCACCGGAAAACTGTTCCAAATCCTTAAATCCTTCGAAAAACCACCCACTCTCTCTTCACCCTTTCAACCAACCCTGTCTGACTGCAAAGCAGTCCAACTGGCTTTCTCAAATAAAATCAAAAAGGCTAGAGATTCCATTATAAATCGCAAAATATCAGATCCGCCACCCGTGCAACCTAAGATGACACATCCGGCTCTAGACATTCCTAAATTCACATTCTTGCCAGTCTCTATTGAAGACATGAACGACACCCTCTCTTCCATAAATTGCACTACCTGCGCCGAAAACATCATACCTCCCAAACTGATTCTTGATAATACTGAAATCTTCTCCCCTTTTCTTTGCCGTATGACAAATGCTTCCTTCAGGGACCGGAAGGTACCGACAGAAATCAAAACAGTCACAGTCACCCCCCTAGTCAAGAAACCAGGATTAGATCAACAAGACCCTGCCAACCTTAGACCCATTACTAATTGCAACTTTCTTCTGAAGGTCCTTGACAAAATAGCGACCAGGCAACTACAAGATTATGTAGATCATCACAGCTTGCTACACCCCCAACAATCGGGCTTTAGAAGTGCCCACAGCACTGAGTCAGCATTGCTGGACTTACAGACAGAAATGCTGAGCATCCTGGACAGAGGTAAAACAGGGCTGTTAATCCTCTTGGACCTCTCGGCGGCATTCGATTTGTTAGATCACGGAAAGCTCCGAGAGGCCCTAGGCGCAGCTGGTAACTGCTCCCATGATGCAATAGATTGGGTGTCTTCATTTTTAGAAGACAGGAACTCAAAAATCAATTGGGCAGGTCATTCCACCTCACCCAAACCTGTAGATTGCGGCGTCCCCCAGGGAGCCAGTTTCTCACCCTTGCTCTTCAACTTATATATCCGCTGCCTTTGTACTCTTTTATCTCAGCTCGGAATTTTTTTCACCAACTTCGCTGACGATACACAGCTCATTCTAGAGCTGAGCGGAGACCATCACGCAGATAACGAGAAGCTATCGGCTATTTACGACATCATCGAAAACTGGATGATTGCACACTGGATGTGTCTTAATAGCTCCAAAACGGAACTCATGACCTTCGGAAGCGCTAAAGCCTTAAACAATCTTGGTTCGGATTACTCCACATTCACCATAAAAGATTCTACCATTAAGGTATCTAATAAGGTTAAAACACTAGGTATTTACTTACAATCCTCCTTAGGTGCAGAAGCCCAAACCGCTTATTTAAAGCGAAACTGTCAATACTACCAAAGGCTTCTATGTCAGATAAGACCTTTTCTTAATACCAAGAACAGCACCACGATAGGGAGAGCCACCATACTATCCCGCTTAGATTATGGGAACGCGCTAATGCTCGGCGCCAGCAACAACTGCCTGAAACAATGTCAGATTATCCAGAATAATGCTGTTAGGTCCATCACTAATAAATCCAAACGTGAACACATCACCAAGGACAGAAAAGATCTTCATTGGTTGGCTGTAAAGGAACGGATCAAGTTTAAATCACTGATCCTAACCCACCGATGCCTATATGGCACGGCACCTGCATACCTTAAGAATAAATTCAGCTGGTACGAGCCGAGCCGTAGCTTGAGATCTGCAAAACAAGGATTGATCAATCCCAGCCCTCCAGGTAAAGCCACTGGTCTCGGCCGAGCCTTTCCGAACCTGGCGACTTTCCACTGGAACAAACTGCCTTGCAGCCTCAGATTGGAAAACAACCTCCAACGCTTTAGGAAACAATTGAAGACCTTTCTCTTCATATAATTAGACAACCTCCACACCGCTTCTAGTTGCCATCGTTCTGCTTCCTCCCTCTCTATGCTCTCTATGTGTTGTCCCGTTCTTCTTCGTCCTTGTGTCCTTGTCGCGCCCTGATGCTTGCGAGCTTCGGCGCGTTACAAATAAATAAATAAAATAAAATAAATAAGGCTTTAGGCACCACTGGAATTGGAGGAACTGGAATATGTAATCCGTAACCTACCCACCAATAAGGCGCTGGGGGCCGATGGCCTCCCAAGTGAATTTTATAAGACATATATGGCAGACCTGCTTCCACCCCTGTTAGCAATGTTAAATGAGGCGTTTGAACGGGGCAGGCTGCCCGAGACTCTGAGGGAAGCGGTCATCATCCTGCTTCTCAAGCCGGGCAAAATAGACACTGACTGCGGATCTTACAGACCATTGTCAATGTTAAATCAGGACAGTAGGATCCTTACTGCGGTGATGGCAAATAGATTGAAACCACTGATCAGCACCTTGATACACCATGATCAAATGGGATATGTCCCCCAGCGGAGCATTTCTGATAATCTTAGGAGATTGCACCATGTTATAGACCAGACCGCTGGAAGCGCCCAAGAACTGGCGATAGTCTCACTAGATGCAGTCAAGGCTTTTCACTCAGTGAAGTGGCCCTGGCTACTAGCGGTTCTTTAGAGGTTTGGGATGGGACCGGTGTATTTGCAGTGGGTGAAACTATTGTATAGTGCACCGATTGCTAGAGTCCGGACATGGTCGGTGGTCTCGGAAAGGTGGACGCTAGGCAGAGGCTCTAGACAAGGCTGCCCCTGGTCCCCGATGCTGTTTATACTAGAGCTGGAGCCACTGGCAGCATACCTGAGATACCAATACAGAGAGGTGGGAATTACAACGAAAGGTGGACAGCACCTGATATCATTGTATGCGGATGACATGCTATTGTATCTGAGATACCCTGAAGAAAACTTACAATATATACTAGAGGTATTAGATCGATATGCACTATTATCGGGTATAACGGTAAACCCACAGAAGTCCATGATATTCCCACTAGGGAGATATAATGGAATGCCTCAAGCTACGCTACCAGTGTTACAGATTGCATGGGCGGTAGACACCTTTAGATACTTGGGGATAAATGTGTATCACAAGGTTGAAGATGAACACAAGAATAATAAAGAGAAAGCAGTAGAGGGGATCCAACGCAGTATGACATTCTGGACAAGGTTGCCCCTAACCATGATGGGAAGGGCGGCATTGCTTAAAATGACAGTACTGCCCAGGCTGCTACACAATTTTGCAAATGTCCAGTACTCAATACCAAAACGTTTTTTCAATAAACTCCATAATATGTGTAGAGGGTTCATCTGACATAACACTAGGAATCAGGTAGCCCTATGGAAATTACAAAACCCACACGATCGGGCGGGGATTGAACTACCCAATTTTCAAGTGTACTACCTAGCGGGCTAATTGCAATATGTAGCTAGATGGCTTTCTGATGACTCCACATCGGAGTCCAGACTATTGAGGGCGGAATGTACACCATATTTCCTGAATGAATGTATGTGGGTAAAGGAGCCACTGAAAAGTAGGAGAGCTGCATTACTGACCCTGGGAAAGAAGATCTGGCAAAGGACCTGTGTAATGTTGGGATGCCAGACACTCTGCTCCCCGCAGGTCCCTCTGATGACACTGCAGGGGATAGACGACCAACTGAGACGCGCCATGAGGGAACACCGGGAACCGGTAGGGGTGACAACAGTTGGGGATGTGTGGCAAGGAGGAGGCAGAATAGAGTTTGATAGTTTAAGAGAGGACACAGGCCTACACAGCGGGCAGTATATCGCGTACGTGAGGCTGATGGCAATGCTAAAAAAGACATGGTCAGAAGTAGAACTGACCCAGCAGCCAGACGAGGCCATAGAAATGTTCCAAGCAGTGTCAAACGGCGGTTACAAGGTCTCCAGAATTTACGAATTACTGATGTCTAAAGTGGGAAAAGAGGTGGTTCAAACGAGGCGAGACTGCAAAGAAGAATGTGGGGAGACAATACGTGATGGCCTATGGGAAAGGATGCAAGGGTACCGTAAAAATAAAACGAGGAATGCTCAATTACAACAGATTCAACTGTATATCACTCATAGAGCATATATGACCCCCAAGAGAATTGCTAAGTTTGCAAATGAAGCTACACAGCGATGCCCGATATGTTGGGTGGAAAATGGCGGGATGGTACACATGTTTTGGGCTTTTCCCGAAATAGCAAGATATTGGAGGGAAATAGCAGACCGACTGGCCACCAAACGGATTGAACTGGTGGTAGACTCCTTGTGGGCATGTATGGTGGGGGGCTTCCCTAGACCACGCAAACTCAAGCATATGTGCAGGCTTAACGTTCTGGCCTATATTTTAGCGAAACGAAGGATAGCCATGGGATGGAAAGCTCAGGCGAGACCCAAGGTAGATACCTGGTGGAGGGACCTCCTGCAGTGGGCCGAGGCTGAAACAGTGGTCTGGAGGTAGGCAGCATGTAAAGGGGCAAAGAGGAAGCAGAAACATTGATGGCATGGCAGCATTTGATTGCATCACTGACGGGCTTGAGACCCGACGAATTAAATACGGAAAACTCCCTGGATTATGGAGAAGAAGAGACAGTTGTGGACTAGTGGATCATGTTGGCTCCTTGCAGAGACTTGATGAGGGGGGAAGGGAAGGAAAGGTGGGATGTTGGGGTTTGAGTAGTTTATGCACCATGTTAAGGTGCACTGTTTGTTCGTTATGAAACTAATAAAATGTTTACAAGAAAAAGTTAAGGTGGTCTGTTCTTATTTGGGCAGGGTATCTTGAGCCCACAAGAAGATGACGCCATTCCACACAAGCATTGCGTACAGCTAACGGCTCCTTTTCAATAACAGAATAATGGTGTTCAGACTGTCAGGGTTCATGAAAAATAGACAACAGGATGTTCTTCTTAATCTTCTTGTACTTGCTTCAGGACGGCTCCTATCGCTGCTTCTGAGGCATCCATCTCAAGTATAAAAGGCTTTTCCACATCCGGTTGTCAGAGTATGCGTTCTTCAGTAAACAACTGCTTAAGTAAACGAAATGCTGATTCGGTCTCGTCAGTCTAGTGAAAAGTCACACCCTTTTTTAGTAGATGGGTTATGGGCAGCACAAGCTCAGAAAAGTGGGTATAAATTTACCGTAAAAATGTGCCAAACCCAAGAATTGTTGAATCTGTTTGATGCTGGTAGGGGTTGGCCAATTTCGGATGGTCATTTTTTTCCTTCGATCCATGGCAATTCCAGAAAGTGAAATGACATAGCCTAAATAAGATATTGATTGTTGGTTAAATAAACATTTTTCTGGCTTTGCAAAAAGATGGTTTTGGCGGAGTCTGGTCAGAACTTATCTACCATTATCCTGTTGTTCTCACGACAAACAACCCTTGGGTCAGGGTTCTCACCTTCAGTATCAGAGGAGTTTGCGTTTGTTTTCTTTTTTTTTTCTTCTTTTCCTTTCCCTTTAATGTGGTCCGCCCTGAATGAAGATATGGTCTGGCCCTGTTGTCGGAAGACAATCCAGACACGTGGAACCCATTGGGACAGACCGAGCCATGGGGAAAAGGCAGAGGCAGAAAAAACCCCAAGGCTGATCCGGAAGGTCTCTAGTATGATGTGGAGCAGTAACATGCGCAGAGCTGTATTTCTTGAGATGGGAGACCCAGGTGGGAGGATAAATGAGAGAGCCAGGAGGGAGGAGAATGTGAGAGCCAGGAGGGAGGAAAATTCCATTTGATAGCCAAACAGATATCGGGGAGGACTCGGAGTGAGGGAGAGTCCAGAGAAAGGGAAGGGAGGAGAAAGAGCATGGCAGTGCCGAGCGGGAAACCAAGTAGGCACGGGAGAAGTGCAAAGCGCCAAGTAAACAGGAGATAGGGTACCGAGGCAAGTGAGAAAACTAGCTTCTAACTCGAAAGGAAGGCGATGGTTGCAATGCGAAGCTTCATTGCCAGCACACTACTAAAGTAGGGGGGGCGACCATCTTTGAAGAATTACTAGACCGCGGTTACAGTTTTGTCAGAAGACGTGACGGCAAGCCAGCTGTACCGTCAGCGTTTCCATAGCTTCCACTGCTGAGCCATGACAGTATGACCCCTCTTTCTTCCGGGATCGCCTGGCTTCCAGGGGTGTTTACGGTGGAAATGTCGAACAAGAAGTTTCTTTCTGCTTCAGAGTAACCTTTCCAGTGCACTAGATATTGAAGTGTGCCCCTATGACATCTGGAATCAATGATTCGGGATACCTTGTATTCCTCTGGGACGGAGCCAGTGATGTGTACTTTAGTTCTCTTGTGGAGATGATGGGGATCATGATGGAAAGGCTTGAGTAAAGAGGAGTGTAACACTGGATGGATTCTACTGAGACATTTGGGAAGTTTGATCTTAAATGCCACCAGATTGACTTAAGCAAGCACCTCAAAGGGACCGATGTATCTTGGGGAGAGTTTCAATGGTTTCTCCCACCTAGGTAAGCATTTGGTGAAAAGCCAGAGTTTAGTTCCCCTTTGCCAATCTGGATTCTCCCTTCTCTTCTTGTCTGCATATTCCTTGTTAGTCTTCTTACTTACTCCTAGGTTGTTTGGAGCTTCCTTATGAGCTGTTGGGATCTTGTCCAGCAAGGCGTCTACTGAAGGCACCTTAGAAGAGGGTAGTCCTGAGAGAGGTAGGTGCTTGGGGTGGTAACCAAACGAGCAATAGATTGTAAAACCAGATAGTATGGAGAAGCCTGGTTTGTTATCATTAGAGAATCATTACCCATTTAGGGATTTAGTTATCCATCATTCTGATTAGTAGAGATATTAGACTATCCACATTATTCTGCCACTTTGTATGCATTTGTATTTGCTATAGAATGAGGCCTGTTATATTTGAAGTGCCTTGCTAGTCCCTTGGTAGAAACATGTAGAGATATGTTATGTATTATGTATGCATTTAGAGACATGCATGAGTGTGCACTTAGAGTATGCATTGAGTCTGCATTATAGATAGTGCTTGGAACGAGTGAATGCGTTAGGCACTACATACGAGAATAGAAAGCATGAGGCCTATAGCATTTTGAAGCCATTCCATTGAGCCAGAAAAGAAGCGCTGCGGCACTGCGAAATGTTATGGTACACTGTGAAAGATTGGAATGCGTAAACAGTTTGGTTGTTCAGACAGAGATAACGTGACTCTTGTCGGATTGGAGAAGGGAAGCTGGCTTGTTTATCAGCCTGCCTGGCTGGTGTTCGCAGATAGAGATGGTGGGGGCCATGCAGGGAGTGCTTTACCTCACAGAGAGAGACAGAAGAGAGGGATTTAAATGGAGTGAATAGAGAAATATGGGGAGATGGTAGGATGGTGTTTTGTAACACAGACATTTAGAAGGCCACGGTATAGATAGGATGTACAAATCTCACGATGACAAGAACACGCAGTAATTCAAAAGTACAAGACATGCATCACAGACTTTTAGGCACTGCTCGGATTTAGAAATGCTGACAGACAGAGAGGCATTTTAGCTTAGAGAGACATGTAACCATGGATATGTATGTACGTCATTGAACAATATAATGAGAGGTGAGGCTTTGGGAGTTTCTAGTTTTATATGGAGTTTGAGATGGAGATGCTCTCTGACTCTGAGATCGAGGGAGTTTTGGATGGAGCTGCTCTCTGAGAGAGGAAGCATTGGAAAAGCATTCTGATGAGAGCTGATGAGATCGAGCCTGCAGGGAGACTGGCAGAGAGAGTTGGCAGGAAGACCAGACCACTGAGAGGAGAGGCCTGTCCCTGACTGACTGGCTGGTTGCAGAGTTAGCTGGAGAGGGGCGACATGGCAAGAGGGGAGTATTGATCTGAATAAGACATGTGCATGGGGAATTAGGATAGACGCTCACACAGAGCTTTGGCTGACATGATAGATGGGGTAATCAGACAGGGATTGGCTTAGAGAGAGTGTGAAGTATGGTGTGGATTGGAGAGAAATGCTGAATGCTGACACTTGCCATATGTATGAATACACTGGATAAATTGCTATTAGATTGCTTGCATTAGAAGCCTGTAAGGCTTATAGTTATTGCATTGCATTGTAGATTTGCACCAAAAGCATAAAAGGTGCAAATTCGAGAGTTGCATTATAGTAGTGTTTGCATTGTGCCTTGCTGTGCATGAATAAATGTATTCTATTGTTATAATTGAAACTGACTTGTGTGTTTTCATTTTGTGTCTATTGTGCATTTTATTTTGTTTTGTGTCTATTCATATGCTTATGGTAATAGCTTATGTTTGTGTGTCCATAGCATAGTAACTTAGGAGTAACACAGTGAACAATTGCCCTGAGATACAAGAGCAGGGGGGGGCATAGTGATCCACACCCCCGAGGTAGATTTGTTTGGGACTGACAAAATGGGGCTGAGATGAGTGGCATTATGGACTGTGTTGTTGTATGTGAATTCTGCCACGGGTAATAAATCAGACCAATTATCTTGCTCCTTATTTGGGAAACAGCGTAGATACTGTTCCAAGGTATGGTTGAGACGTTCGGTCTGTCCATTACTGTGGGGGTCATATCCAGATGACAGAGCCAGCTCTATACTCAGAAAATTGCAAAGAGTGGCCCAGAATGTGGATGTGAACTGGGATCCGTGATCTGATGTTACCACTTGGGGTAACCCATGCAGACGGAATAAATTGTTTAGAAAAACCTTGGCCAATTGTGGAGCGGAAGGAACTCCGGAGAGAGGAGATAAATGGGCCATCTTAGTGAAGGAGTCTATGGTGACCCATATGGCAGTATAGCCTCCAGAAGGTTGAAGATTGACAAGTTGGACAAGTGAGAACGTAACTCCTAGCCTCCTTCTTAAGGGAAGGCCACCAGAATGATCACCAAGCAGGTCTATTGTTGCCGCAACACCCGTATGGCCAGCAGTCCTGACGTCATGACACCATGATAACACCTGCCTCTGTAAGTCCGGAGTGGGTATGCAGAGTTTGCCAAGCAGAAAATAGAGAACTTTTCTTTGGTGGAAAGGGAAGGGAGAAATGGTCCCTTGTATGGTGGCCTCTTGTCTCAAAGCTTGTTTCACGTCTTCCAAGACTGTGTTGATAGGAAAGACAAATTTCTTCCCTTTCAGGAGGGTCTCTGGTGAGTGTGACGTGATGAGTGTGTTCACCATGCTTCTGGAAAGGGCGTCAGCCAATATGTTGTTTCTCTCTGGTATGTAACCGTGAAATCATATTGAGAAAAGAAATATGCCCATCTGGCATGGTGTGAGTTTTGAAAGGTCATTTGCTTCAGTATGCTTAGGTTCTGATGGGCGGTGCGTACTTCAAAAAGAAAGAGTGCCCCTTGCAGAGCATGACGCTATTACAGACAGACTTGTCTAATGGCTAAGAGTTCTTTCTCTAGTACTGAATAATTGATTTCACTGAAAGTGAGGGTACAGGAGTAATATGCGATAGGGTGTTCTTCTTGATCTACTCCGACCTGCAGAAGTGATGCTCCTATTGCTCTGGCAGAGGCGTCAGCGTCTGCAATGAAAGGTTCAGCCTTATTGGGTTGCAGCAGCGCAGGAGCGGAAGAGAACTGGGATTTGAGTTCCTTAAAGGCCCGATCTGCTTCTTCCGTCCAAAGGAAATGTACTCCTTTCTTGAGCAACGCTGTGATGGGCAAAACCAGATGAGAGAAGTTCTTGATGCATTTTCTATAGAAATTTGACAAACCGAGAAAACGCTGTACATCCTTAACAGATTGGGATGTTGACCATCTCGTTAGTTCTATATACAGAAAGATAGTCTTATGTTTTATTTGGTGTCATTCTGGGTTCTTCCCATAAGCATGAAAATTCATTATCACAACATTTTATTAAACATTCATCATCAAGTTCATAAAATAATCATAAAAATGATCATCATATGTAAAACACATACATCCTATTAAAAACCACACAAATAGAATCTCCGTACGTGAGTACTTTTCACTAAATTTCACAGGATCTCAAATGTGTGTAACAAATCACACTCGGATTCCTATGCCTCACTAATTTCAGCCTATCTCGTGTTGCTATATTTCAAAAAACCTGACTTGTACAAGTTTCTGTCCTTAATATACAACCATGTAGGACATTCTTCAGGGTAATGTGTCTTGTGCTGGTATTAAAAATCGTCTTTAAGTTGGAGGGAGAACCCTGTAGATCAAGGAACAGACACCCTATTAGTAATTTAGTTATCAAGTATGAATCTCAAAATACATCTCAAACCCCCTGATCCCCAAAACAGGGTGCTACGGTATGTTATTCATTACATACCTCTCTTTTCCTAGTAGCTCTAGGACCTTTTCTGGTTCCTAGTGGAGATCCCCAATTTCTTACGGGAATTCTTGCAAATCCTCTTCACCTCTCTAAATGAATGCACAAATATGACATATTAATACTCTATGCCAGCCATAACCTCACCTAGACGACTCTAGACCATACTGAAAACATGCTTACCAATATGTGAGCCTTCCAATCACTATATTTTTTCACAGTTCTCTCGAACAAAACCTCAGATGTGGATAATCACCCTGTAGGACAGAGTAAGATTACTCTGTTAGACAAATCTGTTCCTATCTGACACCAGTATGTAAAAGGTCAGTATTTCCAAACAATGAAAAAAGTCAGTATTTCCAAACAATGAAAAAACACCCACTCACTTGAGGGTCTATATGCTGCTGATAGTAGCTTCCGCCCTTAGGTAGAAGCCCAAAGAAAATTCGTCCTTACTGCTTTAGTTGGTCCCAAAATCTGTGGAGATATAAATGCCCATACATTTCATGAGACACCACTTAAAAAATGGGTATCCCAAGCGGCCTTCATGCTGATCCCTGAGTTACACTTACTTACAATATATGAATTAGATTTCCCTCACCGAGCCGGCATCCTCGCTTGGATTGTTCAAAACATCCGCGTTACAATCGCAGGCGCATTTATAAAGCACGAGACGCGGTGACGTCACCAAATCACGTGAAGACGTGCGTGGTGACGTCACTGCGCCGTGCGGTCGCGCGTCAGCTCCGGTTCCATCCGTTAACTAAGCAGCCTGGGACTTGTAGTAGTCCCATAACGTGCAAACTCACATTGCTTCATTTTACTATATACCGGGCCAATATGTGCTCGCACGATGTCACAGCGAGTGCTCTAAAGAGCATACCCCAGTTCAATATGCTTACCTAGTAGTTGCCACCCTGGATTTAAAACGTGCATCTCTCTATTTAGGAAACAATGTGCATCTCTCTATTAAGAAAAACTAGGTGTGCGGGGCAACATGCACTCTTATACTGTTGCCTCACTAAATCTCATTTGGATATCAAGGCATGTGTGGAACATCGGTACCGGATATTACCCATCTGACACTTGACCATATATCCTCATGTATAATAACAGTCCTGTGTTACAGTAATTCATAAGGCAAAATAGCATTAATTTATACAGGGCATTGTCCCATGAGCCACAGTGTAATACAATAACTCACATGTGCATCTGTTTCCTAACTTCTCAAATCATTAAGTCATAGACAAAGTGGACCCCTACATTAGCTCTTAGGTCCACGATTGTCCATATACAAGACTCATTCTACTTCAGTATGGCAGAAACGCCCACATTGTATCACACAATACCCATATTGCATATATCTGAATGGTAGTTACCAGAGCCAACCCTCCTATTTCATAAGGCCTTAATCTGGTGGAAGAGTTATGGATGTCATCATTTAGGCATCTGGTTATGGCTTGTACCTTCTGCTGGTCCATGTGAATGACGTGTTTGGATAAGATGAAGCCGAAATAGGGCACAGACGAGGCATCAAACATACACTTTTCTGGTTTAGCACTCAGACTGTGCAGTCGTTAACGTTGATGAACTTCCTGGACATGTACATCGTGACTTGGTACAGTGGAAGAAAAAACCAGTATGTCGTCTAGATAGACTATGACGAATTGATACAGTATGTCAGAAAAAACCTTGTCCATAAATCTTTGAAAGATGGAGGGTGCATTGACGAGACCGTAAGGCATGACCTTATACTCGAAGTGTACTAGTGGTGTTCTGAAGACGGTCTTCCACTCATCACCCTCTCGGATGGGCAGCAGATGGTAAGCACCACGTAAGTCCAGTTTTGTGAATATTGTTGCCCCTTGGACAGTCTCTAAGATGTCTTTGATCAATGGCATTGGGTATCTGTCTCTTACGGTGATGGCATTGACCAATGCAGGGTCTCAATTCGGTGGTTCCTTTTTTCGGGATATAAAAATAGTGGGGCACCCGTCGCAGATCTTGAATCCTGAATAAGGCCCTTTTGGAGGTGTTAGGCAGAATTATATGCAGTACCCTTTGGGAACACCACACACAATTAAGACTACAAGTGACAGTACAAATTCACCTTTGGTACTAGCCTGTACTACACAGTTAAAGTGGTAGCGATGGCTGAGCAGCCAGACTTATCTCAAGAGTAAGTGAGCAGTATCAAATAGTTACACAAAGGACAGCAATTACTATGATTCAAACAAACACTGACTCAAGGTTTTCAAGTAAAATGATATACATTTATTTACTCTTCAGTTGTATAACATTTCACTATAATAAAGGAGTCTAAAAATCACACTCTTAATACACCACACCACTCCCAATAAGTTCAAGACAAGTTAAGCTCACTAAATGAAGTGGGAGCAAAATGGCACTCCAGTAATTTAAAAGGGAGGAAAAGACAAAGCTAATAGAACTTCAACCACACCAACAGGTAAGTACTCAGGGCAATTGAGCAAGAGGAACTACAGTGATAGAATCAGGGAAAAAAGGCTTAGGGCCAAAGTCACTAGGTCAAAAGTCTTTTGCTCACGATCACACGGTTCAGGGTAGTTCGCAGTAAAGTGCCACGAGTTCTGGACGGAGTGGGTCAGCAGAAAAGTTAGTTGAAAGAGAAGAGAAGGACAAGCCCTTGGATTGGAGAAAGATTTCACACACTTTCCCTGTGGCTGAATGAAACGAACAACCGGATTTGCACAGTACTTTAAAACGGAGAGGGAGCTGTAGCTGAGGCGGACGTTCCTGGTAGTTCCAGCAGGCTCACGGTTCCTGAAGCGACTGTCGGACTGACACAAAGTAGGAAGACTGGAGGGTCCTGCACTACCTAGGGAAGAAACCAGCAGCAGAGCAAAGCAGCAAAGAAAAGGTGCGCTCCTTGAAACCCAAGCAGGGTCCGACCTTCCTGGCTATCTGGCCCACTGTAGCTCTGTACAGCGAATTCGACCAGAGGAGGGGTCCTGGCTTGAAGTTTGGGCGAACTGGTTGGTCCCACCAGCTCAAGGGAAAAAGATTCCTGGAGGATCCTCTCTTGTCGTCGGATTCTGAAGATTCAGACCTGCAACAGGGCTTCACTGGGCGGTTCAGTCGTTGTAGGGGTCCTCTTCTGTCTGCTCCTCGTTGGTTCTTTCGTTCCAGTGGCGACTCTGCCTTTCCAGTCCCAGAGACCTGCTTTTTATGCAGTTTTCCCCCATTCACACAGCAGGGTGGCTGTCCTGGCAAGGACAGTCACCCAGCCAAACAAACAGGAACGAGACTTGGGATACCAAGGGAACCCATGGCAGGGGTCCTAAGACCCCTCCCTCACATCCTGTCTACCCCGACTTTCAGGCGCCTTAAGGAGGGTTTCTGAGAAGAAGCCCGCAAAAGGACGGCAAACAAAGGGACCAAACCTAGTTTGGCATGCAGAGTAAAACACGAGAAAGACTTTTACAAAAACAAATGGTGAATAAACCCAGCCGGAGCCGAAATAAAATATATATATTTTTTTATTAATATAGTGTGTTATAGTTATAAAAAAACTTTTCACACTTACAGATTAAAATTCAAATAATTCCATAAAGATAATTCTATACTTCTTTGAATCCAGTCACATAAAAACAGATCAAAATACACAAAACAAAACATAACGACATAAGCATGTAGAGTACAAACAGAAAAAAAAAAATAACCTAAAACTTACATCAAAAGACATCTAAAAATATAAGATAATAATGCACCTGATCTGAGCCTCTTGATAACATGACAAGAATGTTTCCAGTTCTGATGCTTTTACCGCAATAGATGTTCAATTTATATCATTATCATAGCCCTTCATTTTCTGCACAAGTTCATCTTCAATTTTAACTAGTAGGGTACACATGAATGCAATGTGAGGGTTACTCATGCATTTCTGCCACAGCATTTCACGATAAGAAACGGAGTTCCCCACATTTATGTCTCCCAAACACATAATTCTTGCACTTTCAAAGTATCTGCAATAGATAACCAGATGTTTTATGGTTTCTTTTTGTGGATCTATCTCACAAAAGCGGCAAGTATCTGTTTCAAGGTGCACCCATTGACTAATATATTCTTTGGAGTGTAATTGGTTTAAGTGGAAACGCATGTAAATTTCCTGTACTTTAAAATCTGGAAAACACTCTATGTACATTAGCCTTGGGGCTGTTTTATGTGCATGTGAAGCAAATTCTTTATACATCCGGTATGTGCCAACCTTCTCCTGCGACTCAACCCAGTCCATTTGATACAGCATTTTTTTACAATATCCCACTCTCATTGTTATATTTTCTTTAGTGATGTTAATCCGCAGAAGAGCTAATACCATTCTTTGTTTAAACATTACAATAGATGCAGGATTATCTAATAACATTTTCGCAAACTCAACATACATGGAATTTCTGGGTGGACTTAACATTTTAACATACAAGTTCATTTGTCGCCACAAAAAACGAGAGGATAGACTTGACAAACCCAATTCAGTACGTATACACGCGTTAGGAATTGAACCAGCCAAGCCCAATACTTGCTTCCACATACGGCCCTGGACAGAATTTAGTAAGTCATCAATGTTATGCAAACATAAATCTAAGTTGTACAGAATTATAGGTTCATTCGTCATCTGATAAAACTGAAGAGCCGGACTTAATGAAAATGCGGAATATTTTCAATATATTATTTTTAGAAGTGAAACCAAAAGCCTGACTTTATTTGTTATAGTTTGAATCCAATGTTTTTTAGAAAAATCATTTGAAATGTCAAAGCCTAAGTATTTGATCATGGAGACTCTCTCCAATTTGTGACTGTTAAGAGTCCAGGAATACTGTGGAATCTTTTTTGATCTTGATAAAATTAGTATCTTGGATTTGTCTACGTTTGCGCATAGATTGTGTTTGTTAGCAAATATAAAAAAGGCTTCTAGTTTGTTTTGGAGCCCAACGGGAGTTTTATTGAAAATGATGCCATCAGCATACGCTAACCAGTGAATCCTGAGATGCCCAAGATTCACTGGGTAGCATAAAACTGTTTTCCAGATTTCCTCAATATCAACCAAATAAAGGTTTAAAGGTTGAAGAGAGTAGCAACAAGGCTACAGCCCTGCTTCACCGCAATACAAATGGGAATCTTATTCATAACATCACCCTGCCTATTTATTCTTATCTTCAAGTATGTTTTTGAGTGCAAAAGGGCGAGTAATTGTATGATATTTTCAGGACAACCCAATTTCTTAATTTGCACCAAAGCTTATCGCGAATAACGCAATCGAATGCTGAGCGCAAATCAAGCAATGCCATGTAGATGTTACCTGTCTTTTTTTTTTTGCAAGAGTATAACATGTGCGATAAAATAGCTGCGTTAATGGACGTTCCCATTTGTTTCCGAAAACCAGTTTGATTTTGAGACAAAATGTCATGTGATTCCATAAATTGATCTATATGATTTAGAAGCAAAATAGTAACGACTTTAAATGAACAGTCCATTAAGGCAATAGGCCTATAATTAGTTGGTTCCGCAGGATTACCCTTTTTGAAAATGGGCACAATCATAGCTATATGCCAGGAATGGGGAATAAACCCTGTCATAAAAAGGTTTTCAAACTTTAAAAATAATATTTTGGCCCAGAATGTCGGATCAGCCTTAAAGGCACAAGCTGGTATACCATCTAGACCCGATGCCATTGAGAAATTAAGCTTACCTATGGCCCAAATGATATCATCAACCGACCAATAGAAGCGAGGAAGAGTGTTCAATCTTTTAACTTTAAATGATTTAGTTACAAAGGACACTGGTAATTTGAAATTTTCAACAACGAATGCTTCCCATCTATCAGCAGAGACTACATTAGGTAACGCAATTTCTGTTACATTCTTTCTGGGCTTGTTAAACATCTGCCAAATAGATTTGGTGTTATGTTTGCATAAGTAATTGATTATTTTTTGATTATCATGTAGATGAAGAAGTTGACGGTATCTTCTACGGTTGTTACTAAATAGATGTAGAATTTGCTTTTTGTTATCAATATATTCAGCTAGACCAAGCTTTTGGGTTTTAAGATGTCTTAATTCACTGTGTTTTTGTTTTTTCAGCGCTGCTATGTGAGTATCATATTGGTGTGGATGGGTTATCCGTTTCCTCAAGTTGCTTTCAGAAAGCCAATTTAGGGAATCTCGTATAATATTATTATTACAATTTTCAATATTAAAGAGATCCTGTACTGTATAATCAACATCGGGGTCATATACAGTCAAACTAGTTAGATTTTCCACCAGTTTTAGGCATAAGTATTTGTTCCAACGAATAGTGCCCGATAGATGCTCTATTTCTATAGGAGCCAATTCGGGAACATTTGCCAAACTCATCCAAGGGAGATCTATTTTAATTGAGATAATACAATGGTCAGTCAGACCCACATCTGTGGAATCGTCAAAGAGCATAAGTTTAGCATCTTTTCAGACATCACAAAGAATTCAATTGTTGACACATTCTTATCCCTCTGCCACGTATGCTTTAAGGGGTCTTGGTGTAGTCTTACAAATATCATATTCCATGCCCGGAAAAAATCCTTCCATCGCATACCAGTTATTACAGCTTTTTTTTTATTGAAAGAGGCAACGCGTGCTTGCATATCCTGCATATGGCCTAAGCAACCTGCATTAAAGTCCCCGCCAATGATAATACCCTCATACTTGTTACTCACTACAGCATTTTCAAAGATTACATCAAAGGTGTTCATAAATTCCTCAACATCCTGTGTTTGCGGATTGAGATATACATTTATAAACAAAAACATTTCTTTCCTCCCAGCAATTTGTTCAATGTCTACAGCCAAGATATTAGTTGATGAATATGATTCTACATAGTGTATATTGATTCTATTATTGATCAAAATTGCAAGGCCACCAGAGGGGCGTCCCTTCCCACAGCTACTCGCAGGACTAGATATAACACAATACCCATCCATTGACATCTGTTTAGTGACCATCGTCCCCTGCAGCATAATAATTGCTGGTTTGCTAAATATGTCATTTGAGATTAGTGCTGAAAAGAAATTGCGGTACCCGCATACATTCCAGGAAATACCTGGATGCTATTTCAGCTACCGTGACAAATTAACCACATTACTGTGTGTTACAGCATTCACTAAATTGCCTATCCATGACCAATCCTTTATATTTGATGCAATTGTTGCAAGTTGAGCAATAGCATCAGAAATCGAAATGGGAGGTACACAATCCCTATCAGCAGCACCAAAGGTAATCTCAGGCTGAGGTGCCACATAATTCAAATTCTGAAGAGCCTTCTTCTCATCAAGTAATAGATTTAATTGCACCCCCAAGTGAGAGAAATAATTTTTAAAATCCCATATCTGTTTTAGAATGATGGGTGCATATCATTCTTCCGCTATTTTCATTAGCCAATTTGACCCATTCTACATCATTCGAATTCAGAAGACTTAGCATTGGGATTTTATAGAAGGTTTTAAAAATGAATTCTCTGTTTAGTCGTGTTTTACCATGAATGATTGGATTGCTAACCAACCAACAACGGTGGCAGGATTCTGTATCGCTGAGGCCTCTTCCTTGCATGAATAAAGAACTCCTTCACATTCTCCTTCATGCAATAGTCCCTGTACGTTTCTTTCTCTGCTTAATGGAGGATCACATTTGGGAGGACAATCATTTAGGTTAGTATGCTCACTCTTCCTTGGGGAGTGTGGCTTCGCCACTACATTCAGCTGATTTGTCTCTGTGATCATCGGGTTACTTGAGGAACCATGCGATTGACCTGTGTTTCCTTGTATCTTCAATGCAGGGTTAGGTCCATGCATTTGATTTAGAGTTTTAGTGGAAGTCATCTTAATAGGATAGAAGGAAGAGAGTTGGGTTTGCTTACACCCTACAATTAGTTGGTCATCTGGGTGAGTAGGAAGTAATTCTAATGAATTTCCTTCTTCCGTACATCCTCCTTTCTCACTTTGTTTATCCGGTTGTTGTTTGGGATTTTGTTTATTTGTGCTTATAGCTAGTTTTTTCTTTTTATTGTTTTTTTTAACACACTCTGGGATCTCATTACCTTGAGGAAGCTGCAGAACAAGTTTACTTCCAGCATTTAGCTGATCTAAGTCTACTGCAGCTTCCTCTGAAATTTGGCCATCTATAGATTCCCCATTTACAACATTATCTTTTGAATTTTTTAAAATATTTTTTTATTTTGCAAACACGGGAGATTTTTTGTTTTTTGGGAGCGTTTTACAGCCCTTATGTGTAGAAGCCTCTGCTTGCCGGACATAAAGGGTCATTTTTTCGAACTCAAATCCTCTATGTCAGATCCACTTTCCACACTAACATTTTGTAGCGCTTCTTCCTTCTGCTGACATTCAAGCATCTGAACAAGTGGAGTGGGACTATCCCCCAATGTTGCAATACGTGACTCATTATATTGATGCAAGGTATGACCTATGTAACTGGACAAACATGCTAAGTCATTAGTGATTTTATTGAACATCTCCTCAATCCCAGTCAACTGCTCACCTTGCTGATTTTGCCTTTGAGTATTGAAATCATTTTTACTAAGTGGCATCAGATCTTTATGTCCTATTACCGCTTGCGAAAATGATCGTGTCAAACACATAACTGCAGGACCTCCAATTTCTGATTGGGACCCCTTTACCATGGTTTCCAGGCAGGTTGTTTGAGATGCACAATCTCGATATAGGACCTTAGATGCTATGTTGGTAGGAGGTACCTTGCTAAATGTGCAATATTGCATTCCTTCAATTTTGCTAATACTTGCCAGGATCTCCATGTTAGATTGTTTGAGCGCTCTTATTTCCAAATGAGTCAACTCATGTCCTTTGTCTAATAGATTAAGGATTCTACTCATAACAGGAAATTGAGTGTCCATCTTTTCTGATGAAAACGCTACGGGAGATGGTCCCAAGAATGTGTTAAGTGCAGACTCATAGTTCATCCTAGGTGGTGAGATTAAGTCGACAGGGCTGGAGCACCCCCCATTTCCTTGATTATTTCTAGGTACAATTTTTTTTTCTTCCACCCCATCAGATTCTAATTGGAACATAGCCGTCCTAAATGCTTTTAATTGGGCAATTGTTGATGGACTCATGTTCTTGTAAGCTGTTACATCAATATCTTCCATTTTAGAAGCTACAGGAAACTTGGTTACATGCACATCTCTCTCAGTGGGAAAATGTAAATGAGCATGTTCCAATGCACCATTTCTACATGTAACAGGAGTAGATGGACCTAGCGAGAGTCGTGCACGTTTGGTTAGTTCCATCAGAACAGTAGCACCCATCATGGAGATGTCCGAGATAGGTTTGCATAAAGGATTAATGTTGGGGTCACATGAATTGTCTTGCCCTTCTAGTTTAACAGTATTTCTTACGCTTAAGAAACTATTTGTATAGACAATTCCCCATCATTCATCTCCTTAATTCGATAGCATTTCTTTTTTTTACAGGTATTGCCTTCTTCAATAATACTAATAATACTAACGCTGTCACCATCAACTAGATCTGCGGCAGTTGGTTTATTGCTGCTTACTTGTGGTAAACCAGATAGAGCTTTGTTGTCTTCCTTTTTGTCATCAGCATATTTCCCATTGGGATCCACATAATCTTTAATTGGAAGAATTGGATTCTCTACAAAATTTCAATGCTCCTTCCTTAATCACAGAGGTTATGTGTTTATTTTGTTTTCCACTGCGAGTATTGCTACCCATGATGTCTATACCTCAAGTTGACACAAAATGACAGAACGGTTAGGTTAGAACCTTCCTACTACCTCCTTCTGTCGCATATATGTAGAATATAACAAGCTACTTGATGTAAACAAACTTAATATAAATATATCCCGCCTGCGTTGCGCTCCTGCAACGCTCTCCCCATCAGGTGCAGCAGCGCAAAACAATCAAGTAGCAAACAGTATCTGTACCTCCTACAAGAATATCAACAGTAACCAGCTTTTGTTTTTTTTCCCGTTGAATAATCAGGAGAGGGCGTTCTAACTTACCGTGCGATAGGCACGTTGTTTCTCCTTTTGATACAAATGTGACTCGAGGTTTTGTGAAAGATTCTATCTATTCAGTGACTCTTAAGGGATACGAGAATAACTAAACTTAGCCCGCTGCGCTGCGAGCAGCGGACAGCAGACAGCCACTTCCAGACCACTTCCTCGGAGCGCGCGCACAGGAGCGCGTGCTCTAGTGGTTTTAAAGATTTTTTCAAAAAAGGGGGTGTGGCTTCAAATAAAGTCCATATATTTTCTGTGATGCAAATTCTTAACGGGCAGAGTTCTCAGCAGACACAGCAGACAGCCACTTCCAGACCACTTCCTCGAAGCCCGCCAAATATATTTGCTCAAACGGGTTTATGTTTGAGGCTAATAAAATAGCCTAAAACAATACCATGGTTATTTTAGATAACTGCGGTATGAAAAATAGGGTAGTTACCACTGCCAGCAGCCAAGTCTTGATGAAAAGGGAGCGAAACAGTGCTCCAAGAGAAACAGACAAAAAGGGATAAGAATGAACCCTTTCCAATACTCCATGTAAGATGGGGTGTACTGGGTCTGTGGTTTAAAGAGACTATATATTTTTTTTAATTTGGTTGGCTGATTAAATCAACCTTTCAAATACAAAATAAAAATTCAACAACCAAAACTCAACCGACAACAAAATGTACAGTTTGTTATTTACATATTAGGAATAAAAGATACTATATAAAGTTAATGGCAACTTTACATGTTTCTGGGAGACAGTAGTCAGTCCCAGAAAAATTGAGTCAGTGGGAAGTCTGAAAGACAACCCTGTGTCACTGCACTGAAGGTGCTGTGTAACACACAAAAAGATGATGCCCATGGAGTAGGTGAGGCTCCAGAGCCCAAGATCACACAAATGGTAAAAACACACACAGCAAAACACATGCAAGAGGTGAAAAAAATAAACCCTAGAAATCCAGCAAACCTGCTGAGGGACTCAGTAGGTAAGGGAAATTAGCCATTTTGGAGAATTCTCCCTAACAGGAGGTTGTCTGCTAGGTAGACTTTCAATGCTTCTTTCTCAGGAAGAGATAGAGAGCACATTCTCCCTAATGGAATAGAAGTGTTAGGGAGCAGTTCAATGGCACTGTTCTCATTGCGCTGAGGAGGCAGCTCCATAGGTTTCTTGTCTTCAAAGACATTGCTGAATTCACGGTACCTTGTGGGAATTCAAGAAATGACAGGAGTGGTCACTTCAGTCGCAAAAGGTTTCAGTGGGATGGTGACGTCTTGTTGTCTGTTCTGGGTGTTACAATGCAGCGTACAGTATTCTGATTCAACCGACACATTGTATTTCTTCCAATTGATGCAGGGGTTGTGCTTGCGCAACCAAGGAATTCCCAATATAAGCAGCAAATGGGCTGTCTTAATGAGATCAAACCTGATTGTTTCTACATGGGTGAATATTTCCATTAGTAGAGGTGGAGTATGTTGTACGATGGGTCCAGAAGTCAGGGGGACCCGTTGACTCCTTCTACTGACACAGCTTTATGTTTGTCTTCCTTGGAAATATTCTGGGATGTGGACCACTCAATGTCCATAAAGTTACCCGCAGCTCCACAATCCAGTAGAGCTAGGATCTTGATATTGTCTATCTGATTAATGTAAATACGCACTTCAAAGACCATGAGACGATTGCCCATTCGATCATCATTGTGTTCTATCGTGTAACTGGGACCTGTATTCCAACCCCGACCCTTATTCCTTGTTAAGGGCGGGGTGGAGCGTTTCCCTGCGGCGAAGAGGGACTTCAGGGCACTCCAGCATAAGGTGGTGTTGCGTACTGCAATACATGCAGAGACCTAGGTCTCTACGTCTCTGCCGTTCCGTGGGGGTTAAAGGGCCACGGGCGGTTCCAACTTGCATGGGTTCATCAGGGGTTCTGGTGTCACTACTTGTAATCTTGGGTTCCACTGGTCCTATTTGAGGTGCAGAAAGACCAGGGCTTGTCGTGTATATGCGTATTTCAGCCTTTCTTTCCTGCATACAGAATTCCACTTGTGTAGCTAGGGACACGGACTCCTGGAACGAAGCTTGTCGAGTCACTCTTGGGAGTTCGTCTTTGATCTCTTTGTTTAAACCCTTCCGCAAGAGCGTCTGTAAAGCCGACTCAGGCCAACCTGCTTCTGTTGCTACTATCTGGAAGTTGTACATATAGGTCAGAACATCAGAGGAACCTTGTCAGAGGTCTAATAGTGTCTCATAAGTAGAAAAGAGGACTTCTTGTTGTTCAAATCGGTCCTTGAAGATACATACAAAGGCCACATAGTCTTGCAATAACGGATTGCCTGATGTGAATAGTGGTGCTGCCCAGGCTAGTGCATTTCCCACAAGATTGGAGACAAGAAAGCCAACCTTGGCTCTGTCTGTCTCGTAAGCGCAGGTTCTGAAGGTGAAATAAACGGAACAAGTATCCAGGAATTCAGAAAACCTTCGGGGGGAACCATCGTACTTCCCAAAGGGAAAAATGGATGTAGGAAGGTCATCTTGTGTTGTAGAGGAGGTCCCAGATATGGCCTGCACACCAGCCACCCATTTTGAAATACCAGGAGCATACTCAACGAGATAGATATGTGACATATGAGGAGCAAATAAACCAACAGAGAGCAGCACTAGGGCTCTGCCCAGTGCCCATCAGAAGAGCAATACCTGTTGAAGTGCCAATAACCAAACAACCATGGGCTGCACGGTACCCAATGAGACAACCGTACCAGCAACTGACACGAAATGAAGACTACTTACAAACTGTCCCAGAAGAGACCCAAAGGGCCTTAATTGAAGGCAAATGGTAATGACACAAGGGCCCGGACAGATGTTCAGATGAACGAAACGACAATCAAAAGATGACACGTAAAGACGAGATGTAAGGAATAATGATATAATGGACTTAAAAGGAGAAACAATGCTGAACTGTAAAGAAACGTAACCATAAAACAGGATGAAGATATGCAACTTGCTAACGCCTGTAAATAGGCTTGGAACGCAAGAAGCGAAGTAAACGGTACTGCTTGCTATGCTTAATAGAAGACTAGAGCAGCAAGCGCCAACCATATATCTACCTCAAAGAATCGCATTATATAAGTGCAAATGCATTTTACAAAAGCAGAATTAAGCCCAGGATGGTAGGGGACAAACAGGCCAGGATTCGTATACCAGCACAAAGCCAGACGAAAGAGCGGAATCGAAACTTAGCAAGAAGCAGCTCATGCCTGGGAATTCAAGGTCACCCAAGGAAGGCAGGAGAGCGGTAACTTCGAAGAATCAAAACTTAAGAGCATAGCAGCCTGCCCCATGAAGGTCGAGATAAGGAGGCCCAGGCAGATTGCAAGGCTAAAGGGAGAATTAAATGCACAGATAGAAGGAAAATGAAGCCGATTCACGGTGTGCTAACACGTGACCAGCTAAGCGCAAAGAGGTATCAATGTCTGATGTCATCCAAAGCAGGAGATACTATAGCTTTCCTGACAACAAGCTACAGTTTCGAGGCCAACCTCAGCCAACTAATTGACACATAGCCCTAAAGGTACTGATTGATGGAAGGGAGGCATGGTGAATCTTGGGGCATACCACATCTGGGTGACCATTCTGCATGCTGCTAATTAAAGTGGAGATTTATGCCTAGGGATGTAACTGACCCAATCACAATGGACCAAATAATCAAGGGTCCTATAGCTAGTAGAACCAATGAGACGTCGTATTTTTAGTGACGTCTAGCACAAGTGATGTAGAGGGATGGGCTTAGACGCCCACCCGATAAGAGTTATCCAATCCTCACACTCCGTTACCATATACAGATATAGTACCTATACTTAAGTTATCTTTTTAACCAATAGAAATGCATGACAAACCTTTGAGTGTTACACGTCAATGATGACAAGAATTTGCTATAACTATTGCTGTCTGAATGAAGTATTCAGGAGTCGAAGCGAGACGGGCGATCGCATCATTGATGATTTCCTATTGTTTCCCCGTTTTTTGTACTTGTCATTAAACTGACTTCCCTTTGCCAAAAACATTGAGTTGTCCTTATTGATTGGTGTTAGAGTAAGAGAATCCCGCACCCCATCCACCTCTGGGTGCAGTTATCTCGTCTTGAAGTACCTGAGGGTGAGCTCTGATCCCATGGGCCCGTCAGAGGTCGCTCCGCCCTCCTATGCACTTGGTAGCGGGGAGGATGGTTTTGACCATCGATATTGATTATTGATTAAAATAAGACACCTATTCACCGTCGACACAAAGTAACTCTAGGTCATCGGCAATATCATGAGTCCTTCGCCATTTGGACGAGTAGACTGTGAAGCTTCCCGTGGACAATGATAGTTTAAATTTATCCAAAACTGCAGTGGGTCTGAAGGGACCCATTTTTAAAAAACATAAACCCTTCCATTCCTACGGGCAGCGGATCAGGCGAAAGACCGGAGGAGGCGGTAACGGAGGCAGTGATCCCGAGGGTCCAGAGAAGAACGATGCGAGCGGGTGAGCGAAACCAAAATTGAATGCTTTGGCAAATGTCATGGGCATTAGAACAAGTACGGGAAAAGGTAACAGAGGGAGGTAGGGAAAAAAATTATAATAATCAGAAGTAGAGAAGAATATATATATATATATATATATATATATATTTTAACCCGTATTTATGTCTACCCCGGAATCCTCTATCTATTCAATTATTCTCGAGTCATTATCCCTATATATATATATATATATGTGTATATATATATATATATATAGGGATAATGACTCGAGAATATTATCCCAATATATATATATATTTATAGGGATAATGACTCGAGAATAATTGAATAGATAGAGGATTCCGGGGTAGACACCCGAGAAGAAACAGATTACCAGGGCGGACACCTGAGAAGAGAGAGGATAGCAGGGCGGACACCTGAGAGAAAGCGACAGTATACGTCTTATTCCTGCGCTTTAATATAGCGGTCAGAAGAAACGTGAACACAGAGCCCACACAATAGAGGACGATTAGGCTACCACCACGTTTAAAGACGTCGTGAACAGAGTTTGTTTAAACTCCATGTCGGGGTATAAATTAGAGGCAGAGATATTTGTGTCCAGCTGGTGTCTGTCTAGTCTGTCAAGTGTCTGTTGTACGTGTTCTGTTGTATGTCATGTAAGGAATTTTGTCTCTTTGTTGTTTGAAACTAAGTAGGGTTTTACGCGATTCTATATTTCAGAGGGAATCGCACCTGAATTGATGTTCTTGAGTAAATTGGTGATACAAAAGTTTTGGCAGGAAAAGATTGGATTGGAGCTTGCAGTATTTGGTGCTCGCTCATATTGTTTGGAGTGTTGAAGTTGCATGAAAATATTGTAAGAATCAGATTTAAGCATGGAAGACATTACTCCATTAGCACACTTATGTAAACAACTGCCGAAACATGCACCCAAGCTTAAGAAATACAGCACTGAGTGGGTTAAGGGTGCCGCACACAATATGTTTATGCTGTGGCCACAAAATGGGTCTTTATCAAAAGCCGTCCTACAACATATGACGACTTACTTACAAGTCACATATACAGGCAAGAAACTAGAGAAACACCTTGCTGTTCTAGAACTTTGGAAAATGTTCGAACAGTCGAAGGAGGAAGAGCCACCTGCTGACTGGATATTAAACATATGCACGGAGGGAGGTGAGACACCTACTGGGCCACCTGCCCCGCCTGAAACAGAAACCGAGAGAAGTAAGCCTGAGGGACTCTACCCATTAAGAGAGCTTAAGGCAGCCACACGGTATAGCAACCCCGCATATGAGTCACCTACGTACAGTAGTGACGAAAATAAAGGGAAGGATCAGGATAAGAATCTTACCTCCGTTGTCCCGAAGGAGACGCGATGATGAGAAGAAGGATCAGGCACAGATTAGTGAATCTCTCGATAAAGAGAGAGAGGGAAAGAAATGGAAAGGAAGGGAACGCAGAACTGATGAGATAGCATTCGCAAAAGACGAATGGATGGGAGGACAGATATTGTTGAAACTCGACGGTAAAGGAAGTGACGATGTGAGACCTAAAGAGAAGTCAGATGAGGCACAGAGAAGGGAGAAGGAGAAGGAGTTAAGGGACGAAAGGATAAGAAGGAAAGATAGGCTGAGACAAGAACAGCTATATCGCGAGGAGCAAGAAAAGCAGCTTGATCGCAAACAGAGAGCAGCCTATGACCAGTACAGACAGAAACAGCTAAGGTTGGAAGAAGAGCAAAGGGTACGTGAAAAAAGGATAAGGAGACGAAAAGATGAGGAAGTTCGAAGGGCAGATGAACGTAGAAATGAAAGGAGAAGGGAAGAAGATAAGGACACAGAGGAGGCGAGGAAGCACAAAGAATTTGATGATATTGAATGTAAGCGTAGACAGAGGGCACGCAATCTCGAATATCTGGAGCGGGAAGTCAAAAAACCTGATCCTATTGTAGAATGGGAAGACATTGAAGAATTCTTTCCTGCGTACGACTCAGTACCAGGCACGACTGGGGCAAGTATTGAAGATGACATCGACACCAGAAGTATCGGGGAGACGATCGATAAAATATATGATGAAATGGGTTTAGACCAGATATCCCGAGGGAAAAGGGAAGACGAGCGCTTGGAAGCACTCAGTTGTATGACACTGAGGATGTCACCCGAAGTAGCGGGAACAGGAGACTGTCCCTGGACAGACTGGAAATCAGTAAAAACGATGAAGACACAATAAGTTGCGTGAATTGGGAAAAATCAATGTCCGACTCCGGAGAGGAGACGGAGTGCGAGACAAATAAAGAAGGGAGACGGCGCGAAAAGCGGCTCCCAAGGGACAAAGGGGTAAGATGGTCAGACGCTAGCGAGTCCGCACCAAGGACATCAGAGTCTGCCGCGTAGTCTGACCAGCATGAAGGAACACCCCATGGTCAGAGGGGGGAGTCAGCACCCGCCTATGTAGACAGGTTAAGTACATTGCTAGGCAGACAGCGATGCAGGAGTGTTACCCCAGCGATAGACAGGAGAGCTGTGGGGGAAGAGAAAGAAGGCTGGGTATTCCAATTACTGCTATTAGTAAAGGGGGGAGCAAGACCGCAATATATTCCATGACCACACATGGATTGAGAAAACCTGAAAAACCAGCTTCCAATGCTGGCATCGGGAGCCGGGAAGTGGATGCACGAGTTAGAAAAAATGACAGGGGGTGTCACGTTAGCTATAGGGGACATTAAAGGTCTCCTGATCGCCATACATGGTGAGAGAGCAGACGATGTGTGGACACAAGCAGGGTACCCTGGTGTAACCATAATTAACACTGCACACGACGGAGCGCCATTTAACAATTGCAGAGCAGCAGTATGGAAAGCGCTATGAGTACTTTACCCAGACACTTCCGACATGGGAGCTATAATGACTGGAAAAAATGAAGGAGTCAGAAGATTCGTTGATTTCTATCCATAATTTCTAAGACGCGTGGGAGCTCGAAACGCATGTATCTTGGACAAAATCTATACCAGTGTTTTACCACATATTGTGCCAAGGGTTGCCAGAGCCAGTGCAGAAACAGCTCAATAAATTGGTAGGGGTTGAGGCTAAATCTTGGGCTGAAATACAGTTAACTATTGCACATTACTGTAGATTGTTGCAAGAAAAGAATCGGAAAAAGGAGGCAACTCGAAAGGGTGAGGAAGTGAAGCTGGTGCAAAAGAAATGATCAAAGTATGCTCTTGAAGGAGCCATGCTAACTAACCCAGCTGAACAGAGCATACAACAAGTGGCTAGTCCACAGCAGAACAACTAGGGTAATGTAGGACTGTACCCGAGGGGAAGAGGATTTAGAGGAAGAGGATGGCAGAGCAATCGGGGAGGCTTCCAAAATAATCAAGGAGGCTTTCAAAACGTGCAAACAGGCAGCCTAGATACGTCAAATGGACAAATAATCCGACCACCGTCAATGTCTTGGCTGTGGGGATTGACGGGGCATTTAGCCCGCACGTGTGGAAGTCAAGGCGCGTGGCAGAATAGCAAAGGAATGGGAGCAGGCACGGCAAATCCACCTGCAATCTCACAACAGGGAGGTGCACAGAATCACACAGTGCAGAAGCAAGCACCAGGCATGCAGCAAGGTGCGGAAAAAGGGGTTCAACCCCTGAACATGGGGAATTTGCCACAAGGGCAATTTCAACAGGCACCACCGCAAACGTCTCAGAGCACAAACTCCGGAAGGGGAGGCAACCCAGGGAATGGAGAGAATCCACAAGTGTACAGTGGACCGATCTTATATATGAACTAGGACAGCTCACTGGGAACCCTGATGTGCTCTATCCTATCAGTGACACTGCACCCTAATAGGGAGCCGAGGGTGAATGTCATCATAGGGGGTAAAGAATATTCCTTCTTAGTTGACACGGGTGCAACACGCTCGTGGATACGTAAAGGCAAGTTTTCCTTGTCCGGTTGAGGCCATAGATACTCCGAGCTTTACAGGAGCTCACAGTCGAGTTCCCTTTACAGACGCACTCCCAGTCTCCGTAGGAGAGTGCAAGATGAATGTACCTTTATTATATTGACGTCAGACCCCAGTAAACATTTTGGGTCGAGACTTAATGACAAAATTGAAAATGACGAACTCGTTCACAGAGGAGGGCATAGTATGCTCCACTCCAGGAATGCATTATTCAAACATGTGCGAAATGATCAGGGCGTATTCAGGACATATAGCCATGAGAGCTATACCATTAGAGCCAGAGGTTTTCGCATATGGCATGTGTGTGCTTATGGCAGGATTACCAGGTCTCGCAGATAGACCTATGAGAACCCCTGATGAGTTTCTATTCAGACCGAGAATACCTATGCATGAAGAGGAGGGACAAGTATTTCCCTTGATGATACATGCTGCAGCAGTGCGAGGGAAAGTAGCATTGGTCGACGGACACAATGATGAAGGCAGACAATGGTGTGCAATTATCGCCATTGAAGAAGGGTATCGAGTGACTGACTTCACCAATGACGATCTGTTCGAAGATCAACCAGACTCAGAAGAGACAAGGGTGGAAGTGAGTCTCATATTTTGGGTAAAAATGATCAAAAGAGAAGTGCCTCAGAGAATGATGTTGGCGCTGATACGTCCGGAATACTTTGATGACGACATGGCCCAGGTGCCTGTCTCAGTATGGACTACAGGACCATATGACATAGTGAAATTAAACGGAAACCAGGAGTAATTTTACAGAGAGCGCAACAATATCCCATGTCCAGAGAAGCAGCTGAAGGGATCGCGAAGACAATTTCCGCCATGATGGACCAGGGTATCTTAGTGACGTCAGAGTCACCCTGTAATACGGTGATTTATCCCGTCAAGAAATCAAAGGGAGGGTCTTGACGTTCAATCCAAGATTTAAGAGCATTAAACAATATTGTTGAAGCCGAGTTCCCTCTAGTCCCTAATCCATCTACAATCCTATGTAACATACCCATCGAGGCAAAATATTTCACGGTGATTGGCTTGAAAAATGCTTTTTTCTCAATCCCGTTGCACCGTGATCTGACGTCATTCACATTCAGACAAATGCATCTGAAAAGCACGAGGGTGCCACAGGGGTACTGTGAGTCCCCGTCCATTTTCAACAGAGTCCTACAGATGGACCTAAGCAATATTGCATTAGAGAGTGTCGTCTTTCAGTATGTGGGCGACATCTTGATCTGCAGCTCCACAGAAGAACAATGCAGGCGCAATTGTGTTCAGCTGCTGACTATACTGGCTGAGAAAGGATATAAGGTTGACAAGGAAAAGCTACAATACTGTCAACAGGAGGTGCTGTACATAGGCCAGATAATTTCACATGAAGGTAAAGATAAAGCAAATGCAGAGCTTTCTAGGCCTGTGCAGTTATGTTAGAGCATGGATCTTCGATTACAGCTCGTACACCAAGCCCTTGCTCCAGGCCCTGAAGAAGGCCCAGGTGACAAAGGAAAAGATTGAATGGACTGAGGCAATGGAAAAGGGGTTTGCAGATCTCAAGAGAGCGATTTGCACAGCTCCAGTTCTCGTGATTCCTAACTATGCAGAGGAATTCTACCTGTTCTCACACACAAATGGCAGCGTTATGACGGCAGTGCTTGCTCAAAAAACCTTGTTGGGGTACAACCCCTGCCATATTACAATGGGAACCTGGACCCAGTAATGAGAGGCCACTTCCCATGCGAACAAAGTTTAGCTGCCGCAGTGTTCGCCATAGAGAAAGCGACAACCATTGTAATGGGATGCTCCATGACGTTATACATCGAGCACTCATTATTCGCCATTTTAGAAAAACCAAAGGGCACATTGACATCTCAAAGAGCTTCTGCCTATGAAGTGATTATATCTAATCCATCGATCAAAATAGTTCGATGTAAAACAGTGAACCCAGCTACATTCATAGCTGAGCCAGTCACTGAGAGCCGATACATCACTGTGCAAACTATGAAGAATTAAAGATCTCAGGTAAGCCCCGAACCATTTAGAAAACATACATCTAGAACATGAATACATCCTTGTATTCTGACTCTAAAATAGTCCTGTTTCCTTTTAGAGATTACACATCAGACTACTTAGCTGCCAAACTTGGCGGATTTACACTTAATGAGGACAAAGGATAAAGAACCAATGTGTAAGTAATTTTGATATCTGTATATACTAACAACTGGAAAAGGGCATACTTGGGGCAACATACTAAGTACAATATTGGTCTTGTTCCCTTTTTTTCTTTTTTTTATAGTGAAAAAGCGCCTACAATTACATATCCCTCCTGATGAACCATGTGGAATTAAACATGGGGAAACACGTGTAGAGGGTGTACGATTTCTGAAAATAAAGAAATAAGAGGATGTGAGGGTATACTATTTCTGAAAATAGAGGGTGTACTATTTCTGAAAATAAAGAAATAAGAGGATGTGAGGGTATACTATTTCTGAAAATAAAGAAATAAGAGGATGTACCATTTCTACAAGCAAATTGATGTGAAAGAAAACGAATTATCATGTTCCTAACGGATGATTAATCACAAAATTAAATACCCATTAAAAATTGGATTACTTTGAAAAAGTCTCGATTTTTGAAAAACTACAATTTGGAGCGCATAGTGGAATTTGTGGAGAATGTTTGTTATATATGAAGAATTCTATGATGAAATCCCCAGGGTGAAAGAAAATGCCCTTTTGGGAGGAGAGATCGTTTTTATAGACGGATCTTCGAGAATCGACCAAGAAGACGGACAAAGATACACAGGCGTTGCTGTGATGAAACACATAGCAAACGGAGAATTTCGGGTACTCGTCAGTGCACGAATACCATCTCATTATTCAGCACAGGCTGCAGAATTATTGGCGTTGATACTCGCTATTGAGAATCACGCAGACCAGGAAGTTGCGGTGTACAGTGACTCTGCCTATGTGATGTCCACAGTGCACGCAGGACTAACACGCTAGAAAAGGAGGGGCTACCTCCGAGCAGACGGCGCGCCATTGTAGCATGCAGCCTTATTGGACAGGCTGATAAAGGCACTACAGCTCCCAGTGGGCATAGCGGTCGTGAAATGCACCACCCACACCAAAAGGACAGATTTCTTGTCACGCGGAAACCACGCAGCAGACACGGAAGCCAAACGTATGGCCTCCAAAAGTGAGACGATCATGGAGGTGGAAATGGCGTGCACCCATGAGAGAATGATGGTGGCATGCACCTCAACCGAAGCCTATAGTAATCTGGGGCAGACGCAACTAATGGAGCTTCAAGGGGAGGCACCACAAGACGAGAAGAACCTGTGGAAACGTCAAGGGTGTTCTTTAAACCCCTCTGATGGATTGTGACAGCAAATCAGCACTGGTAAACCAGTAATGCCTGTAGCCCTACTAAAATTAGCATTGGAGCTATTGCATTACCCATTGCACATGTCAAAAGAGAATCTAGCAGCAACACTCGCAGAAGGCTGGTTTATACCGAATTTAGCAGAGCATGTTGCATTCTTTATGGTGAACTGCTTAATCTGCCAGCAATTCACCGCTGGGCACAATTTAAAAGTAGTTAGAGGAGTCATCCCCCGGCCAAATGGCCCTTTTCAGCAATTACAGATCGACTATGTCGACATGATTTTAGTGTGTAACGGGTACAGATACTTAATTGTAGTGGTGTGTCCATTTTCTAGATGGATAGAAGCAGGTCCATGTACACACCCAGACTCTACCTGTGCGTCCAAATTCCTAGTGAGGGAAGTGTTCCCTAGATAGGGGGTGTGTGAAGTGACGAGGTCAGATAATGGGGCTCATTTTGTAAATGCAGTCTTTGAGCAGATTAGCTTGTTGCTTGGTATAAAGCTCTCGTCGGCGTATCACCCGGAAGGTAATGGTATTTGTGAGAGGCTCAACGGCTTGTTAAAGGAAAGGATACCCGGGGGGCGCTGTTGAGCAGCCCGAAAATGTCCGCCTAGCCGTGGAGCTCTGTGTGGTTGGGACCTATAATCCAGCATCATCAGCAGAAAGCATCATTCTCGCAGCACTTCGCTGGCCCTGATTGAAGCCAACATCAGGCCGCACATCTTGCTGTTTTTTCAACCCGAATTGGGCTCTGGGAGCCCCGCTGTCTCGTGTTGGAGTTTTTGGCCGCTCTCCTGTGTGCGCCTCTGCGCTGACTGAGGCCCGGTGGGGGCCCGCCTCCGTGGAAGCTCCCCGCCACCTGGCTGGGGTGCGTGAGGACGACGTCCGCGGTCGCCGACGCTGGTGGGAGGCGACGTGTGTGCCCCCCTGCCCTCTCTGTGTGCTGGGGCCCCCCGCCACTGACCGCGCAACTCCAGAGGACCGGAGCGACGCCCGGGCTGGTGCCTGCATCTATCCCGCCTCCCCGCCTCAACAACGCGGCCCCGCTCTGCCACTCGAGAGGGCTGGAGTCTTTTCAGTGGGGGAGCTCCACCGGCTGGCTGCGCCTGGGGCCCTTGAGCGACCGCTGGATCCGGCTGATGCCCGCGAGACCCTGGGAAACTTCCCGTGGGTAGCGGCCGACTCCCGCGGCCCAGTAAGGAGCTGGGCTGGGATGAGGCTCGCCCCCATTGGAATTCTCTACGTCCCTCCCCCGGCGCGCTTCCCACAGCTGCGGGTGTTTCCCCAACCAGCCTGCCCGCACTGCCTGCCCTGCGGCCCACTCCTTGGGCCCATGTAGTCACTGGGGACAGCAGCATGCACGGGCGCACTGCACCACCAGCTCCTTCTGGCTGGACTACACTGAACTGGGGGCTCCCAACTGCCACGCTTCCTCACATACGCTACGAGCCGCCCTGGAGGGCACTATATCATGCTGGAACCCTGACGCCTGACCCCAGGCTCTGTGCACACCTGGTACATGCGGGTGGCCGCAGACTCCCGGTCCTAGACAGCACCACTCTCGGCCACGCGCTGACAACACTCTACTCGACAACGGCCATCCTGTCTACCCTACTTGGTCTAATTTCACGCTGGCAGTGCCCTAAGGCGGTTCCGCCGACCCTTGCACTTTCCACGCTGGATGGCCTCGCTGTCTACTATTGTCATCTTGCTCACATGGCAGCCCAGTGGCTACCTACACTACGATCACGGTAGCGGTGTTGCAGCCCATCTCTACCTTCGCTCGACCTAAGAGACCTGCAGCGACTGGAGAGTGCGCCTCGCCACTACATCACTGCTGCGCACATTACATCAGGCCTGACCAGCCGGGTCACCCCTCATCACATGTTCGATGCCCAATAAATTCAGGGGGGCGAACAAGGTGGGCGCCATGGACAAATTTGCAAAAGTGGCCTCGCGTGTGGACCGGGGCGCTGTAACACCCGCCCAGGACGATCTGGAATCTGAGCTCCCCCCTGGAGCAACGGCCCCAGATTTCACTTCCATGATGGAGTCGATGGCCAAAAACTTTGCCTCATTCCATGAAAAATTGGACGACATCAATGCCAACGTTGCTTCCCTTAAATCCCGAGTCGACCAGGTGGGAACAAGGATAACTGAGCCGGAAAACAGAATTGGGGCTGAAGGTGGTGAAGTCAAAGTGCGATGACCTTGAAAACCGCTCGCGTAGGAACAACCTACGCATAATTGGGGTCCCCGAAAAGGCCCTGAAGGAGCGCATGGAGCTGGCAATCGAAAATCTGCTTAAAGACCTATTGGGGAACCCTGCACTGTCCCCTTTCTTTACAGTCGAGCGGGCTCATCGGGCCCTGTCCCCGCGTACCAGGCCGGACGATTTCCCCTGACCCATCATTTCCAGGATTCTCAACTATAGGGCCCTCATCCTACACCTGTCACGCGAGAAGGGTGACCTACGCCTCGACTCAAACACCTTTCGGATATTCCCTGACTTCTCCGTCGGGGTGCAGCAGGAGGGACGTCAATTCCTCGGAGTCAAGAAACTGCTACGGGAGCGTAATGTCCCATATGCCATCCTTTTTCCAGCCAGGCTCAAAATTACTTTCAAAGAAAAGCTGTTCTTTTTTACGGTGCCTGAAGAGGCTTATAAATGTATAGAGTTACAGATACCGCTGCCTAATCCCAATGGCAATCCTGTGGATGATGACTGAACCCAGGCCATTTCGTATCTCAGCTATTTGTTTATCATTGCTTGTTCCTTCATGTGCTGATAGTAATTTAGCCTTATGGGCTCACCAGTATACATGCATTAAATATCTGTGTTGACCACCTATGCATTACTCACCACCGGGGACCGGGGGCGGCTCACCGCCGTGCAGGCCAGCCTGCACTACTGCTTATTCCACCCGTTTGAATGCTGATCCATTCGTATCTACAGGCCTGGACACGGAATACACGGCGCGGCGGGCCTCTACCTCCGGTCAGCTTAATCCCTTTTTCTTACTCACTCGGGCCCAGCCACATGTGCCGAGTGTGATTTGTATGCATATGTGTTGTTCAAGGTACCGCTGGTAACCTATTGCCATTCCTATTCTTCCAAGTGTCCACCACATGGCAACGGCGCACCCCACTGTGATTGCAATGTGTAATCTTGTTAATTTAAAGTTGGGTGTTGGCTCACGTTGGGCCTTTGGGATTGCGGACCCACGTTGGGAACCGCCTGTTGTCCCCTTTTTCGTGGGACGTGTTGGTATTAATTGGTGGGGGCAGAGGGGGTATACTGCCTGCTTGGATGGGGTTTTGGGGGAAGGGGTGGAGGGGGTTTGATGGGTGTTATGGAAAAAGGCAGAGGCGGATCAGCAGACTACAGTGCATCGGGGGGCCCCTGTGGGGGCAGCCTTTGCCCTGGATTCACTTTACGGCGACGGTGGTGGGATGTTACCTAGATCATTGAAATGCCTGTAACAGTGATGTCCTGGAATGTGCGGGGCCTGAGCAATTACACCAAGGCTCGCAAAATCATGGCGTATGCCAACAGACACGGTTGTAAAATACTACTCCTGCAGGAGACACATTCAACGGGCCCTTTGACCCAAAGTATAGCGCCAACATGGGGTTCATACAGATATTTCACCTCATATTCCTCACGCGCCAGAGGGGTGTCAACGATGATCTATAAATCACTTAAGTTTGTTCTCCACAAGAGCTATATTGACCCCGAGGGGAGATACACTGTATTGCATTGCACCATAGCCAACAGGGATTATTTGCTGGTGAATACCTACAGCCCTAATATTGACTCTCCCGACTTTGTCGACCAGGTTGTATCCATACTGCTAGGATAGGTGGGGGTGCAGATCATCTGAGGTGGGGATATGAACTTTATACTGGACACTGCGATGGATAGGACTGGCCCGGCCCCTAGGCCCCTGTCTGGCGCAGCAAAATAGACTGCTGACCCACAGCGCGACACTTGACATTCACGATGCATGTAGGGTACTAGACCAGCAAACGCGTGAGTTTACTTACTACTCTTCAGTGCACGATAGTTCCTCCAGGATCGACATGTTTCTAGTGTCCAGTCCCAGGAAGGAGAAAGAATACTCCCCTAACCCCTCGAGACAGAGCTAGATGTGATGCCCAGACAACCCAAGAGGTCCTAGGAACCGAATTGCAAAAATATTTGAACTGCATGACATCCAGCCTTACTGTAATTTCAGACCAACTGTAGCGGCAACGAGCATGGATTTTTCTCAATGACATTCAGCCTTATATCGGAGAAAGCCCTCTAGCTGCACCCCACCGCGAAGAAACTACAGACAACGGGGAAGAACCACAGCGCGTGCTGACGAGATCCATGATGAGGAAGGAGGATGCATGAGCAGCAAAGCCAAGACAAAAAGAACCCCTTTGCAAGTTGTGGCTTAGATTGGACATTTCCTCTAAGGAAAAAAGGGGATAAGGACATAAAAACGGACACTCTGTGCATCCTAGTTGCGGGGTGAAGAAGAAAATTGCGCATGCAAGCCACAACACGTTTTCTGACACAAACTTGTAAACCAAGCGACACTTAAGCAGTGTTGAGAAACAAGACCCTAACACGCAGTGATCAAGAACTTTTTTACTTTAAGAGCAAAATACAGTATCCTGAATCATCCCATACCAAGACTTTGTTTGGCAGCACTTATGGTGTCCCCCAGTAGAGACATCACAAAGGACGTGCTTGATTACTTCCATTTAGTATTGGTATCATATCCGTCGCTGGTAGGGAGGGTCACCAGTGTCACAGACTTTATCCAAGATCCTGCCAACAAGAAAGTAATCTGGTAATCTGGCAACTACTTAACCTCATCGCGTAAGCCTTCATTGTACTACCTGAATACAGTGATAAGGACACAAATGCTTCCACCACAGGCGATTATAGATGAACTCATCAATATGCTTTTCTTTCGCATAATCGAGGAGTGTCCAGCTATTGTAGGAAGAACCACAGATACACTCACCTTCATTCGAAATCCAGCAAACTCTGAACATTTGAGCCAGCTGTGGAACAAACTGAGCTACTTAGTAGCAATCCATGCGGCAGGAAAGTGCAAGGATTGTTCACATCAAGGGAAGGGCCTGTAATCCTGAACCCAGCAAGGCAGGTCAAATGTCCCCGTCACCCGAAGACAGCCAACTGGCACATAATGTCCTCTTTTGACTAGTCACTGAATTTCCAGAAAAGGTTGACGTCCTTACATTCATCAGAGATCCAGCTAACGTCGCACAGATGGGAACGCTCCTCCATGATATCATGCTGCAAGTGGAACCGTCCAACTTTCAGAAAGAGTATCTGAGGAGATTCCAGTGAATCCTTCCGCCGAGCGACAGATCGAGGAAGCAGAGTGAAGCACATCATCCTTCCGCTGAGGGACAGATCGAGGGAGCAGAGACAAGAATTTTACCTTTTGTTTGATTGCCATTTTCCCATTTTCTTCACAGTTACCAGTGTCCAACATGTCCTCAGGACTGAAGCAGATTCGGGGGGTGGACTGGGAACTCACCTACTTTGAGCATGCACAGTAAAAGTGATTCACCAAAGAATTAGTCTAATCTATTTTTCCCATAGCCTAGCAAGAGAACTGTATCCTGTATCAAGAGACAATCGTCACCCGCAAGAGGGGGACACTTGTGAAGCACCAGACACTCTATGACACAACCTGTTCAAGAACAATATTGAATTGGGGGAAAACAATAACATTGACATTGAGTAAATAATTAAGATGGGGGCCCAGAACAGTAACTTGGTCATCCTGCAAGCAGAGGGGCACCCTCGCTTCTCTGGAAGGAAATGCTGCCGTCTGACTTACCGCACTATTATGTACCTATTCATTGTGGTTATCATTATTTTGCTATCTTTAACGATCAGAACTGCATTATTTATTGGTGCACGAAGCGTTCCAATTTCAGTGCACTCACCAGATGGTGTACGTATGAGTCCCACAAAAGCACCCAGACCTTATATAGTTATCCCAGTCCAGAGGAAATCTGATGGTAAGGCAAATGAACTGAAAATGAATGTAATTAGCAGTGATACATACACATTTGTGATAACGAATGGAGAGAAAATCTGGAGACAGGGACAGCACGGAATTAATGAAAATATAGCACAGACAACTACACGCACCCACACACTGAATGCACACGAACCAGGGCGAGTGTCAATGGCTGCAGAACCTCAAGCAAAGGCAACAGAAAGCACAAGACTGCCTACCAAACTACCCGTCCCAGTAAATAATGAGAGACCGAGAAGAATCAAGTGAAAGGCCAACTAAAGCAGACATAGCAAAAGCCCTCGAGAAGACAGAAGCGGCTACGGGAGAATTCACTGCAAGGCCACAAATGTTGATAGACCATTTATTCCCATTTGTAGCTAGAGTGAAGAAACCGCAGGAGGAACTGAAAAATAAAACCGCAGAGACTGTATTGACAAGCACACAATTTCCAACACAAGTTCCAACACTAAGTACAAGTACCAGGCCCATAATGCGGCCATACACTGGGCCGGTGACAGGCTGGTGGTTGACAAAGGCACTTATATAGGGCAGAAAAAGAATGCAAGAAGAGAAGGAGAGAACTGCAAAACCTCCACCTACCTCATCGATGCAGATAAAGAAACCTGCTCCATGGACCAGAATGCCCAAGAGTCCTCCAGCAAGGAAAAGTCACACAGACGCATTTAGAGATGTAGTTATAGCCAACTACAGGAAGACACTAAGAATCAAGAGAAGCCCACACGAAGATAACAATGAACTGAACAACGACCTGGACAGCACAGCACACTTAGGAAACAACATCTGGTACCAACACATGAAGGAAGTCGGAAGAAGTAGATCAGAAAGAGAATGCTTTGTTTGCGCACTCCTACCATACAGCATGGGGAAATCTAAGATCTTCGTGGCTGTAGAAATTGATGTCCCGACAGCACACTGTCGGTCACACCTAGCAATGTGCAACACCAGAGGACAGTTTATGGGAAGGGATGCCTCATTGATATGGGCAACTGAAACGGATTACCCTGATGAAGATGGCTATATCCAGGACATCAAGACGAGAAATAGAGCTCATACTAGGAACCCCGTGATCAGGTATGAAAAGCCTGAAGTCAAAGGAACAGGAATAAGATGGGAGATAAATCCGAGACTGAACGTCCAGGAAAAAACTCCAGAAGAAGCTCAAATTTGGAGAAACAGAGGCCAAATGCAGGTTTGGTGAACAGTGCTTTCACCAAACGGATGGGAAGAAGGATTGGTGATCTGCCGAGCATGGGTGGTCCTTGGAGCCTGCAAGGAAGCAATAGAAAACTCACAGAGATTGTGCAAGCCTTTATGGCCGAAACTCACAAAATTACTAACATGGGTCGAAGACAGAGGAGGACCCTTGCCGATAGTGCCACTAGAAAGCCCAAATTTGTGCTTCAGGAACAATGGCCCGAGGAGGATGGGAGAGAATCAGAACTGCAGACACATTTTTGAAGCTCCAGGAATGACTCACGGAACTGCAGTGATTATGGATCATTATTGGCCGTGTGGATCCAAAGCATACATAAGACTGCTGAAAAACTGGGGAGGCATATGCACAATGGTGAACGTCTACGTTCCTGCACTAGTGATCCCGAAAAGTGACCTGAATATAGACAGTTTTCAGAAAGCAGATGCCCACCTGAGGAAAAAAGGAGATCTGTGGATCTGGTATCCAAAATGAAGAGAGAAAATTACTTTTCTGCCAAATCAGAAGAGGCATTCCATGCAATCCCGTATGAACACAGGCTTTTCAGCCTCACCTCATCAGTGTTCACAACGATCTTCATGCCAAGAATCCCAAGTTGGAGGAAATACCAAATGGTTCCAGATAACCAGATGGGAGTTATTGCAGACCATTAACACTACCATAAAAGGATTCAATGCGATTAAGGAAGAACTAAGAGCAATCCGATTGGTGACTCTACAGAACAGATATATACTTGACATGATCACAGCGATGGATGGAGGTGTTTGTGCAAAAATCGTAGAATCATGTGCCTCATTTATACCTTCGCATAACGAAGAAAATGGAACTTTAACAGAAGCCATAAACTTGCTGACAGCCATACAGAACCAGATGATCAATGAAACTGACGAGGTGGATGATGACAGCAGGTTTGCAACACTAGTCTCGTGGGTCCCACAATGGATGGCAGACATATTCAAGTTCCTGGGACCCCTGCTATTGATGATACTACTAGGATTTTGTGTTATCAAGATAATCATCTCACAATGCCAGAAAACTGCAAAGAAAGCCATAGGGATGAAGATCATGATCAATGTCAAACCAGGATGGAAGCCCAGAGTCCTGACTGATGAAGAAATAAGAGACTTTGTGAAGGCCAACAAATATGCGCCAGAAGGAACAAAGTTTGTGTATCCCAGAAAACAAAGAAAGTATAAAGGAAAATGTATCTATTGCAGCCCAAATGGACAGTGCCAGCTAATGACCTGGAACAAAGACGAACATGCAAAAACAGCAGGAAACTTGAAAGGAGTAATAAAAATGTGGACTCCAAAGAGACACTCTTTCACACCATCATGTACAAACCCAGAAGATGAAGAAATGGATACAGAAGAACCAAGCAAGACCAACCCAAAGGAGGAAGCAGAAGTGGTCGATGAACCAACCAAAGGGAGAGTGTAGAGGAGGTCCCAGATATGGCCTGCACTCCAGCCACCCATTTTGAAATACCAGGAGCATATTCGCCGAGATATGTGACATATGAGGAACAATTAAACCAACAGAGAGCAGCACTAGGGCTCTGCCCAGTGCCCATCAGAAGAGCAATACCTGTTGAAGTGCCAATAACCAAACAACCATGGGCAGCACGGTACCCATTGAGACAACCGTACCAGCAACTGACATGAAATGAAGACTACTTACAAACTGTCCCCAAAAAGACCCAAAGGGCCTTAATTGAAGGCAAATGGTAACGACACAAGGGCCCGGACAGATGTTCAGATGAACGAAACGACAATCAAAAGATGACACGTAAAGTCGAGATGTAAGGAATAATGATATAATGGACTTAAACGGAGAAACAATGCTGAACTGTAAAGAAACGTAACCATAAAACATGATGAAGATACGCAACTGGCTAACGCCTGTAAACAGGTTTGGAACGCAAGAAGCTAAGGAAACAGTACTGCTTGCTATGCTTAAAAGAAGAATAGAGCGGCAAGCGCCAACTATATATTTACTTCAAAGAAGTGCATTATATAAGTGCAAATCCATTTTACAAAAGCAGAACTAAGCCCAGGATGGTAGGGGACAAATAGGCCAGGATTCGTATACCAGCACAAAGCCAGACGAAAGAGCGGCATCGAAACTTAGCAAGAAGCAGCTCATGCCTGGGAATTCGAGGTCACCCAAGGAAGGGAGGAGAGCGGCAACGTCGAAGAATCCAAACTGCCTGCCCTGTGAAGGTCGAGATAAGGAAGCCCAGGCAGATGGCAAGGCTAAAGGGAGAATTAAATGCACAAATAGAAGGAAAATGAAGCCGATTCACGGTGTGCTAACACGTGACCAGCCAAGCGGAAAGACGTACCAATGCCTGATGTCATCCAAAGCAGGAGATACCATAACTTTTCCTGACAACAAGCTACAGTTTCGAGGCCAACCTCAGCCAACTAATTGACACATAGCCCTAAAGGTACTGATTGATGGAAGGGAGGCAGGGTGAATCTTGGGGCATACCACATCTGGGTGACCATTCTGCATGCTGCTAATTAAAGTGGAGATTTATGCCTAGGGGTGTAACCGACCCAAACACAATGGACCAAATAATCAAGGGTCCTATAGCTAGTAGAACCAATGAGATGTCGTACTTTTAGTGACATCTAGCACAAGTGATGTAGAGGGATGGGCTTAGACGCCCACCCGATAAGAGTTATCCAATCTTCACACCCCGTTACCATATGCAGATATAGTACCTATACCTAAGTTATCTTTTTAACCAATAGAATTGCATGACAAACTTTTAAGTGTTACACGTCAATGATGATGAGAATTTGCTATAACTATTGCTGTCTGAATGAAGAATTCGGGAGTCGAAGTGAGACGGGTGATCGCATCACTGATGATTTCCTATTGTTCCCCCGTTTTTTGTACTTGTCATTAAACTGACTTCCCTTTGCCAAACCATTGAGTTTTCCTTATTGATTGGTGTTGAAGTAAGAGAATCCTGTACCCCATCCACCTCAACGTGCAGCTATCTCGTCTTAAAGTACTTTAGGGTGAGCTCTGATCCCATGGGCCCGTCAGAGGTCGCTCTGCCCTCCTCTACAGTGTATCATCTCTGGTGTTGACAATTGTCTTAAGGCGGCGTTCTCCGTCCATAAGGTTTGCATTTCTCGAGTCAAACCTGGTACCGCAGCCACCAACTCCTGATATTGCACTGGGCTTGCCATCCTTTGGCGTTGCAATCTCTCACGACGAACAACCCTTTGTGGGTCAGGATTCTCACCTTTAGTATCAGAGGAGTCTGTGGTTGTTTTCTTTTTCTCTTTTTCCTTTTCCTTTAATGTGGTGCGTCCCCAATAAAGATATGGTCTGTCCCCTTTGGAGGCCACTGCGTCTGAGTCGAAAGACAATCTAGACACATGGAACCCCTGAGGGACAGACCGAGCCACGGGGAAAAAGCAGCGGCAGAAAAAGCCCCAAGGCTGATCCGGAAGGTCTGTAGTATGATGTGGAGCGGTGAAATGCTCATAGCTGGATTTCTTAAGATGAGAGAGTCAGGTGGGAGGATAAATGAGAGAGCCAGGAGGGAGGAGAATGTGAGAGCCGGGAGGGAGGAAAATTCCCTTTGATAGCCAAACAGATATCGGGAAGGACTCGGAGAGAGGGAGAGTCCAGAGTGAGGGAAGGGAGGAGGAAGAGCACGGCAGTGCCGAGTGGGAAACCAGGCAGTCAAGGGAAAAGTGCGAAACGTCAAGTAAACAGGAGGCAGGGTAATAAGGCAAGTGAGAAAACAAGTGTTTTACCGAAAGGAAGGCGAGGGTTGCAACGTGAAGCTCTGTTGCCAAAACACTAATGAAATAGGGCGCGGCCATCTTTGAAGAAAGACTATACCGTGGTTACTGCTTTGCCGGAAGACGTGACTGCAAATCAGCAGTACCGTCAGCATTTCCATAGCTTCCACTGCTGAGCCATAACAGATGTTGCTGCTTATTCAGTGAGGAAATTAGGATGACGTCAAGATAGACGATTACAAAGTGAAAGAGCAAATCTGAAAAGACCCGGTCCATAAACCATTGGAAGACGACCGGGGCGTTCATGAGACCAAACGGCATCACAAGGTACTCAAAATGCCCAAGAGGTATCCTGAAGGCCGTCTTCCACTCATCCCCTTGACGTATCCTAAGCCAATGATAGGCTCCCCTGAGGTGTAATTTGGTGAAAACATGAGCTCCCAGTAGAACTTCCAGTATATCAGAGATGAGAGGTAATGGATATTTATCCTTCAGGGTGACATTGTTCAATCCCCTATAGTCTAAACAAGGACAGAGTTCAGAGGTGTCCTTTTTGGGGACGAAAAACACTGAAGCGCCAGCAGGAGACTTGGATTTGCAAATAAGTCCATTTTCAAGATTGGTATCTAGATTGGCCTTGAAAGCCAGCATTTCCGGAGCCGATAGAATGAACATTTGTCCAAAGGGGACTATGACGCTTGGTAGGGTTTCAATGCCATAGTCTTCTGGCCGATGAGATGGAAGGGTTTGTAAAAGATCTTCAGAAAAATCATCCTGGAAGTCCAAAAACTCCTTGGGAATTTGTTGTATGTGAGCCACTGTTGGTGGTGTTTCGGGAGGAATCTCAGAAAGGCAAGGCAAGGGCTCATTACAAGATGCTCCCAGTGATCAACACAATATTCGGAACCAAGGAACAGCGTTCCAGCAGCCCAATTGATGAAGGGGTTGTATAGCTGCAACCACAGAATCCCCAAAAACACAGGGAAATGTGCAGCCTTAATAAGATCAAAGCCTTTTTTTCTACTGTCATGAGGAGATTAAACGTATTCTCTACAATGGGTCCAGAAGACAAATGACCTTCGTCGATGCCTTTCACAGGCTGGACCAAGTGTTTTTTTGAGTAGGGATGTTATGTAGTTGTGCCCATGATATGTCCATACAATTCCCAACTGCTCTACAATCTACAAGTGCGAGTGTGGAAATAGGTTCTTGGTCTGTAACATGAATAGAGATTCCCAAAATGACTAACAACCTTTTTGTCACTGCTGAGATAGATGTAATGTTGGAGCTAGCAGCCCTCTCCCTGTTCTTTGCTCGGTCTAAGAATGGGAGTCAGGGTTTCCTGAGAGCCTTGGGAGGGCTATTAGACAATCCTTTACCATATGCGAGCGTGAGGCACAATACATATATAATCCTTATGTTATTTGCTTAGTTCTCCGTTTGGGAGTTAAAGGCCCTCTAGCAGTTCCCAACTGCATAGGCTCAGGCTCTGTTTTTGCAGAGGTTCCAGAAGAAGGTTGTGTGGGTTGGTCTCTAGGAACAAAGGAGCAGGTCCTCCTTCTTTCCTGACATCTTTCTTGGAGTCTTAAATCGATCTGAAGCACTAAAGAGACCAAAGCGTTCAGATTATCGGGCCTGGGAATTCTGACTAATTAACTTTTAATTCATCGGTGAGGCCACTTCTATACAAAACGCTGCAAGTGTCGTCAGACCAACCAGATTCTTTGGCCAACTGTCGGAATCTTGCTGTTTAGGTTATGACATCTTGTGAACTTTGTGTACAGTCTAAAATGCTCTCCTGGGTGGAAAGCACCATTTCAAGACAATCACAAATGGGACGAAAAGCAGCAAGGAAGCCCAGGACAATGCATTCCCAGTGAGGTGCGAGACCACGATCCCCACTTTTGCACTGTTTTAGGTGTACAATAAAGACATAATGTGAAATGCACTGTACATGAATCCAGGAACTGACAGGACTTCTTTGGGTTCCCGTCATATTTGTCCAATACTATGCCCAAAGTAGGATTTTCCATTGAGAAGGTATCTTGTGCCAGCACCATTTGTTTCAGAGCACGGTTGTCAGCCTTCAACGTATGGACTTCGTCTGACAACTCTTTCATAGCACAGATTAAATCCTCCTTCTCTTCAGGAGGTTTATGGCGTCTGAAACTGTCAGGTTATTTGCTCACCTTTGTGACGGAGCGTGAAGAAGATAAGGAGGCTTGTTTCTGGTGTAAATTGGAGTCCTGAAGAAATGGATGTCCCTCTCTGGTTGCTACGCTGCCCAGTATTAAATACCAGACTGTGAAACAGCCAGAGCAAGACTCTGTAGAGCATTGGAAAAAACCCTTTGCAGGGGAAAACCCACTGTAGTGATGTTGATCACCAAATCCCCGAGAAGCACACAGAAGATCCTGTTCCAAATAAGGTCTGAGCTGGGCAGGAGCCGGAATGAAAGTCTGAGAAGTTCAGGGAGGGCCACGGGATAACGGATGCAGAATGAAGATCAAGGTAAATAGGCGGGAAAAAATAATAACAAGAAGCCAAAAACAGAGAACAACGAAAGGGAGGCAGCGAAACAAGGAGGGACAGGGAATCCAGGAAGGAAACGGGTAGGCAGGGAAGACAAGAAAACTAGAGGAGCGCTGAGCTAAGGTTCAAGCATTACCTTAACATTGAGACGCACTGGGAGTACAGCGGCAGTATGCTTTGAAGCTGGCACAGAGCGGGTTGCTATGGTAACGCGGAAACCCGTGAGAATAGCAAAACCAGGAAGCAAATGACAAGCCCTTATTACTCTGCACAGTGGAGGCCATCTTAACTGGGAGTAGCCGAGATTATCCGGAGAAAGGAAAACGCCATCTATTCCACAGAGACCAGGAAGGTTGAGCCATGCCAGTATGCCCCCTTCCATTGGCAACCCCACTGAGCTTGCCCGGATGAAGGCGATGGAACTTGCGAAAAAGATGGGTGCATGTACAAAGCAATGGGGCTCCCAAGACCTTTCCGAAGGTGGGTAACCCTTCCAGTCAACCAGGTATTGCAAACAATCTCTGTAAAACCGAGGGTCACAAATGCAGGCCACCTCGTATTCTGGGGATGAGTCATGAAGAACCGGCACAGGAGCCAGGCAAGCTGAAGTAGTAGGGTGATGCTACAGCTTCAAAAGTGAGACATGAAAAACAGGATGAATCTGATCCCAGGAGACAGTCAACTGCAAGAGAAAGGATACTGGATTAATCTTCTGTATAATGTAGAAAGGGCAAAAAACCTGGTCCTACCTGGTCTCCGATGACATAGGATGGAGCGGGTCTTCTTTTCTGATCCTCAAATCTTTTAGTTGCCCTTTGAGCCTGAGAAAGATGTTGTATGGCACTTTGTTGGATTTCACAGAGACTGTAAAGCCAGTTTTCAACTGTGGGTATTTTAGAATGAGCTTTGGGAGCTGGAGGATAAACAGCTCGATGAAATCCGTAGGAGCAGAAAAATTGACTTTGTTTTTCGTGGATCAATGTGTGGTGTTGTTATATGAAAATTCGGCAACAGTAAGTAAAGTGACCCAATCATCCTGTGCTTGTGTGGAATAACATCGTAAGAACTGTTCAAGAGTCTGGTTGGTTCTTTCAGTGATGCCATTGCTTTTTGGATGGTACCCTGAGGAAAGTGCTCTTTTGATTCCTGTTTTGTTACGTATTTCCGACCAGAATCTAGATATGTACTAGGACCCACGAGCAGACATTATGGCATCTGGTAAGCCGTGTAAGCGGAATCCATGATACACAGAGCAACCACACCTCATATATTTAATCTTTTACTAAATTCAATCAATACTTCCCATGCATGTATATCATGTGTGCATTTGTATACCTGTTATGATCTCCTCTCATGACCGCCATTCATACAGCTAAACTCCACGTGCACATATTGATCACCTGCTTCACCTGTGTGGGGATGGGTTCTCCGTGTTACAATATTTAATTGTTATGTTTCTGCACACATGCAAATCTACAAATGGGTCGCCTCTACTCAAAGTAACCTCAATGTAACACCTATCCCATTTACCCTAAATATTGTAATATTTGTAGCAATTTGCGAAAGTGACAGAAATGACAATGATTTATATCATTGGTATGGCGCAAAGTTCAGACTTTTCCAATTTCCCAACATGGGAGTGGAGGGACACCTGGAACAAGAGGCAATCTCTCTCATAAATGTCTATGCCCCACCTACACTGCTACAGGACACAATGGAGGAGGTCAAAAGGAACATGATGGGGGTACGATTATGTTTCACAATAGTGGCCGGAGACTTCCATGAAGTAATGGCTCCAGCCTGGTCTCGGTGGAGGGGATGGACAAGAGGGGCGGGGGGGCGCAGACACTGACACAAAGCTAAAATCATTTGTGGATGCCATGGGGTTGGTGGACTTTTGGAGAGAGGAAACCCCCCATGAGAGGGAGTTTTCATAATTCTCTGCCTTTCATAAACCTTCTCCAGAATAGACCATACCTTTACCTGACAGACTGACTAGAACAGAATGGAGGGGGTGGGGTATTTAGCCATGGACATCTCTGACCACGCACCATTGGTGTGGACAGTAAAGGCTGGGAACTACGTACCAAGTGGGGACTTGAGACTGGAAATCAAACAGGTGCAGGATGAAGACGTGATGAGGGAGCTGAAGGAAGAAACCGAACCGTACTTTAGTATCAACAAGGATTCAGTGGTATTCAGCGGTGATATTGGAGGGATATAGAACAGTGTTAAGGGGGAGAGCTATGGCGGTGGTGATGGCCAAGTGGAGCGAGAGGGAGAGTTTATTGGTGGAGGCAGAGGCTAAGGTCTTTGATCTAGAGGGCCGGGTGAGACAATCATACTCGGAGGAAATGGAACTCCGGAATGTGAGAGAGGAGATTAAAATTCTATCCCTTGAAAGGGTGAAGTTGAATTGGTGGTACAGGGGGGCTTGCATACATGAATGGGGCAACAAGGTCGGGAAGCTTCTAGCGTGGCAGGCACAAAGAGAGGAAACCAACCGGATTGTACATGAAATTGAGCGGTAGGAAATGGGCGAGAAGACGAGGGAACCAGGGGAGATAGCTCGAGCATTCAACAGGTATTATTGTGAACTATATGCTACACAGCTCACTAAGGGGGGGAAGCAGAGGTGAAGAAGTTTTTGGGTCGTTTGGAACTGATCCATTTATCGGGAGAGCAGACAGAGGCCCTGGACGGTACTCTGCGAATAGAGGAGTTACAGGGGGTGATGGTACAATTGGAAACAGGTAAATCAGCAGGACCAAACTGGTTTCCATTGGAACTCTGGTTGAAACTGAAGGAAGAAATCTCAGTGCCACTGTAGGAGATATTCCAAGAGTGAAGAGCGAGGCACGCTCCCTGCAGACCTCAGAGACGCTACGATAGTGGTGCTGCCTAAAGAAGGGAAACCATCGGAGTGCTGTGCGTCATATAAGCCAATAGCCCGAATTAATATTGAGATTGTCAGGCTTTGTATGGCCGGGGGAAAGAGAGGAATGGATATTGCTGTATGCAGATGATTTTCTGTTACATGTGACCAACCCAGCAACATCGATACGAAGGATATTGACCATATGGGAGGAGTTTGGATCGTACTCCGGCTTGTGAATTAACCAGGATAAATCCATTCACTACCTTGTGGATTGGGGGGAGAGGTTCCAGAGTCGATACCTACCACTGAAGACAGAGGAGGACTGGTTTAGGTACCTTGCTTTGTCATCCTTTGCTGCTCTGAACCTTCACCTGCCCGTCAAAAGTTTTGAACAGAACACCCGACATTGGACGACTCTCTCGATCTCGTTGATGGGAAGAGTGGCGGTATTCAAGATAATGACCCCTCCCAGACTGTTATATGTGGTGCAGCATGCCCCGATGGGGATAAAAGCAAGGGAATTCGACAAAATAAACACGATTTTGAGAGAATTTCTTTGGGAAAAGAAGACCCCCAGAGTCAAGCTGGAGATGCTATGTAATACACAATGGGAGGGAGATTGGGACTCCCAGACTTAAAACTTTACTGTTGGGCGACGCAACTGAACATAGCAAACAGTTGGGCATACAGAGGGGTAGAGACGATTTGGTGAACACTGAGCTGGAGACGATGGGTAGGAATGGTTGGGAGGAGATTTTGTATGGGAAACCCAAAAGGCAAGATGCCTACCACTCAGAGTGGCAGTGGGAGCGGTTTGGGCACACGTCCACAGACACTTAGGGTGGGCGAGAAAGATTACACTGGCGGCGAAGATTTGGGCGAATGGGGGCATTGTGGGTATCCAGCACCTCAGATGGGGTTTAGAGTGGAAGCTAAAGAGAATGGGGAGGGGGATGACATGCCCCAAATGTAAATTCCAGGAGGGGACCTTTCTTCATATGGTGTGGCAGTGCCCGACACTGCGGAGGTACTGGGAGAGGGTAAGACGAGAAGTGGAAGGGACTTGGGAGAGGCCACTTGACTAGGAACCCAAGGGGGTACTATTTGGGATTTGGGGGGAGGAGGAGGAACTAGACAGATGTGATAACATCTTACAAAATATTGCATGTATAATGACGAAAGAAGTGATTGCAGAGAAGTGGATGAGCCCTGACACCCTGTGATGCTGGAAATGCATCGGAGGGACAGGGCCTCCGTATCCTTGTTATTTACTGTTTTTATTGTGTGGTCTGTCATGTTTTCCATGCAGGAGTTCACGTGGGACTCCTGGCGGTGCAGCTCTCTCTCTTTTGGTTTGGTGAACAGACCCGTTGGATCCCCTTATGGCACCCATGGGTAGGGGTACAACCCTGTGCCTCTAGTTTATGTTTTTGGGCACCGGTGTGTGACCCACGGAGCAGGGTACGGGCTGGTGGCAGCTCCGTGCTGAAATGACTGGTGCCCTGAGCGTTCTCCATTTTGGGATGCCCAGGCCCTGTCATTGGGAATCAGTAGATTCCGGATGGAGACAAAATGGCCCCCATGGCCTCTTGCCTTCCATCACCTGTTACCTTCATCTTCCCGAAGTCCCGGGAAGCCCTGCCTCTGTCCCTTCCCCCTGACTGGATGTTGGGTGGAATATCCATATATGGTAGTGTGAGGAAGTGGCGACCAGACTGGCTGGAGCCTTCTCAACGACCGTATGTTGTGGGTATGCCTGTGGGTGGGACCTGGATGAATGGAGTGTGTGACGAATATGCATTCTATGTTGTGGCTGTCTAGTATCTGGTTGTTGACACAATGGTTGAGACAGCCCTGCCCAAAACCAGTATGAATGCAGCTTGGAGTGTTGAATGGCTCGGTACTTGTCCCAATACACATAACTTGTTGTGAGTGTCTGGAGAGAAGTGAATGGCCTGAATACCTCGTGTGCCTGATTGGCTGCCTGCCTGCATGAATGCCCGTAGTCGTGATTGGATGCTTGAGTGTGACCCAGCGGAATGAATGGGAGATCGACAGTATATCTGGGGACCTCTCACTGCTAGGAATCGTGTTCAGAAGCTGAAGTCCACTACGAAGAGTAACTGGAGTAACTGAAGCTTGATCCTGAAGCCCTGCTGGACGAGAAGAATTGCTGTTGCTCTCCTTCACAATCTGAAAGCTGCTGTGCTTCAAGAACTGACTCAGAGAGGACCTGGTAAGGCGCCCTCTTCCCGAGCTACGAGGGACCATCGTGCACAGCTGATCTTTGCCTAAGCTCCCTGGTAGACAGACCTTCGACAGGCTGCCGACCCGATACAGGGACTGCTGCAGAGCTCCAAGGAGAAGCGCCCGGACTGTTTTCCGCCACTGTCGACGACCGCCGTCGCCGACTGGAGCCGCCGTGCTCCTGTTTGCCTAAGAACTTTCGAATCCAAGGATGCTCTCGTCTGCATTGTCTCTGCTGTATCCTGCTGGAGAAGGCCTGACCGTCAACGCGCCGAGGAGCATCCACCGGTGGGTTTCCCGCCACTCAAAGACCACAGAGACGCCGACGACTTGACGCCCTTGCTGGGCCGCAGTTCTTCAACTATTTGCGGTCCAGAACTATCGACACCGAGGTGCCCCGCACGCCTCTTCCTTGCAGGACGTTTACGCTTCCCCTTCAACGAGCACCGCTAGGAACGAAGCGGTCACTTCACTGTCGTAGCTCGACCTGTTCTCCGTCGGACGTTCGACGACCCGTGACTCCTGCCTGAAAGGGAGGACACTCAAGAAGGGTTGTCGATTTCCCTGACGAGGAACGCTACAAAGCCAGGTACTTTGGGGTTGCAGAACTATTGGAAAGCCTAGTGTGAACAATATATGGACTGGGCGTGTATCTTTCTTCTACAGGTTACCCAGGTGGGGGGATCTCCACACAGAACTGTGTTTAACGGTAGCGACCAGTATTCTGCCTATTGCTCAACCATCTTGCTTTCCTTCGTGTCTCTACTGCTGGTTTCCTCTTTATTTTGAGCTGTGTGTCATTCTGACCGTATGCACTTTACGGAGATCTAATAACGTTAATGGTACCACTGTAGAATTGTACATATTTACCATTGTTGATTTTCGGAGTACAAAGTGAGTTATCGTGATCGTGTATATGACCTTGAATATTAATTATATAAAGACTGTGTTTTAACCGATACAGTGTGTGGACATTCCTTTGTGGGTGCTTGGGGACTACACTGTACTTAAGAACCAGTTCGCATCACCTCCCGAGAAGCTAGGCCTTGATTGCTCGACCACAACTACCAATACTAGAGAATCTTGGCAGGGGCCTCTGTGCCTCCCCTCTACCATATAGAGAGCGGAAGTGCAGACCCCCCCTCTGGTCTTTACACACCCCAACAATCGGAGCATGGAGGACGGGGATGCACATCAAACAGTGGGACCTAGTGGTATACAAACACAGGGGATGCCCACAAAACATTAAAAAATCTGGGGAAATTGAGGGTGAAGATGTAGAAGATTGTTTCTGTGTGGGGGGAGAGACGGAGAAGGAGAGGAGTAAGGAGGGGAAGGAGTCCGTGGGTCAATGATACCGATGCAGAAGCGTACACGTGGAAGACTTTGGTGTGACCTCTGATATGTTTGTTGTACAAAACAAAATAAAAGGATTTAAAAAACAAAAAGCCCAGTCGTGCGCACACACACTATGCGGTTGGTCGAATTCCTCACAATATTTCAGTATAATGTTGATTTGATCTTAACATGAAATGATGACATTTATTTACCCCTTCATGGAGACAATAATGTAGGCGCCTGCCTCTACATTTGAATTTTGAACAAATCCTTTCATAAATGAGCGGTAAGTCACTGCCTCATTCGGTCCATTCACTATTTGTACTGGTTGTTTGAGAAACACAAGAAGCCTTTATCAGCCTCTTTGGATGATGTACTTTCCTTTATTTCTTACTTGGCAGAGTCTGGCAATAAGCCCTCCATCTGTAAAACGTACTTGTTAGCAGTGGGTGCCTATTTGAATTCAGACAGCCAAACCTTCTCACCGGGAATCTGGTGGCAAGGCGTTATTTTGAGGGACTGCAAAGGTTGTTTCCAGTGGTCTAGCCTCCCCATTCCAAATGGGATTTCAATGTCGTTTTAACAGCCTTGTGTCACAAACTGTTTGAGCCAATGCCTACTGCGGATATCCAACTGGTGTCTTTGAAGACAGCATTCCTGGTGGCCATAACATTAGCCAGGAGAATAAGTGAAATACAGGCCTTAAAGGTGGATGAGCCTTACACGACCTTTCATTGAGACAAGTTGGTGTTACGCACTGTTAGGCAGAAACCTGTGCAGTTCCCTTAGGGACCACTGCAAAAGGCTTAAGACTACAGGTATTGGCAGTAAACCCAATTGGTAGCAGTCTGTACCACCCAGATTTACCTGGTAGCTGTGGCTGAGCAGCCAGACTTCTCTCAAGAAGAGTTAGACAGTATATAGAGTATACAAGATAGGTACCAAAATACAGTAGCACAAGCAAACACTGACCAGAGCTTTTGGTATCAAGTATATAATTATTTATTTAAAGACACACTTAGAAACACACTAGCACTATTATTGTAAGCAAGTTCAAAAACACAGTCACTATTATATATATACATCCCTTATTCCTTATTAGACAAGTCTTAGTTAACACCACTTATTTCCAGACAGAGGTGAGCGCTTAACTAAAGATGGCACTCCAATAAGTTAAGAAAAAGGGAGCGAAAAGGCAGAAATTAGAAACAGCACACAACACAATACTTTAGAAGCACTCAGCAAGGCAGGAAAGCCAAAGTCTACTTGTGAGCAAAACGTTCAGAGGCCAAGCTCCCTCTTGGAGAGAGTAGAACACCAATGCGCCCAAGATCACGCAGTTTAAAAGGCTTGGAGAGTCTTGCAGAGAGTTTAAAAAGGAATCAGTTCAGCTGAGAAAAGTTCAGTTAGCCAGCCTAGGGCCAACCCAAGTGGTAAGTTGAGGATTTACGAGACACCCCACACAGACCGTTGCGAGGGAGACCAGGCGGACACAGTACCTTGAAAGTGGAGAGAATCCTCCAGCGGGGGCAGTTGTTCCTGGCAGCGGGTGCAAGTCGCGGCGTCGTCCAGAGGAAGAGATGGTCTCGACGTGGAGGAAAGCTGAAGGTTGTTGCACTGCCAGGGAAGAAACCAGCCGCAGAGTTCTCAGGTAAAAAGATACTACCCTTTTATTCGTGGTAGTGGAAAAACGTGGTATCCCAGTTGCCGGGGTGCTTGGCACAGGCAAGGCGGCCACGAGATGATCCGGGAAGGCGAAAAGGCGGGCAAACTGGTTATCCCCACCAGTGAAAGGAAGAAGACTCTTCGTGATGAAGATCTCCTCTGTTGTTGGAAGAAGTGATGAGTCGGTTCAGCAGGGCTCCACCGGTGGTGTTGTTGCAGGTCGTCTCAGCTTCTCCCTCTTCGGATTCTTTGGTCCTGTGGCGACGTCTGAAGTTCCAGTCCCCAAAGCCCTGCTTTTATGCAGAAAACCCCCATTCATCAGTCCTAGCTGTCACTCAAACATGCTAAGTGGTGAGCCGGGCGGCTCACCACTGGGCCAATCACACAAGAGTGCGACTTGAGTTGCCGAGTCAACTCAGTCCAGGGTGCCTAAACCCCCTCCCACACCCCCTGTGGTACCCAGACAGAGTGGCACCACTTTTGGAGGCTTCTGTGGAGAAGCCTGCCAAAAAGTGGAACAAAGGGCTCGACTTGGGTTGGAGTCACAGAAGCGAACACAAACGCCATTTTGGAACCGAGTTCTGGCAAAAAATACCAACCGGTGAATTAATATTAAATAAATAAACCGGCGGTATATTTGAGGCTATGTTAAAAAGTATTAGCCTTCAACAATGGGAAAATCCCATAGGATTATATTCGCGGTTGAATATAAAAAGTAGTATCCACTGCCACCAGCCAAAACTCACTCAGGGGGGACTGGACAGTGCCCCCTCGAACAACAGACCAAGGGGCAATCGAATTTCCCCTACCAGTATGCCCACAATATGATGGTTTGTACTGGTTCTGTTCACAATTTAGAACTAGTAAAGCCAATGGTGACTTAACATGCCCTGGGAGACAGTAGTCAGTCCCAGGGTACGGAGTCTATGTTTGGGGGTCACTATGACACCCCTGTGTTACGGCACGGAGGGTGCTGTGTAACACACATACCAAAAACACATGAAGCCCTATGGAGTAAAAGACCCCATAGCCCATAAAACACATTCAAAGTCAAAGGATATCTCAAATCATGTCTAAGAGTGGGAGAAAAAAGAGTCTCACTCTTAGCAGGAGAAAAAATAAACCCCAAAAATCCAGCAAAGCTGCTGGGGGACTCACTAGGTTTGGGAAATTAGCCTTAACAGAGAATTCTCCCTAACACTCGCCCCCCCAGACTAAGAGACAGGAGGATTTAATCCACTCCTGGATGAATCTCATACCTCTAGTCGATGACATACATCCTAGAGAGACCATCAGCATTTTGGTGGTGACACCCTGACTTATGTTCATTTGTAGAGTCAAAGGTTTTCCTTTGTAAGCTATATGACCTACAAACCCTTTGAGGAACATCAGTCTTTTTAAAGTTATAGGGGATCTGGTTGACCAGTCCCTCAGAAGTTGTTACAACTTCTGAACCTGTGTTAGGCTTTTTCCAGGGGTCCTTATAAAGGATTTGCTTAGATCTAGAGGGGCCTCCAGAGGTCCTCACCACCTCTCTGTTGGGAGAAGGTTGGGTTTTAGGCCTCTTGGTTGGAGGTGATGGAGATAAGCAAGGTACATGCTTCTCCTTCCTCTTAGATCTACCTTTACCTACTTTAGGAGTTTCCCTCCCAGGACTAGGATTTGAGTCGGAGTCTTCTGTGGAAGGTCCAACAGTGTGAAGGTTTTTGGCCTTAGACTTTTCTTTTCTGGTTTTCCACTAGCACTGGAAATTACCAGTTCTCTTAGGCCTAGTTAGGGGTCCAGTAGGTCTATCCACCTCTTCCCCAGAAGCAGGGGGAGTCAGGGACTCTAAAACTGGGGGAACAATGATGGGGCTTGATTCAGGCTCCCATTTCCCTAACATTTCAGCCTGAAATTTGCCTGGGTCAGAAGTCAATTTACCAACACCAGGGCTTGTAGTGGGGTTCTCAGTAGAGATTCCCACAGGCTTAGAGTCGTTCCTTAAGGTGGCCTCTCTAGCCAATTTGGTTTGGTTCTGGTTCTCCATACTAGGAGGCCTGGGGGTACTGGATACTACTCCTAGAGTTCTTAGATCATTCCCCAACAGGACTCTCCCAGGCACCTCAGTCTGAACACTGACAGGAATCAACACTGTCATGTCATTACGCTGAATGAGGTGCTGGTAGAATTGGAACCATTTGGACAGGGCCTGCAGACATCTTAGTGGGACCTTTGGGTGCCTTGGCAACATCCTCAGGCCTGAAAAAGCTTTCATCCACTACTGTTCTGCTGGCCCCAGAGTCTCGCCTGGCAGGAGTATCCTGGCCATTGACAAGAATACTGTCCACATAATAAACTTTAGAGTTTTCTGGTATGTAGGCATACACACATTATCCTGATCACTAACCAGACCCATGGACTCTACTGTTACACTTGCTTGAAGACCCAAAGCTTCTTCAGCAAAAAATTCAAAGTGAGCACTAGCCATTTGGACTTCCTCCTCAGGAGTGAAGGCTAAGGAGACTGTGCTGATCCCTGCAGGTTTACCCTTACATCTGGGATCTCCTTTGATGTGGTCAGTTGCCCCACAGAGATAGCATGTCCCAAATGCTCTCTGGAAGGGTGGCTTGGTCTGACCTCCTTCTGGTTTGTGACCAGAAGGTACACTAGCTTGTTGTGGTTTCCCTTGGGACTGACCCTGGTTATTTTGTTGTTTGGGGCCCTCTTTGGGTTGGGAGGTATTAGTAATCTCTTGGGTTCCCTTTTGGTGGCTGCTTTCCCACATCCTTTTTCTGAGTGACCCCTGAATCCTTGTGAGTGGCCCTGTTGGCAACCCACAAGTCAGCAGCCTTAGCTAACTTCCTGGAATCTAATTCCTTTGAATCAGCCAAGTGCTGTCTGAGCTCAGGAGAGCAGGCATCATAAATTGACTCCAACATTACAAGATTTCTCATTCCCTCATAAGTGTTCACCTTGTAACCCTTAATCCATCCCTCTACGTTCTTCAAACTTTCACTCACCCAGGTAGCCCAAGGGGTACCATCATTCTTTTTGAGGGTCCTAAACCTCTTAAGGTACTGGGAAGGGGTCTTCCCAAATCTAGCTATCAAAGCTAGTTTCACACATTCATAATCCTTCCTATCCTCCTCCCCCAACTCCATTACCGCATCAGTTACAACAGGGGGGAGCCTAGAGAACAACTAGGTAAGCAATGCATTTCCTGAGATGTCTTGGAGCCCATGATTATACTCATACAAACTCAACCAATCCAACACATCCAATTTAGGCTCATAAATACCCACAAGATCTTTAGGCATCCAGGGTCTTTTGGGACTGGAACTCCTAGAGGATCCGGAGAGAGAAGCATTTTCCACAGATAGTTTTTTCATCTCTAACTCATGCTTCAGCTCCATTTCCCTGAGCCTTAGTTCTTGATTCAGTTCTTGGTGTCTTTGTTCTGCTTGAGTATTAAGTCTCTTAAACTCCAATTCAAGTTTCATTTTCTCTAGTTCCAGATATTGAGGACTACGTTTGGGATCTGGTAAAGATCCAGTAGGTACAGCTGGCAGGGCAGGTAGAGGCCCAGGGGAGACAACTACATCATCTTCACCCTACTCGTCTGCTTCTGACCCAAGATTATCAATACTAGCATAAACATCAATATCATTGCCGTTATCTACATTTGCTGGAGTGGTAGGATCCTCTGAACCACCATCCAGACTTTGGTTTGCTAACAACCTTTCGAAGGGATTGTGTCCTCCGACGTATTCCTTATCTTAGATAGAAATCCTTCAGCTTTGCTGGCCTCGGAAAATTTTTTCGCCAGAGGGCGCTGCGCGTCGATGATCGCCGAGTCGATGACCCTCGACGGCCTCCGTGCCGACGTCGACGTCATCCTGCCTATAAAGGCCGCGCGCAGCGTCCGTTGCTCAGTTCCGTTTTTCCGCGCTTCGTTGTGCCTCGGAACACCGTTGCTCAGTTCTCGTCAAGATAACGTATATAATAACTACTATTTACCTCGATATCGATGGCATCCTCCTCCGACCCGACGACCCCTCGGTCCGGTTTCAAAAAGTGCCGAGACTGCGGGAAGAAAATGTCGTTGACGGACCCTCACAGGGTCTGTTTGTGGTGTCTGGGAATCACGCACCAGAGTTCGGAGTGTGAGGAATGCCTTTCCATGACGGCGAAAGCCTTGAAGGAGCGTAGGGGGAAGCTCGAGAGAGGTAGGTCAACTTTAACTTCCTCGAAAGCTTCTTCGGTAGAGTCGAGACGTTCGTCTCCTCACCATAAAAAAACACTCTCGATCTAGATCACGAAGTGGCTCCCACCACTCGTCGACATCGAGACACTCGAAGAAGAGACGTAGGAGATCCCCTTCGTCATCTTCGTCGAGTTCTCCTGAGAGAGTTCATTGCCCCACAAAACGCAGCTCGCAAGCTGAGTGGGAGGAATTCAGGAAAAAGATGCTAAGCGTCTTCGAGAAAGCGGCCTCGTCCCCCTCGAAGACAGCTGAGGGTGATACCCCGGGTAAAAAACCCAAAAAATCTAAACGCCGCGAGTCGCAGTACCCGGCGGAAAAGTCAACCCGAAAGCGCCTCGAGCCATCGGGAGATAAAGCATCATCGACGCCATCGTCGAAAACTCCTTCGAAACAGAGGTCGGCGCCATCGACGCCGTTGTCGAAGGATTCATCGGCGCATCAGTCGATCGAGTCGACGCCGACGTCGACGCCGATATCGACGCCGGTGAAGGAAAGAACCACGGCTACTCCACAGCCAACGGTTAGACAAAAGACCTCCGACTCGACGCCGAGAACGTCGACGTCGTTCTCGAGCAGGACTCCGATCCTTTCGAGTTCTTCGAGGCCTAGTACACATTTCTCGACGCTTTTCACGGCGCCTTCGAGTACTTTCACGTCGGTGTCGACGACATCGACGTTTTCAAGGCCTGTGATGATGGCTCCTTCTGCATTGGAAATGGGGTTTATACCATTCCAAAAACCAATGTATCCCCCTTTAACCTCGATTTTTGAGGAAAGGGAGGATTCAGACCAAGATATTGATTTACAGAGGACCACATCACCAGAGCCAGAGACTTTCGCCTCTGAGGAAGGAAGATTAAAAAATCTTCAGGATGCACTTCAGGAAGCTAGTGGCTTGGACACTTCTCCTGAAGCAGAATTTATCAAACCAGACCCAGGAGAACATGCGGAGACTCCATATAGAGCTCTGATGTCTAGAATCATAGAATTTATGGGTTGGTCTGCACCTTCTCCTGCCTTTCAGCAGGATGACCTCACTGACATACTGGACAAGGGCCCACAGGAGGATCCTGTGGTTCCATTTCACTCTGCTCTACAGAGAAGGATTTTGACAAACTGGGAAACGCCAGAAATTATCCCGGCAGTAAATAAAAAACTGTCAACAAAATACAGGGTGGCTAGTTCTGACCCTGAATATTTGTCAAAACACCCTACTCCTGAGAGCTTGGTTGTACAGGCTGCAACCTCATCAGGCAGCACATCTGCATACCCCACTGCTCCGCAGGATAGGGATGACAAAAAGTATGATGCCATGGCTAAGAAGGTTTTTTCTGCCTGTAGCATGGCGTTAAAGTCTATTAACGCGACCTGTACGCTCGCTAGGTTCAGCCACACCCTTTGGGAGTGCGCTTCATCAGCGGCTGACTGCCTCCAAGAAGGAGAGGAAAGGGACGCATTTTTAAACATCATCAGGGATGGTAAAGATGCGATGTGCGAGACCCTACAAACTGGCCTAGATTCTGCTGACAGTATCAGCAGGGCCATGGCGGCAAGTACCACAATCCGCAGGCATGCGTGGTTGAGGAAGTCTGGTTTTGCCTCTGACGTGCAGACCAGGCTTTTGAATATGCCCTTTGACGGTTCTACCCTCTTTGGAAAGAAGGCGGATGACAGTTTGGAGAAACTGCAAACGTCCAAGGCAGCAGCCAAGTCATTGGGAGCTGCTATCCGTCAGAATACCTTTCGTCCTTCGGGATCATCGTGGAGAGGACGGTCCTTTCGTTACTATTCCTCATATGGAAGGGGCAGGGGACGACCGGCTCAAAGAGGCCAAGGAAGATTTACCCGTGGTGGACGGGGTAGGGGAAAGAAAGCCGCACCCGCAGGAGCAGGAGCCACTTTACCTTCGGCAACTGCATCAGCCGCTTCAAAACCACTCTGAGGTCTCCCCTCACAGAACACCAGTAGGGGGCAGGTTAACTCACCATCTGACGGAATGGCAGGCTATTACGTCAGATGCTTGGGCTCTGGAGACAGTGGCCCAAGGTTACTGCCTGCCCTTCCTACATATCCCTCAGAGTCATCCACCGGGGAACAACCCTTTGAAGCTTCCAGATCCGCTCCTCTTGCAGGAGGTTTTAGACCTGCTAGAGAAAGGTGCCATAGAACTGGTACCTGTAGCGGAAAGGAACAAGGGTTGGTACTCCCCCTACTTCATAATACCGAAGAAGGACGGAGGACTGAGACCCATCTTAGACTTACGGGAATTGAACAAATTCCTCCGAAAGGACAAGTTCAAGATGGTGACTCTCTCTCAGATCCTTCAGGCCCTCCAGCTTCAGGACTGGTTGGTATCTCTAGACCTCCAGGACGCTTATTTCCATGTGCCGATCCATCCCAGGCACAGGAGATACCTGAGGTTCGCAATTGGCAGCTCTCATTATCAATTTCGAGTTCTGCCATTTGGGCTAACCTCCGCCCCGAGGGTCTTTACCAAGCTAATGTCGGTTGTGGCTGCAAGTCTAAGGAGGGAAGGGATTCATGTCTACCCTTACCTAGACGATTGGTTGATCAGAGCTGTATCTTCGGAACAGGCTCAGAGACAACTAGATTATGTTTGCCACTTCCTTCACAAGCTGGGCTTCTCCCTCAATTTAAAGAAGTCACAGATGATACCATCACAGAGACTCCAATTCATTGGAGCAGTCCTGGACACTTCCCTGGGAAAAGCCTTGCCACCAGAGGTGAGGGCTCGAGATATTCTGCAGATGGTCATCAGATTTCAGAATGCCCAATATCTCCCAGCCTACGACTTTCTGAGGTTGCTAGGCCTCATGGCATCCTGCATATTCCTCGTGCCGGAGGCTCGCCTGAGAATGAGATCCCTCCAGTGGGCACTGAGAACTCAGTGGTCACAGTTCTCAGGAAGGATGACAGATCTCCTTCGGATCCCGGTCAAAGTAGCCCGAGACCTTCAGTGGTGGGCCTGTCGGGAGAACATCCTGAAAGGAGAAATGTTTTGGCAACCATGGCCGGAGATAACAGTAGTCACGGATGCCTCACTCACGGGGTGGGGAGCTCACGCCAACGACTTGACCATCAGCGGTCGTTGGTCTCCATCGGAGTCCAGACTACATATCAACCTGTTGGAGCTGAGAGCCATCAGACTAGCGCTGAAGGCTTTTCTGCCGTCTGTACGGGGAAGAAACGTCCTAATAATGACGGACAATACAGTGGCCATGCACTACCTCAACAAAAGAGGAGGCGTAGGCTCACTACCACTGTGCAGAGAGGCGATGCAGCTCTGGTTTTGGGCAATTCAGGAAGGAATCTCTCTATCGGCAATTCACCTAGCCGGAGAGAAGAACTTGACAGCGGACGCTCTGAGCAGGCAGAGCACAGTCTCTCACGAGTGGGAGATAGCTCAGGAAGTCCTTCAAGAGATCTTCGCCCTTTGGGGAACCCCTCAAGTGGATCTGTTCGCCACCAGTATCAACAGGAAGTGCGACAGATTTTGCTCAAGGGAATTTCCCCCGAGAGGAGCTCTAGGAGATGCGTTCGTAGTGGACTGGGAGTTCCCACTTCTGTACGCGTTCCCTCCGGTCCCTGTCATTCCTCAAATGATCAGGAGGTTGAGAAGGTTTCGGAAGACCATGATCCTAATTGCCCCGGATTGGGCCAGGAGAACGTGGTACCCGGACCTTCTAGACATGTCCATCTGCCCTCCAATTCGACTGCCATACAGAGAGGATCTTCTCTCGCAGAAGGAAGGTCAGGTTCTCCATCCAGCCATCAAGACCCTCAACCTTCACGCTTGGTGTCTGAAAGGTTGAGGTACAAGGATTGGGACCTTCCGGATGATGTTATGGAGGTGTTGCTTTCGGCCAGAAGGCCGGCAACTAAAACTCTATACCGCTGCCGTTGGAACAAATTTTGCAGCTGGTGCAGAGAAAAGAATATTGAACCCTTTTCTTGTGGTACACCTATGGTGTTGTCATTCTTACTTTACCTGGCTAATTCAGGCCTACAGGTTGGCACAATTAAGGGCTATCTCGCAGCGCTATCAATCTTTAAGCGCACTGCAGAGGAGCCTTCATACTTCAAAATTCCATTGGTAATACAATACCTAAAAGGATTAACTAATGTTTATCCCCCGAAACCTTTTCAAGTTCCCTTATGGGATTTAAACCTAATTTTAAACTTCCTAAAGGGTGCCCCTTTTGAACCACTACACTCTTGTTCATTGAAGCTTCTCACCCTCAAAACTGTTTTGCTAATAGCATTGACATCTGCTAGAAGGGTTAGCGAGTTGCAAGCCTTATCGTGTAAACCTCCACATACAATCTTTTACAAGGACAAAGTTGTTCTTCAGGTGAAGCCTAACTTCCTCCCGAAGGTAGTCTCGGAGTTTCACATCACTCAGAAGATTATATTACCTTCTTTCTACCCTCCTCCTCATCCGGGGAAGGAGGAAGAGAGACTGCACAGGCTGGACCCTAAGCGAGCCTTGAGCTTCTATATCAGCAGATTGGCTAAGATCAGACAAGCAGACCAACTCTTTGTAGGTTATGCAGGACATAAGTTGGGCCTTCCAATAACAAAACAAACCATCTCCAGATGGATTATTTTAGCCATTCTGGAGTGCTACAAATTGGCAGGAAAGGAGCCTCCTCAAAATCTAAGGGCTCATTCTACCAGGGGTATCGCAACATCCTCAGCCCTTCAAAGAGGGGTGCCAATTCGAGATATATGTGCGGCTGCCACATGGTCGTCCGCACATACATTTACCAAATTCTATAGCCTGGATTCCTCCTCTAGTCAAGAAACTAGATTCGGCAAGGCTGTGTTACACTCTGTCCATTCTGGAAGGGTAACATAACTTTTATTACTCCCGCCTCCAGTCACAATACCACTGCTATGGGAGTCTATCTAAGATAAGGAATACGTCGGAGGACACAATCCCTTCGAAGAACTAGTTACTCTTACCTTGTAACGTTCTTTCGATGGGATGTTCCTCCGACGTATTCCTTATCGACCCTCCCATCCATCCCCGCAGTATGACTTCCTGTGGGTTTGCAGCCTATGCTCCTTCAAGGTGATTAGTCTAATCCAAAAACATTACTGGGGACTACAAAACGGAACTGAGCAACGGACGCTGCGCGCGGCCTTTATAGGCAGGATGACGTCGACGTCGGCACGGAGGCCGTCGAGGGTCATCGACTCGGCGATCATCGACGCGCAGCGCCCTCTGGCGAAAAAATTTTCCGAGGCCAGCAAAGCTGAAGGATTTCTATCTAAGATAAGGAATACGTCGGAGGAACATCCCATCGAAAGAACGTTACAAGGTAAGAGTAACTAGTTCTTCTATTAGCTCCATTTTCTTGTCTTTAGTCAGGAGATTCTTATGCTTACAGAGAACTCTTAAACAATCAGCAGTTTTTGTAGCAAGGGACTCTTGACTATAACTTTCCATAGTTGACAGGTTTAGAAAATAACTTTTTTAGTGCTAAGCTTTGTGGTTAGTTGCACTAAGGTATCTATAAGCACACTAAAATGTATACTCAATACAAATCCCTCCGCTGTACACCAGTGTTAGTCAGAAACCTGTGCAGTTCCCTTAGGGACCACTGCAAAAGGCTTAAGACTACAGGTATTGGCAGTAAACCCAATTGGTAGCAGTCTGTACCACCCAGATATACCTGGTAGCTGTGGCTGAGCAGCCAGACTTCTCTCAAGAAGAGTTAGACAGTATATAGAGTATACAAGATAGGTACCAAAATACAGTAGCACAAGCAAACACTGACCAGAGCTTTTGGTATCAAGTATATAATTATTTATTTAAAGACACACTTAGAAACACACTAGCACTATTATTGTAAGCAAGTTCAAAAACACAGTAGAAACACACTAGCACTATTATTGTAAGCAAGTTCAAAAACACAGTAACTATTATATATATACTTCTCCAGCATTGGATCTTTCATGGATTCACATGCTTTGAATATTCCCCGTCGTCAGGCTGGGAATCCCCGGTACATTATATAGACCCTTTCCCGTAGAAAACTTTTTCGACGCTTATGCGTCCTATCCACCTCGTTTTTTATCATGCGTGCCCGTACCGTCAGGACGTCATGATATAAATACAGGCCCCGCCCCCGCGCTCCCTCAGATTTCAACCGTCTTTCAAAGTAGTGGGATCCTCGTGTTTTACTACTAGTGAAAACTAGGTTGTTTTGTCTGTTTCGCTTCGGCGAAGTTCAAATTCTGGAGAATTATGTCTGGAAAGGCGTTGTTTCGCCCGTGTGCAACCTGTGGCCTAAAAAAGGTTTATGAAGGAGACGGCCACATGGACTGTATCTACTGTCTCCACCCGCACCACACGGCGGATACATGTGAGATATGCCAGGGTTTCTCCCAAAAAACCCTTAAGGACCGTAAAAGAAGGCTGGTCGACTGGCTTAATGACGGAGCGGGTGCCTACCCGGCTTCGGAAGTTGGCTCCACGGCCTCCAGGAGCAAGTCGGAGCCTCCATCGAAGAAGGTACGGCCAGCAGAAATTTGCGCTGAGGACAAGCATAAGGGGAAACATGCTGGATCCTCCTCATCACATAAAAAGCCCTCCTCCTCCTCATCATCTAAGACGGAGAGGCTAGCGCTGTCAAAATCCTCCTCAGGGGACCGTCCCAGGTCTTCCATGAGTCGAGAAGCTTCAGCCGGGAAGTCGGCATCGAAATCGACGACGAAGTCTAAGGGCTCGACGACGACGACCGGCTCGTCGACCTCGGTGTCATTGACGATGCCTATTACCGCTCAAGCAGCAGCGGTTGGGATTCCTTCGTCGACGGAGACTCAGTCTATGGCCTGGCTGCCTGAGGTCTATGACCCGATCCCCCCTGAGGTCTTACTGCAGCCAGACACGGCCTGCTCGGCGGAAGGGGAAGGTGACATGGTTCTGCAGCCATCGGATTTAGGCTTACGGCCTTCCACGTCGACGACGACGACGACGAGTGCGAGCGGGGGTATGGTACCTATATCATCCACGTTACTGACCCCCCAGACGGTTTTGTCTCTGGATGTGCTTAATACTCTCCAGAAGCTCCTGCAGCGGCTGGATACGCAGTTCCCTCAACCTGGGACGTCATTGTCATTTTTGTCTGTACCTTCCGTCGACGAGCAAACTTGTACGGCTCGCTCGACGACGAAACACCCATCGGCTCCCCAGGCGGTAAAAGATCGTCCTCGACCTCAGGAGGAGGGTGAGTTGTCGGAGTCCGACTCTATACTGGATGACTCCGGGTCAGACATCTCCTTGTCACCGTCGAGGGACCCAACATGGAATTCGGATGTAGAGTTGGAGTCTACGAGGAGCCAGACACAGCCATCTCCCCCTGATGATGTGGGAGCCTTCCATGCAATGATGGGGAAAGCTTGTTCCAAATTCGGCTTGATTCCTGAGGAGCAGAAGAAAGACTGTTTCCTTTTTGACCATATGGGTCAAAGGAGAAAATCGGTATTTGCCATCCCAATCCTTGACCACGTGTGGCAAGAAGGTCTCAAGACGATGCGCCATCCGTTCTCGGAGCCAGCCATAAAGGGACGGATCGAGAAAAAGTTTAAAGCTCCGGAGTCCACTCCGAAATGTCTAACATCACAGCCTCTGTCTGACTCGGTGGTGTCGGCGGCAGCGGCTAGGAAGGCCAGGGTCCAGCAAAAATGTTCAACGCCACCTGAAAGCGAGGCTAGAAGGCAGGACGCCTTTGGAAAAAAGGTTCTCTCGGTCGGAGTGACGACAGTAAGAGCAGCCAATTCCTTAGCGATCGTGTCACGATATGATAGGGAAATGTGGCACAAACTAGCCCCTATCCTAGAACACCTGCCAGACGAACACCGGAAAGCAGCTATGTTACTGGTGCGGGATGGCGAAGAGGCCTCGAACCACGCTATTAATATCGCAGTTGACCTAGCAGAGTCTGGTTTTAAACAAATCAACCATGGAGTAGTGCTTCGTCGACAAGCGTGGCTCAAATGCACTACTTTCCGTCCTGAAGTACAGTACAAAGTCCTGGACATGCCTTGCGAAGGGGAACACCTGTTTGGCGAAAAGGTTGATGAAGCGCTGAAAGGGATGAAAGAAGACACGGATACTGCTAGGTCCCTCGGCGCCCTTCAAACGGGTAGAAATTTTCGCTCTTTTCGCCCCTTCAGGGGTGCTTCTGGAAACTCCCGCTTTGGAGCCTCGAGGGACCGTGGATTTAACAGGCCCTCGTACTCTTCACAAGGGTTTAGACGAGCGTCCCAGTCGGCACGTAGAAGCAGGGACTATCAAACCTCCAGGCGGCGAGGCTCAGGTCCGTCGTCGACGAAGAACAAGCAAACCAGCAACCAATGACGGCCTTCGGAACGTCCTGGGGGGTCGAGTCTCTCATCACTTCGACCGATGGAAATGCATCACCACAGATCGATGGGTCCTAGACACGATTCGCATGGGTCATGCGCTGCAATTCAAAGACAAGCCTCCGCGTCTCCCCCCTTTATTCTCGACACAGCCCCACCTCCGAATCCTACGACAAGAGGCGGCGCTTATGTTGCGAAAAGGGGCGGTAGAAAGAGTTCCTGTGGCACAGGAAGGACAAGGAGTTTATTCCAGGTTCTTTGTTGTCAAAAAGCCAAACGGCAAATGGAGGCCCATTCTCGACCTGAGGGTACTCAACAAGTGGCTAAAGAGCCTCAAATTCAAAATGCTAAAGCTCCAAGAGGTTATCAGGTCGGTGCAACCCATGGATTATCTATCATCACTAGACCTTCAAGATGCTTATTTTCACATCCCAATACGCCCACGACACAGGAGATATTTAAGATTCGTCGTCGGGAGAAAGCATTTTCAGTTCAAGGTCCTCCCGTTCGGGCTCAAGTCCTCCCCCAGGACGTTCACCAAGTGCTTGGCCCCTATAGCGGCCCATTTACGGAAGGATGGTCATCATGTCTATCCATATCTAGACGACTGGCTGGTCAGAGGTTCATCCAAGGAACAAACACGAGACAGTCTACGAGCCACAATGTCCATCTTACAGGAACTGGGCTTCGCAATAAACTTCAACAAGTCCTCCGTAGAGCCTTCGAGGACCTTGGTCTTTCTAGGAGCGGAGTTTCATACACACACAAGCCTGGTGAAACCATCCAGCGAAAGAATTCAGAAACTTCTAAACAAGGTGTCGGAATGGAGAGACGGTTCCAAGGTCTCAGTGCACAAGTACATGTCCCTGCTAGGGACCATGTCGTCCTGCATTCCGTTGATAAACAACTGCCGTCTGTTTATGAGGCCTTGCCAGGAATTTCTAGCGGACCGTTGGGCGCAGAGCAGAGGTCGCTGGTCCGACCGACTGGTCGTCGACGAACAACTAGTTCAAGCACTCGGCTGGTGGAAAGTGTCTACTCATCTAACGAAAGGAATGCCTCTACTGGAACCAGAGTTCCAAAAGACGGTGGTGACGGATGCATCGCTGAGCGGATGGGGAGCTCATCTGGATACGTTACAGGTACAAGGCCAGTGGTCTTTGCAGGAGTCCTCCCTGCATATCAACCTGCTGGAACTGAGAGCAGTGCGATGGGCTCTGAAGTCTTTTCTTCCTCAACTGAAGGACTCGGTGGTGCGTGTCATGACGGACAACACCACTACGATGTTCTACTTGAGGAAACAAGGAGGGACACGTTCCAGGTCCATATCGACGGAGGCACAGAAAATCTGGCATTGGGCCCTGCAACACAACATGCAAATCTTAGCGTTCCACCTACCAGGAGTGAGAAACGTGGAAGCCGATGCCCTCAGCAGAGAAATGAACGAAGTTCACGAATGGGTGCTGAACGACCAACAACTTCAACAAGTATTCAAGGAATGGGGACACCCTTCCATAGACCTGTTTGCAACGAAGAACAACAAAAAATGCCATCAGTACGCAAGCAGATGGCCTCAGCAGGGCTCACTGGGGGATGCGTTCTCATTCCCATGGACGAACAAATTCCTGTACGCATTCCCTCCATTTCCCCTTGTCCGGAGGACGTTGCAATGGATCCTCAGGTACCCATGTCGGGTAATTCTGGTGGCCCCATACTGGGCCAGACAGGTGTGGTTTTCAGACCTACTACACTTAGCAGCGGCGGAACCAATGAGATTCCAGAAGACCCCCGACCTTCTGTCTCAACAGGAGGGTGTCGTTTGGCATCACGACCCGGACAGCCTCCAGTTGACGGCCTGGCTCCTGACTTCGCCGAATTTGGTCGGCTAACGATTCCGGAGGACTGTCGGCGTATCCTGCAAGCGGCAAGAGCACCTTCCACAAACGCCTCATACGCGTACAAATGGAAAAGTTTCTGTCAATGGTGTGAGGATCAACCAGGTTTGGCCCCGCAATCGATTAAGCCGGAACAGCTCCTTCCATACTTGCTGTTCTTAGCTCAAAAGGGCCTGTCGGTGTCGTCAATAAAAGTACACCTAGCAGCCATTTCCAGGTTTACTCGTCGACGGCCCTCGGCACCATTGTTCAGCGACCGCCTGATTAAGCACTTCCTTAAAGGCCTCTTTCGGAGTTTCCCTCCAGAGAAGAAATTTCCACCGGAGTGGAGCCTCAATCTGGTCTTAACGTCTCTTATGAAGCCTCCTTTTGAGCCAATGTCATCATCGTCTCTAAAGTTTCTGTCGTGGAAATTGGCCTTCCTGGTGGCCATCACTTCAGCCCGACGTATTTCAGAAGTTCAGGCTCTAATGGTAGACCCACCATACTTACGATTTTTCAAGACCAAGGTAGTCCTAGCCACTAACCCACAGTTCATACCAAAGGCTCCTTCGGTGTTCCATAAACACTCCTCTATTGTGTTACCTACGTTTTTTCCGGAGCCATGCTCGGGAGCGGAGCGCATGCTACACACATTAGATGTAAAAAGGGCTCTCAAGTTTTATCTTCATCGTACGCAACCGTTCAGAGAAACGAGACAGCTGTTCGTGGCCTATGGTTTGGGTGCTAGAGGAAAAGCCATTTCAAAGCAAGGACTATCAAGATGGGTGTCATCTACCATTTCGTACTGCCATTCCAGGGCAGGAAAGCCTCTTCTACGACGGCCAAGAGCTCATTCAACTAGAGCAGCGGCATCGTCGACGGCACTGTGGGCCGGAGTCCCTCTAGGGGACATCTGCATGGCGGCTACCTGGGCGGCTACACACACCTTTACCCGCCATTACTGCCTGTCGCAGCAACATGCCGAAGACACCCGGATGGGACAGGCGGTGCTTCGACACCTATTCCAATAAGGTAAGCCCCGGCTGCGGGGTTGCATCCTGTGGAATTTATAACTGTATGTGGTTCGTTTTTCCTATGTTAACTATTACTGATGTATACATGATCATAGGGAACGGCCTTTGCGAAGAAAGTATATGGGTTTGCATGCACGCCTCCTCTTGGGGGTGGTACTGCTATGTAATCTATTCAAAGCATGTGAATCCATGAAAGATCCAATGCTGGAGAAGGGAATAGTTTCTTACCTGTAACTCCATTTCTCCAGCATTGGTATCTTTCATGGATTCACATGCGCCCACCTGCCTCCCCTGATCATGCAAACCGGTTCCCCCACTACTTTGGGGGCCGAAATCTGAGGGAGCGCGGGGGCGGGGCCTGTATTTATATCATGACGTCCTGACGGTACGGGCACGCATGATACAAAACGAGGTGGATAGGACGCATAAGCGTCGAAAAAGTTTTCCTACGGGAAAGGGTCTATATAATGTACCGGGGATTCCCAGCCTGACGACGGGGAATATTCAAAGCATGTGAATCCATGAAAGATACCAATGCTGGAGAAATGGAGTTACAGGTAAGAAACTATTCCCATCCCTTATTCCTTATTAGACAAGTCTTAGTTAACACCACATATTTCCAGACAGAGGTGAGCGCTTAACTAAAGATGGCACTCCAATAAGTTAAGAAAAAGGGAGCGAAAAGGCAGAAATTAGAAACAGCACACAACACAATACTTTAGAAGCACTCAGCAAGGCAGGAAAGCCAAAGTCTACTTGTGAGCAAAACGTTCAGAGGCCAGGCTCCCTCTTGGAGAGAGTAGAACACCAGTGCGCCCAAGATCACGCAGTTTAAAAGGCTTGGAGAGTCTTGCAGAGAGTTTAAAAAGGAATCAGTTCAGCTGAGAAAAGTTCAGTTAGCCAGCCTAGGGCCAACCCAAGTGGTAAATTGAGGATTTACGAGACACCCCACACAGACCGTTGCGAGGGAGACCAGGCGGACACAGTACCTTGAAAGTGGAGAGAATCCTCCAGCGGGGGCAGTTGTTCCTGGCAGCGGGTGCAAGTCGCGGCGTCGTCCAGAGGAAGAGATGGTCTCGACGTGGAGGAAAGCTGAAGGTCGTTGCACTGCCAGGGAAGAAACCAGCCGCAGAGTTCTCAGGTAAAAAGATACTACCCTTTTATTCGTGGTAGTGGAAAAACGTGGTATCCCAGTTGCCGGGGTGCTTGGCACAGGCAAGGCGGCCACGAGATGATCCGGGAAGGCGAAAAGGCGGGCAAACTGGTTATCCCCACCAGTGAAAGGAAGAAGACTCTTCGTGATGAAGATCTCCTCTGTTGTTGGAAGAAGTGATGAGTCGGTTCAGCAGGGCTCCACCGGTGGTGTTGTTGCAGGTCGACTCAGCTTCTCCCTCTTCGGATTCTTTGGTCCTGTGGCGACGTCTGAAGTCCCAGTCCCCAAAGCCCTGCTTTTATGCAGAAAACCCCCATTCATCAGTCCTAGCTGTCACTCAAACATGCTAAGTGGTGAGCCGGGCGGCTCACCACTGGGCCAATCACACAAGAGTGCGACTTGAGTTGCCGAGTCAACTCAGTCCAGGGTGCCTAAACCCCCTCCCACACCCCCTGTGGTACCCAGACAGAGTGGCACCACTTTTGGAGGCTTCTGTGGAGAAGCCTGCCAAAAAGTGGAACAAAGGGCTCGACTTGGGTTGGAGTCACAGAAGCGAACACAAACGCCATTTTGGAACCGAGTTCTGGCAAAAAATACCAACCGGTGAATTAATATTAAATAAATAAACCGGCGGTATATTTGAGGCTATGTTAAAAAGTATTAGCCTCGAACAATGGGAAAATCCCATAGGATTATATTCGCGGTTGAATATAAAAAGTAGTATCCACTGCCACCAGCCAAAGCTCACTCAGGGGGGACTGGACAGTGCCCCCTCAAACAACAGACCAAGGGGCAATCGAATTGCCCCTACCAGTATGCCCACAATATGATGGTTTGTACTGGTTCTGTTCACAATTTAGAACTAGTAAAGCCAATGGTGACTTAACATGCCCTGGGAGACAGTAGTCAGTCCCAGGGTACGGAGTCTATGTTTGGGGGTCACTATGACACCCCTGTGTTACGGCACGGAGGGTGCTGTGTAACACACATACCAAAAACACGTGAAGCCCTATGGAGTAAAAGACCCCATAGCCCATAAAACACATTCAAAGTCAAAGGATATCTCAAATCATGTCTAAGAGTGGGAGAAAAAAGAGTCTCACTCTTAGCAGGAGAAAAAATAAACCCCAAAAATCCAGCAAAGCTGCTGGGGGACTCACTAAGTTTGGGAAATTAGCCTTAACAGAGAATTCTCCCTAACACTCGCCCCCCCAGACTAAGAGACAGGAGGATTTAATCCACTCCTGGAGGAATCTCATACCTCTAGTCGATGACATACATCCTAGAGAGACCATCAGCATTTTGGTGGTGACACCCTGACTTATGTTCATTTGTAGAGTCAAAGGTTTTCCTTTGTAAGCTATATGACCTACAAACCCTTTGAGGAACATCAGTCTTTTTAAAGTTATAGGGGATCTGGTTGACCAGTCCCTCAGAAGTTGTTACAACTTCTGAACCTGTGTTAGGCTTTTTCCAGGGGTCCTTATAAAGGATTCGCTTAGATCTAGAGGGGCCTCCAGAGGTCCTCACCACCTCTCTGTTGGGAGAAGGTTGGGTTTTAGGCCTCTTGGTTGGAGGTGATGGAGATAAGCAAGGTACATGCTTCTCCTTCCTCTTAGATCTACCTTTACCTACTTTAGGAGTTTCCCTCCCAGGACTAGGATTTGAGTCGGAGTCTTCTGTGGAAGGTCCAACAGTGTGAAGGTTTTTGGCCTTAGACTTTTCTTTTCTGGTTTTCCACTAGCACTGGAAATTACCAGTTCTCTTAGGCCTAGTTAGGGGTCCAGTAGGTCTATCCACCTCTTCCCCAGAAGCAGGGGGAGTCAGGGACTCTAAAACTGGGGGAACAATGATGGGGCTTGGTTCAGGCTCCCATTTCCCTAACATTTCAGCCTGAAATTTGCCTGGGTCAGAAGTCAATTTACCAACACCAGGGCTTGTAGTGGGGTTCTCAGTAGAGATTCCCACAGGCTTAGAGTCGTTCCTTAAGGTGGCCTCTCTAGCCAATTTGGTTTGGTTCTGGTTCTCCATACTAGGAGGCCTGGGGGTACTGGATACTACTCCTAGAGTTTTTAGATCATTCCCCAACAGGACTCTCCCAGGCACCTCAGTCTGAACACTGACAGGAATCAACACTGCCATGTCATTACGCTGAATGAGGTGCTGGTAGAATTGGAACCATTTGGACAGGGCCTGCAGACATCTTAGTGGGACCTTTGGGTGCCTTGGCAACATCCTCAGGCCTGAAAAAGCTTTCATCCACTACTGTTCTGCTGGCCCCAGAGGCTCGCCTGGCAGGAGTATCCTGGCCATTGACAAGAATACTGTCCACATAATAAACTTTAGAGTTTTCTGGTATGGAGGCATACACACATTATCCTGATCACTAACCAGACCCATGGACTCTACTGTTACACTTGCTTGAAGACCCAAAGCTTCTTCAGCAAAGAATTCAAAGTGAGCACTAGCCATTTGGACTTCCTCCTCAGGAGTGAAGGCTAAGGAGACTGTGCTGATCCCTGCAGGTTTACCCTTACATCTGGGATCTCCTTTGATGTGGTCAGTTGCCCCACAGAGATAGCATGTCCCAAATGCTCTCTGGAAGGGTGGCTTGGTCTGACCTCCTTCTGGTTTGTGACCAGAAGGTACACTAGCCTGTTGTGGTTTCCCTTGGGACTGACCCTGGTTATTTTGTTGTTTGGGGCCCTCTTTGGGTTGGGAGGTATTAGTAATCTCTTGGGTTCCCTTTTGGTGGCTGCTTTCCCACATCCTTTTTCTGAGTGACCCCTGAATCCTTGTGAGTGGCCCTGTTGGCAACCCACAAGTCAGCAGCCTTAGCTAACTTCCTGGAATCTAATTCCTTTGAATCAGCCAAGTGCTGTCTGAGCTCAGGAGAGCAGGCATCATAAATTGACTCCAACATTACAAGATTTCTCATTCCCTCATAAGTGTTCACCTTGTAACCCTTAATCCATCCCTCTACGTTCTTCAAACTTTCACTCACCCAGGTAGCCCAAGGGGTACCATCATTCTTTTTGAGGGTCCTAAACCTCTTAAGGTACTGGGAAGGGGTCTTCCCAAATCTAGCTATCAAAGCTAGTTTCACACATTCATAATCCTTCCTATCCTCCTCCCCCAACTCCATTACCGCATCAGTTACAACAGGGGGGAGCCTAGAGAACAACCAGGTAAGCAATGCATTTCCTGAGATGTCTTGGAGCCCATGATTATACTCATACAAACTCAACCAATCCAACACATCCAATTTAGGCTCATACATACCCACAAGATCTTTAGGCATCCAGGGTCTTTTGGGACTGGAACTCCTAGAGGATCCGGAGAGAGAAGCATTTTCCACAGATAGTTTTTTCATCTCTAACTCATGCTTCAGCTCCATTTCCCTGAGCCTTAGTTCTTGATTCAGTTCTTGGTGTCTTTGTTCTGCTTGAGTATTAAGTCTCTTAAACTCCAATTCAAGTTTCATTTTCTCTAGTTCCAGATATTGAGGACTACGTTTGGGATCTGGTAAAGATCCAGTAGGTACAGCTGGCAGGGCAGGTAGAGGCCCAGGGGAGACAACTACATCATCTTCACCCTACTCGTCTGCTTCTGACCCAAGATTATCAATACTAGCATAAACATCAATATCATTGCTGTTATCTACATTTGCTGGAGTGGTAGGATCCTCTGAACCACCATCCAGACTTTGGTTTGCTAACAACCTTTCTATTAGCTCCATTTTCTAGTCTTTAGTCAGGAGATTCTTATGCTTACAGAGAACTCTTAAACAATCAGCAGTTTTTGTAGCAAGGGACTCTTGACTATAACTTTCCATAGTTGACAGGTTTAGAAAATAACTTTTTTAGTGCTAAGCTTTGTGGTTAGTTGCACTAAGGTATCTATAAGCACACTAAAATGTATACTCAATACAAATCCCTCCGCTGTACACCAGTGTTAGTCAGAAACCTGTGCAGTTCCCTTAGGGACCACTGCAAAAGGCTTAAGACTACAGGTGTTGGCAGTAAACCCAATTGGTAGCAGTCTGTACCGCCCAGATATACCTGGTAGCTTTGGCTGAGCAGCCAGACTTCTCTCAAGAAGAGTTAGACAGTATATAGAGTATACAAGATAGCTACCAAAATACAGTAGCACAAGCAAACACTGACCAGAGCTTTTCGTATTAAGTATATAATTATTTATTTGAAGACACACTTAGAAACACTCTAGCACTATTATTGTAAGCAAGTTAAAAAATACAGTCACTATTAATATATATACATCCCTTATTCCTTATTAGACAAGTCTTAGTTAACACCACTTATTTCTAGACAGAGGTGAGCGCTTAACTAAAGATGGCACTCCATTAAGTTAAGAAAAAGGGAGGGAAAAGGCAGAAATTAGAAACAGCACATAACACAATACTTTAGAAGCACTCAACAAGGCAGGAAAGTCAAAGTCTACTTGTGAGCAAAAAGTTCAGAGGCCAGGCTCCCCCTTGGAGAGAGTAGAACACCAATGCACCCAAGATCACGCAGTTTAAAAGGCTTGGAGAGTCTTGCAGAGAGTTTAAAAAGGAATCAGTTCAGCTGAGAAAAGTTCAGTTAGCCAGCCTAGGGCCAACCCAAGTGGTAAGTTGAGGATTTACGAGACACCCCACACAGACCGTTGCGAGGGAGGCCAGGCGGACACAGTACCTTGAAAGTGGAGAGAATCCTCCAGCGGGGGCAGTTGTTCCTGGCAGCGGGTGCAAGTCACAGCGTCGTCCAGAGGAAGAGATGGTCTCGACATGGAGGAAAGCTGAAGGTCGTTGCACTGCCAGGGAAGAAACCAGCCGCAGAGTTCTCCGGTAAAAAGGTACTACCCTTTTATTTGCGGTAGTGGAAAAACGTGGTATTCCGGTTGCCGGGGTGCTTGGCACATGCAAGGCGGCCACGAGATGATCCAGGAAGGCGAAAAGGCGGGCAAACTGGTTATCCCCACCAGTGAAAGGAAGAAGACTCTTCGGGATGTAGATCTCCTCTGTCGTTGGAAGAAGTGGTGAGTCAGTTCAGCAGGGCTCCACCGGTGGTGTCGTCGTTGCAGGTCGACTCAGCTTCTCCCTCTTCGGATTCTTAGGTCCTGTGGCAATGTCTGAAGTCCCAGTCCCCAAAGCCCTGCTTTTATGCAGAAAATCCCCATTCATCAGTCCTAGCTGTCACTCAAACATGCTAAGTGGTGAGCCGGACGGCTCACCACTGGGCCAATCACACAAGAGTGCGACTTGAGTTGCCGAGGCAACTCAGTCCAGGGTGCCTAAACCCCCTCCCACACCCCCTGTGGTACCCAGACAGAGTGGCACCACTTTTGGAGGCTTCTGTGGAGAAGCCCGCCAAAAAGTGGAACAAAGGGCTCGACTTGGGTTGGAGTCACAGAAGCGAACACAAATGCCATTTTGGAACCGAGTTCTGGCAGAAAATACCAACCGGTGAATTAATATTAAATAAATAAACCGGCGGTATGTTTGAGGCTATGTTAAAAAGTATTAGCCTCGAACAATGGGAAAATCCCATAGGAATATATATATTCGCGGTTGAATATAAAAAGTAGTATCCACTGCCACCAGCCAAAACTCGCTCAGGGGGGACTGGACAGTGCCCCCTCGAACAACAGACCCAGGGGCAATCGAATTGCCCCTACCAGTACGCCCACAATATGATGGTTTGTACTGGTTCTGTTCACAATTTAGGACTAGTAAAGCCAATGGTGACTTTACATGCCCTGGGAGACAGTAGTCAGTCCCAGGGTACGGAGTCTATGTTTGGGGGTCACTATGACACCCCTGTGTTACGGCACGGAGGGTGCTGTGTAACACACATACCAAAAACACATGAAGCCCTATGGAGTAAAAGACCCCATAGCCCATAAAACACATTCAAAGTCAAAGGATATCTCAAATCATGTCTAAGAGTGGGAGAAAAAAGAGTCTCACTCTTAGCCGGAAAAAAAAATAAACCCCAAAAATCCAGCAAAGCTGCTGGGGGACTCACTAGGTTTGGGAAATTAGCCTTAACAGAGAATTCCCCCTAACACACACACACCCTTCCCGAGATAGTCTCTTAATTTCAAATCAACCAGGAGATTGGCCTCCTGGGAATTTTTGTAAATCCAACTTCTGAGTCAGAGACAGTTCTTCACTCCTTGGATGTTAGGAGAGCCCTTAAGTTATACCTCGACAGGCCTAGAGAATTTAGGAAATCTCCTCAACTGTTATGTTCAGAGGGGCAAGCTAGGTTGCATCAGCTTCAAAAGCAGCCCTTGCCAGGTGGAAACACATTCCGTGGGACACTCTTGCAAAGGCAGCAACCTGGAATTCACCATCAGTCTTCTGTAAGCACTAATGCTTGGACATGACCTTTAGAGCTGATACTCCGTTTAGTCAGGCGGTAGAGAAATATCGCTTTGATTACATTAGTAAGAGAGACCTTCCACTCTTGGGGAGAAATGTGCTTGTGAATCTCCTACAAGTATGGAGGAAATGGGACGGGAAGTAGCAGTAAGGAAACGTTACTCACTCATTGTCAATAGTCCCCTTTCCTCCATATGCCCTCCCACAATCCCCCTAAAATTACCCCAGTTATTTACCTCGTACCGACCTACACTGGTAAAAAAGGACTGAGGTGCGAGGCCCGGGCGGGGCTTGAGGAGGCGGAGCCTGTAGTCAAGCATACGCTTGGGCCTGCAACATAAAAATAGGGCAGAAAATGTTTGTATGGTGCTACAAAAAGCTCTGGTCCTGTCCTGGAGGACGAAATAACCCACAGGTATGGAGGAAAGGGGACTATGGACTAGGAGTACAGTAGTCACTACGATGAGTAACTTTTCCTGTATCTCCCGTTGGCATCAGGAATAAGCCCTTTTCCTGGTTTGCTTTATACCTTGCCCCTAGACACTTTCAGGTGTCCTGGAACAACCTTACCTCCCCTTTCATCCCCCTTACTGTTCCCCATGGGTCTGTCATTGGTCCATTTCTCTTCACTCTCAGTACTTCAGCTCTTGGCACCCTGATCTCCTCTTATGGCTTTTCCTATCAAATCTTCACTGATGACACTCAGATCATCTTCTCCTTCCCCTCCTTATCCGATGAGCTGTTAGTGTTCATGTTGAAGGATATTTATACTGGCCCTCATTACGACCCTGGCGGAAAGTGACTGACCGGACCGCCACAGCGTAAATAGCGTTTCCGCCATTGCACGAAGGAGCAAAGTGCGGCCCATTCCGACCCATCGGGCACGAGCACCACGCCATGGCGGAAGTGCAGAGTCCGCAATGGCGGAAATGACCCCAAAACGGCCCACACCGCCGCCGTACGGCGCCCTAGGTGCAATACCGCCACCCATCACAGCGGACACCGCAGTGTGCGCCTACCGGAAAGTACGGTGACCGTAAATATACGGAAACGGAAGTAAAAACATGGGCCCGGAACGGGAAACATCCCGCCGTACACCTATAAAACCACTAAAACCACACAACCACCAAAAACACTACCCTGAGACACACCCCAACCCGTCATCCACCCTAGCGAAACCAAGAAAAATGGGAAAAGTAGCGAAGAAAGCGTGCGACCGCAAGCGGCAGGTCCACTTCTCCCGTGAGGAACTCACCGTGCTAACAGAGACCCTCCAGGAGAATGCTGCCGTCGTCTTCTCCACGCAAATGACCAGGACGGCACTTGCAAACAAGAAGGCCATATGGGCTCTGGTGGCACAGCGGGTAAGTGCGGTGGGGACCGCACCCCGCAACCCACAGCAATGCCGAAAGCGATGGGACGACCTGCGGATACGCGTCCGCAGCATACTCTCTGCCAACCGCAACATTGCCACAGCCACCGGGGGAGGTCCTGAATCACCCATCAAGTTGACCCCCTGGGAAGAAATCTGTGCCTCCACCATCGGAATGGAGAGCATAGAGGGAGTCGGAGGGATGGAGAAAGGAGTGCAGACATCCGAAGATTCAGGTAGGTGGGCCAGATAAAACAATGCCAAATCCACAAAGTCCATCCATGTGAAGTACCATGTGTCCACATAGTGCAACAGAAACACATGTCCAGGAGAACGTCCACACACATCGGCCTGATAGCGCACGTTAAAACCCACAATAAATACATAATTAATTAAAAACCCCTAAAACACGCACTACACGTGCAGCAGGCACACCCTAACTGCAGGCTGCCAAACAACTGCACCCTCACTCCACACACAAATGAAAGCACCTCCAAGGCCCCGACCCAAATCACCCTCAGGTACCACCCCAATGCATGTGATACAATGCCACTCCAATTCCCACAGACCCATCAATAACCCTCGCCCTCCTTTACTCCACCACAGGGTCCGATCCAAACGACGAGCATCAGGACACCCCTACCAGCACACCTGCAAAGAGGGCCAAGACCAACGGCCAAAGACCCTCCACCTCAGCTGCACGCATCAAGACACGGCAGCAGCACAAATCAGGTGGCAGCACAGAGGAGGGAACATCAACAGGCACCCCAGCAGCCAGCATGCCCACACCACCACAGGTCCCCCCAACGGATGCCACAGAAGGCACTGCCTCTGGTGGCAGCAGCACCATAGGTGACACCCCATTGATGGCAGCATGCTCCGACACAGAAGACGGGGATGTCGAAGTCAGATCCATCCATGACCTGTCCCAATCCCCCTGTCTGTCCCATCCCGTACAACATGAGGATACCACGCAGGGGCACCCACAAGACGACGACTGGCCATCCCCCACAAGCCCTGTGGCAAGGCAACATGAGGTCAACAGCCCCTCTGTGACACCCCCGCAAATGGCCATGGCCCAGCAGAGGCAACAGTCCCTCGACCAGTTAATCGTGCAACAGCAGCAACTGGCCACGCTCCTCAAGGACCATGCCGATGAATGTGGGGGCACTAAGGCAGACATAGAAACATCAACTGAGACACTCAGGGCAGAAATGGAGAGAGGTACAGAGACACTAAGGGCACAAATAGAGAGAAGCACCGAGAGCCTGAGGGGGGAACTGCATGCGACGTCCAAAGACGTATGTGCCGAACTTGCCGCAGTGCGCCGTGTGCTCACTGAGCTCTCACAAACCCTTAGGGACATGCATGGACGTGAGCAGGCCGAGACATCATCCGTTGCAAGTTCCGTCCAGGGCAGCCCCCAACGTAGATCTGGGAGGAACCTGCACTCCACAGGCAGGGGTGCCCCTGATACCCGCAGAGGGGGCTTGCAATAGCGACTGCCCACTGACAATGAGCATCTTTGGACACTGGTGTTCGGGGGGGAGGTAGGAGGGTGGAGGGGGTGTGTTGGGCTCACTTGGGTGGCTGGTCGATAGGGTGTACAACATGATATCACATATGCCATAAACAGTGCACGATCAACCAATGAGATGTGTGGACATTGATATTTGTGTACTAGGCCATCATAGGCGTACAGTCCATATTGTGCATGTCCCAGACACACACAGTGCCACGAGTCCCGTGTCCATGTATCAGCCACCAGGCGTGAGTGCTAGAAGCATGCATCAATGAGATGCTGACGAATGTCACGGCCCTCCGGTGCCTCGCAGACTCCTTGAGGTGCTGCCACATCCCCACCCTCATCATGACCATCATCAGGTGCTTGCAGTTATGCGTCAGGGGGCATGGGCACATTTCTACGTACGCACATGTTGTGGAGCATGACACATGCCATCACCATCTTTGCAACCTTCTCATGGCGGTACAGGAGTGCCCCGCCAGACCTGCTGAGGCAGCGGAAACGACCCTTCAGTAGGCCGAATGCCTGTTCAATGACTACACGGGTACGTGAGTGGGCATGGTTGTAGTCCTCCTCATGCTGGTCCCGTGGGTTCCGGACTGGTGTGAGGAGCCATCTCTTCAGTGGATATCCAGCATCACCTGTATGTGGACGATAAACGTATGATGTGGAATGCCATTGCTACGTACGCACACCCCCCCCCCCCTTCCTGCCAGGTCATTGCCGAATCACATACCCCACATTATCATGCATGTAATGAGACTCACCGAGTAGCCAGGATCTGTTCCCTGCGTGTCGCTCCATGTAGCGTGGTATTGTAGAGTTCCTCAAGACCATAGAATCATGGGTTGATCCAGGGAATCGGGCACAACAATGTGTAATGATCCTGTTGGAGTCACACACCATTTGTACATTCAGGGAATGAAATTGTTTTCGGTTGCGGTACTGGGCCTCCATGGCATGTGGGACGACCAATTCCACATGGGTGCAGTCGATGGCACCAATGCAACCCGGTATGCCGGCAAGTGCATGGAATCCCACTTTTGTGTTGGTAATTTCCTGCTCCGAGCGTGGTAGAGAGATGTAGTCGTCTGCGTGCTGCAGGAGGGCATCGAGCACTTGCAATAGTGTCCGTGAGAACAGTGGCTGAGAAATGCCATGCAACTGTCCGACTGTGTGCTGGTAGGTGCCTGTGGCCAGGAAGTGTAGTACAGACACCACCTTCAGTAGGGGTGGGATGGCGGTTGGGCTATCTATCATGCTGACAAGGTCAGCCTGTGTCATGTCCACAATGGCGGCTATGGTGTCCCGGTCCAGACGGTAGAGGGTGTGGATCTGCTCATCAGTGAGGTTGAACGGATGTGCTCGGAGGCGTGGGATTGCGGGCTGCCTGCGTGGTGGTAGTGGCTGTGCTGGCGGCCCTTGCTGGCCCTACCTTGGCCTCCTCCTCCTCCTGCGTCTCCTCCGTGCGGCCGGTTGTAGTTGGTGTTCGTCTTCTTCTTGGAGTTGGAGTACTTGCAGTGCTATCAGGTCCCCCAGGGCCAACATCGCGAGTCCTGCCGGTAGCATTTCGGTGTGGTTGTGGGAGGAGACTGGGTGTGCAATTTATGTGTTTTCAGGCTGTATGGCCTCCACCTGTGGTGATTCATTCCACCTGTGCAAACTGCTCTCCCCTTTGGCCTAGCACGTCCCGCACACAACGCTGCAATTCGAGGAATGGCATCTTGCTATTGCAATCATGTATTTGTACCCGATGGCCGTGTAACATTGGTTGATATGTTCATTCTGCTGTGGTCCCATTGTTTCACATACTATCTGTGCAGTCGCGAACAGACTTGTGAAGGGTCAGTGGTACGTAGTACTCGAGTAACGGTGGGCCCTCATGCATCACTGTACCGAGTTGCAACGACGGGCGGGGCGTCCCATTTGTGGGTGAAGGCAGTTGCCATTTTCACACACAGCCGCACTAGATGGATTAATTTGTGATTTCAAACGGCCACAGATGCCTCTTCGACGTGATGTTGCAAATGAGGAATTCGAAGGGCGGCGCTTTCGGTTTTCAGCTAGCGGCGAGGAAATGCCCACAGGTCTGACTGCAAATATAACGTTCTATTGTTCAATGTCCTTGAGACAGGGGCCATGGCGAGGATGCAATGATTGATATGAATGGTTTGGGATGCGCAATAGCGACGTGGGCGATGAGGCCGGACGTTCCCAAATACATGTTACTTCACTACACTGGAATTACGGGCTGGGGCACTGTGGATTTTGCAGGCTGCATAACGCACAGACTCAATGGATATTTCTAATGTTATGTGAGTAAATATTCAGGCGTTTTAATCCCGGGATGAGGGAATGATGAATGGATGCATGGGCAGGTGATTTGATACAGAGTTTGCCATGTACAGGGCTTCTTGGAATCTATCCGCCTCCCCTGCGCTATGTGATGCAGGGCTGCCATAGTGGGACCATCGTCTATCTGGCCTTGTTGAGCCCTCCCTGTCTCGACGCGCCCTCAGACACTTGTGTCCATGCACGTTACCAATCCCATCTGATGGATTCTGTTTTGACAGACGCATGCACAGGTACACTCGTTTGTGATGGTGTTTACACCTCGATATAGATAGTTATGAGTCGCAAGTGGTTTTTGGGAGGTGATGATCCTTTGGAGTGGGCTAGCATGCATATGGCTGTGGATTTAGTGTGATCATTGAAGTGAGTTGTTCGAATGTAGTTCTGATGGGCATTCTATTCTTTTTCTTTTCTTTTGGTTGACAGGTATCTCCTCCCTTTTTGCCACTGCCATCTGTATGCCACTCCTGCAGATGGCTTTTACTCCCGACACCTGCTGCTTCGTGTTAATCAGTGGAGCAGCATTACGATCTTATGGGACGATCGCCAATGGGCCACATGCCCTTACGCAGTACTAGTGGCTCGGAGCAACATTTCGGCCTTTCAGCTGGACTAGTGCCTCCCCATTGGGACGGCCCTGCGGTTCTGTGCGCTTCCATGTTGCCTTTTCGTACGTGAATGTGGCTCTGTGTACCATGATGGAACAGGGCGTCACACAAGTAGTGGCTGGTCATTTCTTGCAGATGCAGCCCACAATGGTGAAATGTGTTTTGGAGTTCATGGCCTAATGGCTGTATGGGCTTGGTGATTTTGTTGTGCATTAAATTTCTATTCTGATTTGGCCCGTGTAGCGTTCTTCTTTGCAAGTGATGTGGCATATTCCTATTTGGGGAGCGATGTATTGTGAGGAGATCTGCATTGGGTTCCAGCTTCGGAGTTTAGTTGCGTGGTACTGTACTGGGCGCGTTTGCCTACGAAGCCCAGTGAGGTCTGGGATGGGGGCTGCCAATATGACTGTTTGAATGTTGTCATGCTCAGGGGCGGGGGATTGGGTTTTGTGTAACAGATGCCGGTCAGCCAGGTGGACTGGTGGAATGATGTGATTTTCGGAATGTTGCTGGTCACAGGTGCCTGTGTTTGCGTGCGTTTCGGGGGGGGGGGACTGTGGTCATGTCCATTGGATTGGCTTCTGTATTCGTGCCATCTGTGCCCTGCAGCTCCCATTGGCCCCTCTTGTGTTTCTTTTGTTCGTTGGCATGCATGGGTGACTTGTACATTTCACTGGTTGCATTGTGACTTCATTGCACCTACGGGGAGTTGTACTTTGTGGGCAGGGAGCGGTGTACAGGCACTCAGTGGGGCCGTTTACGGTTGATTCGCGATGCCGTACTTCTCACCATGGCGGAATGGTACATTCCGCCATGCTTGATGGCGTTAGGTACATGTCCGCTAGGGTCGGAATTGGCGTACCCTTGCGCCATGGTGGTGTTTACGGTTTGGCATGGCGCGCGCGCGCGTGCTTGGTGCAGTTAGCGTTGGCGTTCACTACGGTGTCGCTAATGGCTTCGTACTTTGCGGTGACGGGTCATAGTCGCACCGAGCGCTATTCGATGGCGGTATTGCATTTCCGCCATCGTTTTCCGAATTCCGCCAGGGTCGTAATGAGGGCCACTGTGCACAATCACCACCAGGGTGGTCCTCTGGCGCTCTGGCGGCTCTGAAAAGGGAAGGGGGCTGAGTTAGCGGGAACGAGTGGGAAAAGTGCAAGAGAGCAGTGATTTGCCGTTGGCAGCCTCAGCCCGGTTAACACCTTTCACTGGGCTTGGGTTGCTATTCGCTCAGTAGCCGTTGTGTGCTGTTGTGCGCGTCTTTGTGGTTTGTTTTGTTGTTGCGGTGTAGTGAGGTTTGTGCGGTTTGTTGTGCTATTGAGTTATGGTTGTGTTTGGTTAGAGTTTGTGAGGTGTATGCAGAGGGGTGAAATTGTTAGTGGGTTGGTTATTGGCATCGCTGTCTAGAAGTGATGTGCTAAATTTCCAAGTTCTACCTAAATGTGGCGCGTGAATATCCCTGCATTTCTATCTGAATCCGGTACTGGCTGACATTCACAAACCTTTCTATATATGACGTCCACCAGTATTCACTACTGTATCCAAATGTGGCACTGGCCCACCTTCGAAGTCCTGTCTGTATGTCAACATGCTAGTATTCACAATTCTATCTAAATCTTGCCTCAAAAGTATTCCCAATGCAGTCTAGACGTGGCACTGGCTAACAATCGCTATTCTATCTAGATACGGCACTGGCCGACATTTACAATCCTATCTAGCTGTGATGCAGGTTAATGTTCACAATATTATGTAAGTGTAGCACATGCTAACATTTGCAATTATGTCTAAGTGTGGTACTTGCCATCAGTCACAATTCTGCTTGGGTCCGGCGGAGGCTAATGTTCACAATTCTATGTAAATGTGGTACTTGCTAGCTTTCCTAGCTGTGTGTGGCACTTGCTAACATTCACTATTCCATCTGAGTGTGGCACTTGTTAGCCTTCATAATCCTATCTAGATGTGAGGCCGGCTAGTGTTCACGATTCCATCTAAGTGTGGCACTTGCTGATGACATTCACAATCCTATCTGGATGCGATTCAGGCCAATGTTCATGATTCCATCTAAGTGTGGAACATGCTAACTTTTGCATTTCTATCCAGATGCGACTCATGCTAATGTTCACATTTCCATCTAGGTGTGGCACATGATACCAATCATGATTCCAGCTAAATTGGGCACATGCAATCATTCACAATTCCATCAAAGTGTGGCGCATGCTAACATTCACATTTCTATCTAGATGCGACTCAGGCTGGTGTTGACAATTCCAACTTGGTGTGGCACATGTCAACAATCACGATTCTATCCAAGTGTGGCACATGCTGATATCCACAATCCTATCCAGATGCGACGCAGGCTAATGTACACGATTCTATCTAAGTGTGGCAAATGATATCATTCACAATTCCATCTAAGTGTGGCACTTGCTATCATACACAATTCCATCTCAGTGTGGCCCTTACTGATATTCCTAATCCTATCTAGATGCGACGCAGACTAATGTTCCCGGATCCATCTAGGTGTGGCACATGCTAACATTCACTGTTGTCAAAAATTTCAAACTGTTTCTCCTCATCAAATATTCAGTGGTATCTCACTCGCTCTGCCTGAACGCCACTGAAACTGAAGTTCGAAGGGATTGTGTCCTCTGACGTATTCCTTATCTTGATAGATTACTTCCAGGTTGCTGGCCTCAGAATTTTTTTTCAGTAGAGGGCGCTGCGCGTCATTGTCCCTCGAGTTGATGTCCCTCGACAGCCTCCGTATCAGTGCTGATGTCATCGTGTGCATAAATAGACTCGCGCACCGTCCGTTGTTCAGTTCCGTTTTTCTGAGCTTCGTGGGCCTCGGAATCGTGTTGCTCAGTTCTTTATTCAAGTATATTCTTATTACTCCTCGAAGATATCTTTTTCATTCGATGGCTTCCTCTTCCAAACCGTCGACCCCATGGTCCAGCTTCAAAAAGTGTGGAGATTGTGGGAAGAAAATGTTGTTGACGGATCCTCACAGGATCTGTTTGTGGTGCCTGGGATCGGAGCATCACTGTTCGGAATGCGAGGACTGTATGTCCATGACGGCGAAAGCCTTGAAGGAGCGTAAGGGGAAGCTAGAAAGAGGTAAGACTCTTAAAACTTCTACTTCTTCTAAATTTCCTCAGCAGAGTCGAGACATTCGTCTCCTCGCCGTCATAGGAAACATTCCCGCTCAAGGTCTCAAAGCGGTTCCCATCAGTCTTCGAGATCTAAACACTCGAAAAAGCGGCGTCGTAGATCTCCCTCTTCTTCGTCTTCTTCCACTCCCCCGGAAAGGGTCACCTGCCCCACGAAACACAGCTCTCCAGCTAAGTGGGAGGAATTACGCAAAAAAATGCTTAGCGTCTTCGAGAAAGCGGCCTCGCCTCCCTCGGAGACAGCTAAAGGTGATACCCTGGGTGAAAGACCCGAAAAATCGAAACGCTGCTAGTCGTTGCACCCGGCAAAAGAAACTGCCGAGAGCGTCATGAACACTTGAGCAAAGGCAGTAAGACCGCGTCATCGATGCCGTCGTTGAAGGTTCCTTCGACTCATAAATCTGCGTCATCGACGCCTTTATCGAAGGGCCCGTCGACACACAAATCGGTCGAATCGACGCTGTCTTCGATGTCGCTGTCGACACTGATAAAGGACAGACCTACTGTTGTTACTACATCTCTGTCAGTAGACGTACCGAGGGCTTCGACCATTACCTCGAGGATGTCGTCGATAACCTCGATGGCTCCAAGTAGGATTCCGATCCTCTCGAGTTCTTCGAGGCCTCTTCTTACTTTTTCGACGCCTTTTTCGGTTTCATCGAAGCCTTTGACTTCCGCGTCAACAACTTCGACGTTTTCTCAACCGGTGACTACAAGTTTGGCCCCATCTGCTTTAGAAATGGGTTTTAAACCATACCCAAGGTCAGATTATTTCAGAGCTTTGTCCTCTATATATGAGGAAGGGGAGTATTCTGACCATGAAAGACCGTTTGGGTTACAGAGGACCACTACTCCTATACCAGAGGAATTTATCTCTGAAGAGAATAGATTGAAGGACCTTCAAGACTCTTTGCACGAGGCAAGTGGTTTAGATACTCCTCCAGAAGTAGAATTCGCTAAACCAGACCCAGGGGAACATGCTGAGACCCCTTATAGGGTCTTAATGGCCAGAATAATAGAGTTCCTGGGGTGGTCTACACCTTCACCTTCTTCTCAACAGGATGATTTTACGGACATTTTACTTAAAGGCCCACAGGAGGATCCTGTGGTTCCCTTTCATACTGCATTGCAGAGAAAAATATTTGGCAACTGGGAAACCCCTGAGGTTATCCTGGCAGTTAACAAAAAACTATCTGCCAAATATAGGGTATCTGCTTCTGACCCTGAATATTTGAGCAAACATCCAACCCCAGAGAGTTTGGTTGTACAAGCAGCAACTTCATCGAACAGTAGATCTGCATACCCTACTATTCCACAAAATAGGGATGATAAAAGGTTTGACGCTATGTCAAAAAAGGTCTTCTCGGCATGTAACATGGCGCTTAAATCCATTAATGCTACTTGCACGCTCGCAAGATTCAGCCATACACTTTGGGAGTGTGCTTCATCTGCGGCTGACTGCCTCCCAGAAGGAGAGGAAAGGGAAGCTATTCTGAACATCATTAAAAATGATTTTAAAGACACAATGTGTGAGTCCCTTCAAACTGGCATTGATTCTGCTGACAGTATCAGCAGGGCCATGGCGGCAAGTACTACAATCCACAGATTTGCATGGTTGCGAAAGTCTGGTTTTGCTCCAGATGTACAGGCCAGACATTTGAATATGCCCTTTGACGGCACCTCTTTGTTTGGTAAGGAGGCTGATGACAGTCTAGAGAAGTTACAAACATCCAAGGCAGCAGCGAAATCTCTTGGAGCTGCAATCCGTCAAACTCTGTATCGCCCCACAGAAACCTCTTGGAGAGGTAGGTCCTTTCGCTTTTATTCCGCATTCGGAAAAGGCAGAAGACAGCCGGCTCAAAGGGGCCAAAAACAATTCACCCGCGGTGGACGGGTTAAAAGTACAAAAGCTGCAGCAGCAACAGGTGCCTTCTTGCCCCAGCATCTGCGTCAGCCGCCTCTAAACCACTCTGAGGTCTCTCCTCACAAGACACAAGTAGGGGGCAGTTTAACTCAACATCTGACGGAATGGCAGGCTATTACGTCAGATGCTTGGGCATTGGAGACAGTTGCCCAAGGTTACTGCCTGCCTTTTCTATGCACCCCTCAGAGTCATCCACCGGGGAACAACTCTTTGAAGTTTCCAGATCCGCTCCTTTCGCAGGAGATTCTAGACCTGCTAGAGAAAGGTGCCATAGAACCGGTACCTGCAGCGGAGAGGAACAAGTGTTGGTATTCCCCCTATTTTCTAGTACTGAAGAAGGACGGAGGACTGAGACCCATCTTGAATTTATGAGAATTGAACAAATTCCTCAGGAAGGACAAGTTCAAGATGGTGACTCTCTCTCAGATCTTTTAGGCCCTCCAACTTCAGGACTGGCTGGTATCTCTATACTTTCAGGATGCTTATTTCCATGTGCCAATCCATCTCAAACATAGGAAATACCTGAGGTTCGCAATTGGCAGTTCTCACTATCAATTTCGAGTTCTGCCATTTGGGCTGACCTCAGCCCCGAGGGTCTTCACCAAGCTAATGTCGGTAGTGGCTGCAAGTCTAAGGAGGGAAGGGATCCACGTCTACCCCTACCTAGACGATTGGTTGATCAGAGCAGTATCTTCGGAACAAGCTCAGATCCAACTAGATTATGTCTGCCACTTCCTTGACAAACTGGGCTTCTCCCTCAATTTAAAGAAGTCACAGATGATACCGTCACAGAGACTCCAGTTTATCGGAGCGGTCCTGGACACTTCCCTGGGGAAAGCCTCACCACCAGAGGTGAGGGCTCAAGATATTCTGCAGATGGTCACCAAGTTTCAAAATGCCCAACGTCTCCCAGCCTTTGACTTTTTGAGGTTGCTAGGCCTCATGGCATCCTGCATCTTCCTTGTGCCAGAGGCTCACCTGAGAATGAGATCTTCCAGTGGGCACTAAGAACCCAGTGGTCGCAATTCTCAGGAAGAATGACAGATCTCCTTCAGGTAGCCGGTCAAGTGGCACAGCGAGTAGAGCGCTCGCTTTGACACCCGTGCAGAGCCTGCTAACGCAGGTTCGAATCCCGGCAGGGCCAAACTCAGCCTTTCATCCTTCCGAGGTCGATAAATGAGCACCACACACCGTGGGTAATGATAAGCAGCGCTCAGATACCTGAGGGTTCGTAGCGCTATATAAATGCCAAATTATTATTATTAAAGTGGCTCGAGATCTTCAGTGGTGGGCCTGTCGGGAGAACATTTTGAAAGGAGAACTGTTTTGGCAACCATGGCCGGACAATACAGTAGTCACGGATGCCTCACTCATGGGGTGGGGAGCCCATGCCAACGACTTGACCATCAGCGGTCATTGGTCTCCATCGGAGTCCAGACTACATATCAACCTGTTGGAGCTGAGGGCTATCAGATTAGCGCTGAAGGCTTTTCTGCCATTCGTACAAGGGAAAAATGTCCTAATAATGACGCACAATACAGTGGCGATGCACTACCTCAACAAAAGAGGAGGCGTAAGATCACTGCCACTGTGCAGAGAGGTGCTGCAGCTCTGGGTTTGGGCAATTCAAGAAGGAATCTCTCTATCGGCAGTTCACTTAGCCGGAGAGAAGAGCGGACGCTCTGAGCAGGCAGAGCACAGTCTCCCACGAATGGGAGATAGCTCAGGAAGTCCTTCAAGAGATCTTCACCCTTTGGGGAACCCCTCAAGTGGATCTGTTCACCACCAGTATCAACAGAAAGGGCAATCAGTTTTGTTCAAGGGAATTTCCCCCGAGAGGAGCTCTAGAGGACGCGTTTGTAGTGGACTGAGAGTTTCCCCTTCTGTGCACGTTTCCTCCAGTCCCTGTTATTCCTCAGATGATGAGGAAGTTGAGAAGATTCCGGAAGACTATGATCCTGATTGCCTCAGACTGGACCAGGAGAACGTGGTACCCGGACCTTCTGGACATGTCCATCTGCCCTCTGATTTGTCTTCCACACAGTGAGGATCTTCTCTTGCAGAAGGGAGGTCGGGTTCTCCATCCAGACAACAGAACCCTCAACCTTCACGCTTGGTTTCTGATAGGTTGAGATACAAGGATTGGGACCTCCCAGATGACGTTATGCAGGTGTTGCTTTCGGCTAGAAGGCCAGCAAAAAAGACTTTATACCGCTGGCGTTGGAACGAGTTTTGCAGCTGGTGTAGAGAAAAGAATATCGAACACTTTTCATGTGGTACACCAATGGTGTTATCTTTTTTGCTCTATTTGGCGAATTCAGGTCTTCAAGTTGGTACGATCAAGGGCTACCTCGCAGCTCTGTCGATCTTCAAGCGCACTGCGGAGGAGCCATCATATTTCAAATTACCTTTAGTAATCCAATTTCTGAAGGGGTTGACTAATATCTATCCCCCAAAGCCGTTCCAAGTTCCCTTGTGGGACTTAAATCTATTCTTACATTCCCTGATGGGTACTCCCTTTGAACCACTCCATTCTTGTTCATTAAGATTTCTCACCCTTAGAACAGTCTTACTAGTGGCTTTGACATCTGCCAGAAGAGTGAGCGAATTACAAGCTCTATCTTGCAAACCTCCTCATACAATTTTTCACAAAGACAAAGTTGTCCTACAAGTGAAGCCTAATTTCCTCCCAAATGTAGTCTCTGAATTCCACATCACTCAGAAGATAACCTTACCTTCATTCTATCCTCCTCCCCATCCTGGGAAAGAGGAAGAGAGGCTAAATAGGCTGGATCCAAGGCGAGCCTTGAGTTTTTATATCAGCAGACTTGCTAGGATTAGGCAAGCAGACCAACTGTTTATAGGTTATGCAGGACACAAATTAGGATTGCCAATCACAAAACAGACCATTTCCAGATGGATTATTTTAGCCATTCTAGAATGCTACATATTGGCAGGGAAAGAGCCCCCTCAACACCTTAGGGCTCATTCAACCAGGGGTATCGCAGCCTCTTCGGCCCTCCAAAGAGGGGTACCGATTCAAGACATATGTGCGGCTGCCACATGGTCGGCTGCATATACCTTTACAAAATTCTACAATCTGGATTCCTCCTCTAGCCAGGAGACAAGATTTGGCAAAGCTGTGTTACACTCTGTTCATTCTTAAAGGGAAATATTTCCATTTTTACTCCCACCTCTGTTTACACACCACTGCTATCGGAGTCTATCAAGATAAGGAATACGTCGGAGGACACAATCCCTTCGAAGAACAAGTTACTTCTTACCTTTTAACGTTCTTTCGATGGGATGTTCCTCCGACGTATTCCTTATCGCCCCTCCCATCCATCCCCTCAGTAAAACCTCCCTTGTATTTGCAGTTTACGCTCCTTCAAGGTCAATAACCAATTCATGCACAGCTACTTTTAAGTTTCAAAACGGAACTGAGCAATGGACCCTGCGCGAGTCTATTTATACACACAATGATGTCGGCGCCGATACAGAGGCTGTCGAGGGACACCAACTCGAGGGACGTCAACGCGCAGCGCCCTCTACTGAAAAAGATTTCCGAGGCATCATGCTGGAAGTAATCTATCAAGATAAGGAATACGTCAGAGGAACATCACAACGAAAGAACGTTACAAGGTAAGAAGTAACTTGTTCTTCTCTACTTCCCAGCCAAACAGACTATCTCTTCCTCTCCCCCCTTCATTTCTTCTCTCTTGACTACCTTCCTTACTTTGCTTCTGCTTGTAACCTTGGTGTCAACTTTCACCCATGTCACAACTTCTCACTCTTCATCTCCAAATCTGCCACTGCAGACTCAACCTCAATATCAGAAAAAACATCATGTTCTCCCTTTCAGTACTGCTAAACAGTTAATCTCCTTCTTAGTCCTTTCTAGATCTGACTACTGTGTCAGTCTCCTCTATGGCCTTCCCAACTATGCTTTTTCACCTCTGGACAAAGTCCTCAACTTAGCAGGCCACACACTTTTCAACCTTTATCGCTTTACCTCTTCCTCCTCTGTCTGTCACCAGATTGGCTGGATATCCATGGCGCAAAGAGCTAAGTATAAACTTATTATCTTCAAAACTATACATGGACTTGCCCCACCTTACCTATTTGCTCTTCTCACTCCCTATTCTTCCCCTTGCTCGTTACGATCGTCCTTGGCTCACCTCTTGCCACTACTCGAGCCCCCTATGCTGCCTCTCGTTTCCGTTCTCTCCCTCTCCTTGCTCCCCTACTCTGGAATGCTCTTCGTCTCCCTCTCTGTACTACCCCAACTCTACCATTATTTAAATCCAACCACAAAGCCATCCTACCTTCTGAAGAACCCCATTGTCAATGACCCATGTAATCCACTCTATCACTTAACATTTTCCTATGATTTCTGTACATTAAATAAAAACATTTCATACATTTAAAAAAAAAGATATTAATTAGCCTACTGACATAACATGCATGCGTTGGCACCAGGCATAACCAGCGCGCATAGAGACCATCACTGACTGTGATTACATTTAAATTTGAAGGATCTTTGCTGTGCAAAAGTCTCTGTTCCATTTCCCTTGGACCGACACCTAGAATTATGGAGAAAGGCGACTATGGACTAGGAGTACAGTAGTTACTATTGTGAGTAATATTTTCTTTATTGTTTACATTCTTAGATGATACATTTTTTTGTTGTTATTTTTCTCTTTACTAGGCAACTCTTGAGGAGTTATTTCCAGAACTTCTCGTAAAGGAATGTATCGACTGCCTGAAAGATGTGCTACCTGATCCAAAACCTGAAGAAATTGCAGATATGACTGATGAAGCTAGGTTACGCATGCTCAAGGCACAAGTGGTTTGTTTTTATTAATTCTTTCAAATGTATTGTTCTTTAATATTAAAATTATAAATAATTTCAATCCCTTAGGGAGTAGATTGTAAAGAAGTGATTCAATTCCAGGAATAGCTGGGAGACTTGTAGGATGTTAGCAAAAACTATTTGTTGCTAAATTCAACATTACTTATGTGACAGAATGTCATCAGTGAAAGTGCACTCTTCTGAGCTTTTTGGTTTAGTAACACAAAGTGAAGGTGACATTTATTTTAAAGATTTTAGCTTCTAACAGGCAAATTTTCTAGATAAGCTCTCTTGTTAAAAAGTGGTGTCATGCTGAAGCAGATTTTTGCTTCAGAGAGTGAATAATATAATCACTGTGATCCATAAGGTCGATATATGTATACTTCTCCATCATTGGATCTTTCATAGATTCACATGCTTGAATAATCCCCGTCGTCAGACTGGGAATCCTTTGTAATTTAAATAATACAAATAATAATATAAAACTTCCTTTAGGGAGAAAAGCTACAACCATAGAGCCCTGTAGGGCCTGTGTAGCCCTTCACTTGTGGAGTCCCTCCACCTCCTTTGGTCCTTTTAGGCCCCAACCAATGAGGTGGCAGGGCTTGGGCTCCATCTTCAGATTTTTCACTGTGTCTACTGAACCGGGGAATCCTCTTCAGGTCTCTAAGCTTTTTCCAAACTAATTCAAGACATTTTTGTTATACTTTAAGCTTTCTTAGCTTCCCTATCACTGGGGCTTCCTGGTTTAACCTTTTGGGCTCAGGTTTCCACCATTTGCCATCTAAAAATGTTGTGTTTTAGGCTGCCTACTCTCACCTCATGGCTGAGATTCGAGTACAAGCTGTCAAGGAGAAGACCTCCCTTTTCAGGGACTGCTCCAGGTGTGGTAAAAAGGTCATCTGCATCAGAGATCCGCACAAACTCTGCATCTATTGCCTTTAGCCACATTCCATCCAGTCATGTAAAATATGTCAAACCTTTTCCAAGAAGACTCTGGAAGGCAGGCATAGGAGGCTATTACTTCACCTGGAGAGCAGACAGATTTCATCTGATGAGGAATCCAGCAAGACTGTGCCCTCAACTTCCTCTAGGCACCCTGAGAAGCAAGCTCCAAAGAGGAGAGTTTCTTCAGTGTACAGAGTAGACTCTCTGACACCCACGGGTAAGAAGAGGAGTGGGAAATCCTCAACTGAACCTGTAGGATTCTCTAAAGGTGTGCTGGAAGAACTACACAAATGTAAACGTTTCTCCATTTCTTCTCCTTCCTCAGAGAAACGGGGACACAGTCCACGACTAAACTAACATCGGCATCCACTAAAACTATCACTACTTCGATGGATAAACCATCACCCCCCGTCAAATAAACCATCTCATCGACCAAGGCATCGTCGACGAAAGAGCCGCCAACAAAGTACCTGTCCATGAAGGACGCTGGCAAAAAGCATGCATCAACAAAGACATCCTCGTCAACGAAGCACTTGTCGATGAAGCACTCATCGATGTCCAAACATTCGTGGACGAAGGACCCGTCACCGACGGAAGAACAGTCAACGAGCCCCCAAAAGCAGGGCAAAACAGTCGATTGACCTAAAACCACCAGACGTCATCAACAAGCCTTTTGCACAGCCAGAAGCAGCTGTAAGCATCCATACACCACAGCTAGAAGAGTTAGAAGGCGCTACCCCTCAATCCCCTACAACTGAGATGAACAAACTGCTGGACTTCATCTTGCAGGAGGAGTGTTCAGAGGGGGTGAAACAACTGCCAGTACAACGTAAAGAGCACAGTCCGCATTGGCAACCGATAATGGAAGACGTGGCAGATCCTTTCGACAATGCTCTAATGCAGTCGATGCGTAGAATTATGAACGAGTTCCAAAGAATGCAAAGGGCAAGGCTCCTGGTCCCTCAGACAGTTCCTGTAAGCAGACCTTCGCAAAGCACATCACAGCTGCACCACAATGGAAGCAGGTCTCCTAGAGAACGTACCCCACATCACTCACCGTGGCCTAACCGATCTTCATCAGTTAGCAGCCGCCAAGGACAATGCCCACACTATGGCGGGGCACCCATGCCTAAAAAAAGAAAACGCTCTCCATCTCCTCCAAGGTCTTCACCTGAAAGATCCAAAGCACACAATGCGCCTTCAATTGCTACAGCTTCTTCATGGCCGGACGACATTGTAGATGACCCCGGGGAACTTGCTGACCCTTTTAGGGCATTTTCTGACCCCAACACTTATGACGACGAGACGGAAGAAGGTGAACTGCTTTCGGACACTCCAGACCCAGACGTTTGGGATTCTATTGCCATCGAGAAGCAGAAGAAACGTGACTCACCGGGGGGTCCTCACACCCAGACGATATCATATCCTTTCACTCTATCATGGCAAAGTCGGCAGAGATCTTCAAAATATAAGTCGCCACAGAGGAGAAATTCTCAGTGCTCTATGAGCACAGACGAGAGACACCGCACCAACACCACAATACCAATACTAGAGACTATTTGGGACGCAGGTGAAATAATCCTCGCCAATCCTCTTTTCACTAGTGGCTAGACTGGAGAAAAATAATAAAGCTCCGGACTCGGCTCCATTGTCTCTCAGAGGCCATCCTAAACCCTACTCTGTTATCACGGTGGTGGCGAGGAAAAGACTGAAAACCCCAGCTTCTCCCCTCACAGCTCCACCCAATAAGGAGGGGCGTAAACTAGAGGCGATGGGGCGTTAGGTCTCAATGGCAGCATCGTTGACGGTGTGGTCCAGCAACGGCATGGCCATGATGGCAAGGCTGGATAGAGAATTATGGCTCTGTATGTCCCGTCTCACTAAACACCTTCCATAGGAGTTTCAAGAAGAGGCCAAAGACATTATCGCAGACGGCAAAGCGGTCTCGGACCTCACGATAGACACCTCTGTGGACACCGCTCACTGCGCTTTCAAGCCGATGGCAGATGGCACACAGCACAGTCTTGAGACACCAAGCTTGGATGAAGGCCACATGTTTCAGGCCAGAGGTGCAGGCTTAGATCCTAGACATGCCATTTGAAGGGCAAGACCTACTTGGCAAGAAAATAGATGATCACTTCAAGGGCATCAAAGCCGACACTGACACTGCTAGAGCGATTAGCTCTTTAAAGGACAATGACAAGGACCGCTGTCCTTTTTGGTCCTTTTAAGGTGCCAGCTGCAAGTAGAGGTCATACAGCTGGTCTTTCCAGGGTGCAAGCATCCTCTTCAACCTCCTTTCAATCGGGAGGAAGATACCAACAAAGTTCCACCAGATACCAGAAGCAACGTTGCAAAAGGGGTTCAAGCCAGGGCAGGAACCATGCCAAGAAAAACGGACTCGTACTTGGCGTGCCTTCCACATCACACCCCAGTGGGGGGACACGTATCACTTCACCTCAATCACTGGTACACAATAACATCGGACAAATGGGTGTTTCAGCTAATAAAAGGGGGACATACCATAGACTTTCTTCAACGAATACCATCTTGCCCACTGCTAAGAAAAAACATCCTCCGGCTGCAACAGCCAAGGGCAGAAGCCGACAAGCTTTTACTAAAGGCCGCCATAGAGCGGGTACCACATCTACAACTGGAAAAGGATTCTACTCCCACTTTTTCCTAGTAAGGAAGAAAAACGGCCAGTGGCACCCGATACTAGATCTATGGGCCCTCAACAAGTTTGTCGTCGTCTAAAATTCAAGATGACCTCCCTTCAACTTGTCCTTCATGGCTCAAAAAGGGCGTTTTCCTCACTGCCCTAGACTTGGAGGACGCCTACTTCCATGTACCCATCCATCCATCCCACAGACTGTACCTTTGGTTCACTGTCAGCGAACAACATTTCCAGTTCAAGGTACTTTCTTTCGGGCTGAAGTCTGCACCAATAGTGTTAACGAAATGCCTGGCCCCAGTGGCCGCTCACCTCAGGCGCTCTGGGGTACAAGTTTCCCATACCTAGACGACTGGCTAGTGAAAAGAATTTCCCTGCAAAAGGCATCGGAGGCAGTGGGAAAAACAACCCTACTCCAAGACCTAGGGTTCTCGATCAACCAGGACAAATATTCACCACTATCTGCACAGACCGCAATCTTTCTAGGAGCAGATCTTGACACTCGAGTTCCCAGGGTTCGCCCCTCTCTGGACAGAGTGGCCACAATGTAAAACCTCATTGCATGCTTATAAGAGTACAAAATCCACTGTCAGACAATACAAGTCCCTCCTGCGCATGATGTCCTCCTGTATTTTCCTTGTACCGAATTGCAAACTGAAGATGAGACCGCTTCAGGCAGAGCTGGACAGCCAATGGGCTCCACACAGCGGATCGTGGGAGGACATTGTACATCTCACACCAAATTTCCACAAGGCCCTTGAATGGTGGGCTAAACACTCCCATCTTCTGCAGGCTTTACCCTTTCAGCTACCCACGTCCACTCTACTCTTGGGAATGGATGTTAAGATGGATTTCTGAGCTCTGACCTGGAGGGCAAAGGTTCAGAAGGCCAGCCTAGTGGTGGGCATCGTGGAAAAGGGTAACCTCTGGACAAGCCAGACCAATCAGGGTAGCTTTGGCAGGCGATCAAGACTAGGTATCAGGAGGAGTGAGGGTGACTGAAAGACCTCAATGAGCACACAGAGCAAGGACACTTACAAATTATTCCAGACAGGTGTTTTATTACACAGCCACGTGTATGGTTACGTTGCCCTTTCCATAGGAAGAGCACTTTTTGGGCAGCCTATAACTCGGCTCCCCCTGGACTAATCCTCACCAAACTTGGCAAAAAAAAGTATATCGGCCACTCTGAATTTTGCAAAGTTTGGTGATGTTTGGTCCAGGGGGGGAAAAGTTATATGGGGGGTCCCAAAACGTCTTTTTTTCCCATAGACTGAATGGGGGAAAATGTTGCGCACAGCTACCGGGCAAACCGCTGGACAGATTTGCACCAAATTTGCGCCAGTGGCAGGGGGTTGGGCACGAAAGCGTGCTTTTGTAAATTTTTTGACAATCCATTCAGTGTTTCTCTGAAAAACCAACAAAAAGTATGTCTGTAAAAATTAGTGATATCTCTGTCCGCTCCGCGGACACACTTCCCTGTTCGCTCCGTGGACAAGATTGCAATTGGTTATTCCATGGCGTGCTGGCCGCGACCATGTTGCGCTTTCACTGATTGGTTGTGGCACAGCGTGAAGTGCATCGTAATCTTTCGATACGGCCGCCATGTTTACTTCGTTTTCTGTTCAACGCAAACATTGGCGCTAGCAAACCTAACCGAAGAAGACACCAATGCACTTGTTGCACTTATGGAACAGTGTTTGGAAAGGTGAGCATTAAAGAGACGTGGTAGTAGAAAAACAAACATGGAAGAATTATTGATAGCACTGTCATACGGTACGGTGCGTCTTACTACTCATTGTACGAAATGAACTTGCTGCGTTCATTGTACAACACATACACATCATTAATGCAGTCAGGCTGCCATCCTGCTGTTTGAAATCAGAGACTGCCACCTGCACTATTTCGTACACACAGCCCTTCTGCACGTGCAGAAGATTAGCCGTTCTCATGAATAGCCGCTGATATGTTGTTGCAAAACTGAAAAGGTATTTCCATTCAGAGTGAAGGCCACTGCATTTTCTGTTTTCAATACGCGGTCAGTACAGCTGCATATTTGTCGACACCCATAAGGGTCCCTTGCTTTTTAACCTTGACGTACAGGGAAAGAGTAGAAAGAATGTAGGGAGTGTTAGGCAGAAACCTGTGCAGTTCCCTCTGGGACCACTGCAAAAGATTTAGGACTACAGGTGTTTGGCAGTAAACCCACTTGTTAGCAGTCTGTACCACACAGATTCACTTGGTAGCTGTGGCTGAGCAGTCAGACTTCCCTCAAGAAGAGTTAGGCAGTATACAGAGTATTCACAATAGGTCAGGAGCACACAATAGAACAAGTAAACACTGACCAGGGCTTGGTGTAAAAGAGATATAATTATTTATTTAAAACCACATCTAGAAAAACACACAGGCACTAATAATAAGCAATTCAAAAACACGGTCACTAAAAGATATACACTCCCTTAAAAGAATATTAGACAAGTCTTAAGTAAACCCCCACTTATTTTCAGACAGCGGTGAGCGCTTAACGTAGATGGCACTCTAATAGTTCATTTTTAAAAAGGGAGAGAAAAGCAGAGAACAAATTGAAACAGATCCCAACACTTTTACAAGAACATAGCAAGAGAGGAAGGCACAGTAACACCGTGAATTCAGAGTTAGTAGGCCGGATCCGCTTTAAGAGGATCCAAACGAAATGTGTCCAAGGTCACACGGTTGCAGTGCACAAAAGTCTTGTAATGGTTCAAAAAGAAGTTGGATCAAAGAAAAGGGACCAGTTAGAAGGTCAAGGCGGCCAGCCCAGTCCAGAAGGTTAAGGAGTTATTACCTTGTTGCAATCTTTAGAAAGGGAGGCCTGGCGGACACGGTACCTTAAAGTGGTGAGAACGCTCCAGCGGGGGCAGTTCTTCCTGGCAGCGGGTGCAAGTCGGTGCTTCCTCCGGGGGAAGAGAGGATCTCGTCGTGGAGGAAGACAGGGGCCCGTTGCACTGCCAGGGAAGAGACCAGCCGCAGAGTTTCTCGGGTACAAGGAACGGTCCGTTGATTCGCGGTTCAGTGGTGAGTGGCTATCCGGCCGCCGGGGTGCTTGGCACGGGCAGTTCGACCACAAACTGGGCTGGGGTGCGAAGAAAGAAAGGTAAACTGGTTGTGCCCACCAGTCAGGGGAAAAAGCCTCTCCAGCCGGGAGATCTTCTCTGTCGTCGGGAAGTGGTGAGTCGGTTCCGCAGGGCTCCACTGGTGGTGTCGTCGTGGTAGGTCGACTCAGCTTCTCCCTCGTCAGATTCTCAGGTCCTGTGGCGACTTCTGAAGTTCCAGTCCCCAAAGCCCTGCTTTTATGCAGAAAACCCCCATTCACTCAGCCTAGCTGTCACTCAAACATACTAAGTGGTGAGCCAGCCAGCTCACCACTTAGGCCAATCACACAAGAGTGCGACTTGAGTTACCAGGGTAACTCAGTCCAGGGTGCCTAAACCCCCTCCCACACCCGCTGTGGTACCCAGACAGAGTGGCACCACCTTTGGAGGCTTCTGTGGAGAAGCCCGCCGAAAAGTGGAACAAAGGGCTCGACTTGGGTTGGAGTCACAGAAGAGAACACAAATGCCATTTTAGCATCGAGTCTTGGCAAAAAATACCAACCGGAGAATTAATATTAATTAAATAAACCGGCGGTATGTTCGAGGCTATGAGAATTAAATAATTAAAGTTGGTAGCCTCGAACAATGGGAAAATCCCATAGGAAAATATTCGCGGTCGTGCCCCCTTGACTAACAGACCCCGGGGCAATCGAATTGCCCCGACCAGTACGTCCACAATATGATGAGTTGTACTGGTTTCTGTTAATAATTTGGGACTAGTAAAGCCAATGGGGACTTTACATGCCCTGGGAGACAGTAGTCAGTCCCAGAGTATGTAGTCTATGGTGGGGTGTCGTTATGACACCCCTGTGTTACTGCACAGAGGGTGCTGTGTAACACACATAGGAAAAACGCATGAGACCCTATGGAGTAAAGGACCCCATAGCCCATAAAACACATTACCAGTCAAAGGAATACCATAATCATGTCCAAGAGTGGGAGGAAAAGAGTCTCACTCTTGGCAGGAGGAAAAAAACAAACTCCAGAAATCCAGCAAAGCTGCTGGGGGACTCACTAGGTTAGGAAATTCAGCCTAAAGAGAGAATTATCCCCAACAGGGAGTAACAGTTTGAAAAACATATCACTTGATAAGGTTATCCTTCAAAAACATTTGCTCCGACCATGCAAAATTTGTTCCCGAAGAGCCACTGATCCCCATACACTACTGTCTGCCTGCAGCGCATGCAATGGAGCCCGTCCAAATTATGTAAGTGTATTTCTGCTGACTATATACTACTTTGACGTTATTTCATCACTTTGCCCACATAAAAAAAAAATGTTCCCTAATGATTTACAAGATTAATGCTCAGGTGGCATTTTTTTGCTCATTATGGACATTGCATAATGTCGCCGTTTGTACGATACCACTACATTTTCCCAAATTATAATAATATTTAATAAAAAAAGTATGTGTTCAAATTTTGTTTGTAGAAAGGTTGCTTGGTGATACACGTTTTGTTTGCCATTTCACCGCAATGATACCTCCAAACAATAATTTTATTATTAATAAGGACATTCCAGCTTTCAGTTCTGTTCCATTTTCTATCCCAAATATGGACCTTGCACATTGTCGCCTTCCATAGGTTCCCACTGCATTTCGTCCTATTGAATAAAATTTTCAATAAAAAAGTTATGTGTCATAACTTTGCTTTATCCAAAGGTTGCGTATTCATACATCTTTTTTTCCCATTTTCCCCGTCATATATTTTCTTCCCTATTGTCATTGTCATGGATTACAGCTACCGAGTGACGGATTTTTCAACCGTCAACTCCAGTTGTTTATCTCCGTATGTCTGAGCGTAATAATTCACTGGGATGATCATGTCGGCCCTCTGTGTCCGTACGCTTCTGTCGTCATAAGAATTAACATTCCATCCTTTCCGCTGGTGTAGATCAGAATGGTTGACATCGTCTTGCACATCAATGTGGGAGGAAAACGACTACTTTGGCAGCACCGCTTACTTTCTGTGTGTGACAAAACAACGTGGCCTTTTAAATTTTCATTGTCATCCAAAGAGAAAACTTTTACACTTTTATGGAAATGTGAATAGGGCGATCATTTCGCAGAGGTCATTGTGCAACCAAACAACTTTACTAATTGCATAGGGCGATGATTTCGCTCAGTGTATTGTGAAATAAAACTTATGTACTAATTCTTATATGTTCCTGTTTTCTTTACAAATGTACTCTCTGTTTTTACAATGTAGTATGGTACGTTGCAGGACGTAATGTGTTCTCTTACAGTTGCTACATCACGACACCTACTTCCACATGGACGCATTTGTTTAAGCAGCCAAGGAACATTATTGAGAAACGTACTGCACACCACTAGCATTGGGTGCGGGAGGGTCAGGCCCATCTCATATGCTTTAGTGCCGTCCGGCCATTTTCTGTGACCATCAGGCCAATTTATGTCACGCAGATGCCCTATGGCAAGAAATGTTTGTGAAATAATACATGGTTACCCCCTCCAAACACACATATCTGCACATCCTTTCGACTTGTTGCACTTACGAAATTATATGTGGAAAGGTGAGTGCTAATGGTGTTGCTGCCAATATTTCTGACGTCATTATGCTTCACGTCACACAGTTTCTTTGGGATTTTATGTTAACTTAAATACAGTACTCCTTTGCGTTTTTTACACTCCTTTTTATAGAAAAAAAATACTACATATACAACACATGTCTGTAAAGGTCATTGACAACGACCGAAAAGCTTCGTGTTGTGCATGTGATTGTGTTCTCCTTTTTAACAAGTGTCATCATGTACATAACAAATCAACGGTACAGCTTCCGTCTCTGGGGGGGAGCCTCTGTGTATGGTTTATGGCCACAATGTCGGGGATGTGGCTACTGGTCTTTACTGGACGGGACAAAACATGGGGTTCAGGTTGCCATGTCCACCAGGCACTGTCTTTGTGCTAAAGATCTTGCTCATAACCACATATTTGTCAAGGAACACAAATGTGGTGCTCCCATTACGGCCACACGGTTTCATTTTTGCTTTCTGCAGCCTGCAATGGAAAGCGAAGAAGGCTTTCTATCCTACACCCCTTTTCCCTTTCTATGGTGGGCATCTTGACAAAGGATTTCTTTTCTTCAGCCGGGAACGCCGGAAGCGTTCCGGTTGAAGAGAAAAAATCCTCTTTTTTGATACCACGCATTACTACTGCAAAATCTCGATTGCTAATGGCATTCATTCCGCACTCTTTGGAAGGGAATGGGGTTTAATGATCCAGATACGTCAGTATGCACTCGTGCTTGTATTGTGTTCAACACTTGCATTGTGGAATTCTGCGCCAGAAAATTTGGGATTACAAGTTCCAACCACAACACCCAATATACTTTCCCACTATCAACCAGTTACACCTGTCATTGTGAAGTGTGTATGATTTTTCGAACACGCCCCCATGCGGTGCGCCAGCATAGGATAATGTACATTTCTTTGGAAGGTGGCCAATTACTTCAAATATTCCTTTACAGTACTATGCTTACGTGTTACTATTAGAACTCTGATAAGTGTAGTAGAAAATCCCTGTTAAAATACCATTATGATGCATTTACACTACTAAAAACGTATGGCATTCAGTTAAAAAAACTTTGCTACAGGGACGTTATGATTACGTTGCCCTCCCAAAAACCTGTAAACTTCACTACAAAAAAGTCTTTGTTGAGGGGACGTTATGGTTAAATTGCCGTACCACAAACCTGTGTTAGAGTTAGCAGTGCACAGTGGTGTTGGCAAGTAAGGGGGCTCAGTCTGCCATAACTGGCGAATTTCAGGGGGTTTTCATTTTTAATGTGAAGCATAAAGGGGAGGGCAAACATTTTTTTGTAGTGAGGTGCACAGGTTTTTGGTACGGCAACGTAACCATAACGTCCCCTCAACAAAGTTTTTTTTGTAGTAAAAAATATAGACACATTTATTACAAGGCCTTTGTAACATAGACCATAGCAGAAGAATCACAGTGACACTAAGTAGACCAACACAACACTATCAATACAATGTATATACAAGACCATTGGGGTCTAAAGGGTTAAATGCACAAAATATGTCAGCAACCTAGATGGGAAGGAAACAGGCAGTGCAGGTAGTCTTTAGGCCCCTTCGACTTTAGCAGCACATCTAACTAAGAGGCAGTCCAAGCCCTAAGAAGAGAGGGGCCTTGTGTTCAAAAGTACATGCAATGCAAGTGAACGCGGTTGTTCCAATGGGCAAAACAGGGTCTCTTCAGGGGTCTCTAGTAGCTCAGGAAGGCGGATGAGGCGATGAAGAATAAGTTCCCACTATTCAGGGAGGACCTCCACTTGAAGGCAGAGGCAGTACCATAGTGCGGGATGGAGTCGCTAGTTCGCACTAGCAGTGGAAAGGAGAGGGACCCTAAGGGGCCACTCGTGCATAAAAGGGGCCCTTAAAGCCAGGGGCCCCCGGTTAGTGTTGTAAGTGCTCACCGGTCCCAGGCGCTCTCTGACCCAAACTTCGCCAGTTCAGTCCACTCGGGTTGCAGGTTCGAATGCAAAGGACATCTCAGTGGCTTTCAGTTCCTGAGATACAGCGAAGATTCCCATACGGGACAGTGGCTATTTCTCTGCTCCGGGTGGATGAATCAACCCAGTTTCACTGCAGCAGGCTTCAGGGGCAGGAGGGTCACAAATGCAGCGTAACTGTGTTTACTCCGGTCCTGACGCACTCGTCTCACTTCAGACCTGGGAATGCCAAGTGTACGAAATTCGGTGTGAGGGTGCCAGGGTCACAGAGCTAGCAGTATACCAAGTTTCGAGGGCCTCCTCAAAACGACAGCGGAGACAGAGCAAAGGTCCTGCGTAAGCTGGTCAGCCCACTGGTTGGCCCAGGGACACTTCTGAGAAAGCTTACTTGCAGGTTTTGATGAAGGTGCTGAGAATAGTTGTCCCACTATTCCACTGGGTCTAAGCGTCTTCGCAGACCTTCTAGGACGACCAGATGCAGAGCGGTCTCACGGGACGACCTCGGGCCCAGGGTGCCAAACCTTCCAACCGGTCACCAGTGGTTCCTCGACTCTGCAGGATACTTTGGATCCTATCCTTTGTTCAGTGAGAACTCAGGAGATCGACGTGGTATGGGTGTTTATGGCCTCCTCTTATCCAGAGTTCCCTTTGCGCCAAAACAAAGAGGACCCAATGGGAGATCTGCTCACCAACACACACTCCAGACGTGGAGCAATCACGGACCACGGTGGTCCCAGTCATTCAGGGCACTCCAGACTCTCTAGCACCCAGGATGTGTATTGGACTCAGACAGTCCAGCCCACATCCTGGAGGCACACACACAAGCCCACAAAAGCATTGGGTTTTGTGGGAAATTGCATGACCAAATAAGGACGGACCAGGGTTGACTTGACCTGGGGAAGGTGAAGGGGCAAGATGGCCAAAGGACAGGACAAAGAACCTCGTGGCATGGCCATTTTCGGGCCTGGCCACCTATTCATGCCAAATGCGGTTAACATGGCAGGAAAGGGTTAAATATAATGCGAAACGATAGCTACCACCAGCCCTGTCCATGACACATCTGCACATCTCACAAAAAGTCCATTGGGAGTTTCTAGGGCCTTTGGAAAATGACTACAGACCCACGTACACTGTACTGGAAGGTACATTGTGCACTTGTTATATGTTACACAAAAGTTGCAACATGGGAAAAGGACTAGGGAAAACAAAGTCTCCCATTACTGACTGTCTTAAGGGCATGTCAGTGTCCCCATTAAAAGTAAGCGAAAGCCCAGAGGGGTGCAGCTGAAGGCTGTGCTTCTCTGGCAAAGTCAGTCTGTGGTGTCTAAACGGCAGCAAAAAGTTTGGGGTGTACACATGGTGGGAAAATTACATACAATTATATAGAAAAATGATGAAATCTTTCCTAACAACGGACACCTCACTCTTGGGCTGGGGGGCCCATCTGGGCAGTCTATAAGCTAGTGGGGTGTGGGCGTATGCAGAATACCATCTGCACGTAAATGTACTGGAGCTCAGGGCCATTCAGTGGGTGCTAAAGTCCTTCCTACCATTACTTTACAGACAAATGGTGACAGTTCAGACGGACAACACCACGTCAATGCACTACACTAACAGGGCGGCACCTGGTCCAATATCCTCTCACTGGAAGCTCAACAACTTGAATTGAACTTGGCTCTACACCACAAAATACATATGAGGGCAGAACATCTTCCTGGAAAGGACAATGTGTTGGCAGACAAACTCAGCCGACAGTCCCACGAATAGGAAATCAACAACCGTGTCCTGGGCAAATTATTCCTCAGTTGAGGAAAACCCACCATAGACCTATTTGCAACCCACATAAACAAGAAATGCAATCAGTTCGCTTCCAGGTACCCAGAGAGATCTTCCCTGGGGGATGCGTTCTCCATACAGTGGAAGGGGAAATTCCTTTACGGGTACCCTACGGCAGCTTTGATCCCGCGGGTGCTGCGCAAGATGAACGAACAACCCTGCACAATGATGCTGATAGCACTGATGTGGGCACACCCGATTTGGTACCCTGCACTCCTTCAACTAGCACTGTAGATGCCAAGTCACCTCTGGCCTCCCCCGCACATGTTGCCACAGCACAGGGGCGAACTGCTTCACCACCACCACACGGCGAGCTTATCCCTCAGGGGCTGGCTCCTCAGCAGTGAAAATTCCACAACCTCCTTCTAGATCCCAAATGCTGGCGTATACTGCGAGCTGCCAGGGCTCCGTCCACCAGACTGACATATACTAAAAAATCGTGGTGTTTGGAAGCTGGCACAGATCCCTTCTTGGCATCTGCAGAACATCTCTTACCTTACCTTCTACATGTAGCAAGGAGTTGTTTGTCCATCAAGGTCCATCTCTCGACCATCTCCGCATATACCACCAGGCCTCATCAACACTCACTAGTGGCACACCCGGCGGTCAAAGCCTTCATTAAAGGGCTTATGTGCTCCTTTCCCAGGCAATGGAAAATTGCTCCTGCCTGGAGTCTTAACACAGTCCTAGCCACGCTAATGAGAGCACCCTATGAACCTATTCACAGGTGTGACACAAAGTTCTTATTGTGGAAAGCAGCCTTCTTGGTGGTTATCAACTCAGCCAGGTTCATTGGGGAGTTACACGCACTGTCACCAAGCCACCGTTCACCAACTTTCACAGGGACAGGGTCATTCTTCAACCTCACCCTGAATTCATTACAAAGGTCATTTCTGAATCCATTTTAGCGGAAAGAATTCTTCTGTCCACTTACTCTTACGTCCCGTCGCCTTTCCTCCATACTGTATGGGCGTCCCTTCCAAGGTACGGGAGACGGAACCTTTTTCACCAGAAAAAATCCTTTTTCCCCCTTTAAATTTAGAGGTGCGCACTGGGACGCAGCTCAGGGAGCATGCACTGCCCTGACTCCACCGTCCGGCGCCATAACCCAGTCCCCTTTTCCGCGTCGACGGAAACAGGCCGAATTCACCAGCGCTCCTGGGTTTTGCTTCGGCCATGTAATTCCACACGCGGATACTTCTTCTCTTTGTGTTTTTTTTTGTCTTATCTATCATTCAGGTACTCCATCCTCAGGCATCACGCTGCTCCATGGCGCATGTCGACTTGTACAGGGTTCAGCAGGTATCCATCCTGCAACAGGCTCTTCCCAACTTCAGACCCCCATGCCCACTGCCTACGTAGCCTTGACCCGGACCACGGTTGGCAATCATGTTCGGCGTGTGACTCGCTGTCCCTGAAGGCGCTGAAGATTCTTCATACAATTATGACTAGCCAGGTGGAGGGAGCTCTTCCAGAGGTTGCCTCCAGAGGATCTCAAGAACTTTGTGAAGCATCGAACTAGGACCAAGGTAGGGCTGATATTTTCCAGCGCACCCCGCAAGAGAGACTCCTTCCCAGGGACTCTCCCGCGTGGGAGGGACCGGCCAGGTCCTTTTACCGGCACATGCACCGAGGCTGCTACAGCTGCCGGCCTTCGGGTCGAGGGATCCTCGGATCCTCCCGGGCGCATTGTTGAGGGACCGGAAGGTTCTTGTACCGGTTCTACACCCGAGGGGCTACACCCTTTTACCGGCACAATGGCCGAGGGGCTACACCCTAACACCGGCAATGCATCTGAGGGGCTATGCCCTAATACCGGCAGTACATCCGAGGGGGCGTCTAAACGAAACTCGAGCCCTGAGGAGCGGGGTAGGCCTTATGATCCACACGTAAGAGTCTTGGACGAGGCTGGGCCCAGCAGGCTGAGCAACATGTCGCAGGCACGTGGCAGGCAGCTCGACAAAATCGCCACTGCACCAGAAAGGGGCACCCGTCTGACGCCATTCCACGAATCTCGCGAAGAACGAGTGTCAAGGTGGGACTGGCTTCAACCAGGTACATAGCCTACAGTCTACCCTTCATTTGCACAGGGCAAATTTCCTTTGTGTCCATATGGACAGGGTATGCAGCGGCCCCAGCAGCTCCCCGCTTCCCTGTCGGTACCCCCTGCCACCTCTTTGGCCAGTGAGGAGGTGCTCTTTGAGAAGTTTCTCAGCCTCATGAGGTCTCCTCAGATGGGGGTTATCATTGAAGACGCAGTCAGTGAAGTGCTCCCCGCCATGCTAGAGGCACCACAGACGCCTCCATCAGGCCCCCAGGCCCCAGTGCAGCCGCCTCCTTTGGCTCCACAGCCAACTCTGCAACCTCTGCCGCCTCCTCAACCTCCGACTGCGTTCCCGGTACCCCAGCCTCCGGCGCCATCTACCACTCCTCCTCCTCCACAAGTTCCTCCAGATCCGCAGGATATGGACGAGGAGGAGGATCCAGACATGCCATCCTCAGCCAGGGCCTTACATGAACGAGTTGCTGGCCTGGCGGAGTACCTGGGCCTCCCCCAACCCGAGGTCGAACAGCCGGCAGAGGGGGTTCTGGATGAAGTCCTCACAAGTCACCTCTCTGCCAATACTGGGATTCCACTGAAAACCGATGTAATCTCCCTGGCCAAGAAGGGTTGGCTCAAGGCCCACTCAGTCCAGCTGGTCAACCGACGCCTGGACGCCAAGTACAGGCAGATGGAGGGGGATACACTCTTGATCTCGACCCATCCTCAGCCACACTCCTCAGTGATCGCTGCGGCATCACTATACTTCAAGCCTCAGTCGTCCTCAGCCTCCTCATCTGCGGTGCTGCTAGGCAAGGAGGAAAAGATTTTGGAGGCGTCCGGCAAGATCTACTCAAACGCCTCTTTGCACCTGCGTCAGGCTAACGCAGATGCCATGCTGGCTGCCGCCAACCAACGGTTATGGTGGGAAATTGCGGACTTCCTCCCGGAACTCCCCACCCAATGCCAATCACGCTTTAAGGCGGGGCTAGCAGAAGCCAAGCTCTTGTCCCATGACCTCATGGAATCCACAGTGGCTCATATCGATACCTCTGACCATCTGCATTGCCTCGGACATGAGGAGAACAGGCTGGCTCCGGGCAACGAAATTCAACCCGGATGTCCAGGAGCACATTCTAGATCTACCGTTCGAAGGGGGGGGCCTCTTCCACTCCTCTCCGGACGAAGAGCTGGACAAGAAGAACAGCTCACAAACGGCGAAGTCTTTAGCCATTCTTACAAAGACCACGCCCAAATCGTACACCCAATCTCAGCAGCGCTCGGAAAAGGGTCATACATATGGAGGGTTACGCTGCTTTCAGGAACGCAGATCCAGGCAGCCGGACCGCTCGCCATCTCAGAACTGGTGCAAACAACAAAAAGGGGCGGGGAGTAAGGGCTTTTTCCAGTCCCCATCCTCAGCGTCAGCCTCCGAGGGAAAGAAGGCATGACATGCCCCTTCGGGTCCATGTGTCTCCGGTGGGGGGCAGGCTTGCTTTCCATGCACAATTCTGGCGTCAGAATTTCACGGACCCCTGGATCCTCTCCGTAGTATCCACAGGGTACCGCCTTCCTATCCCAGCCTCTCCTCCCTCCTCCCCTCCACTCCCATATGTTGGGGACATCAACTCTTTTGGCAGAGATCCAGTCGCTCGTAGAGAGCCAGACAGTGGAGGAAGTGCCAGCCTCCCAGCGATGCTTTGGCTTCTACTCCAGGATTTTCGCCATTCAGAAGAACAACCACCAGGCGGGCCTGAGAGTTGTGCTGGACCTTTCCACCCTCAAACTCTCCCTACCCCTGCATAAATTCAAGCTGGTTACGGCAGCTTTTATAGCGGAGACGTTGGACAAGGGAAACTGGATGTGCTCCCTGGACCTGAAGGACGTGTACATACACGTCCCGATTTGGCAGCCGTGTTAGGGAGAATTCTCATTCTATGGCTAATTTCTCTTACCTAGTGAGTCCCTCAGCAGCTTTGCTGGATTTCTGGAGTTTATTTTTTCAACTTGGTAAGAGTGTGAGCTTTTCCCCCACTCTTACCTGTGTTTTGCCATGTGTATTTCATCTGTTTTTGTGATTGTGGACTCTGGAGTACACCACTTCAGTAGCCCCACTCTTTTGTGTGTTACACAGCACCTTCAGTGCAGTGACACAGGGTTGCCATTTGAGCTTCCCACCGACTCCATTTCTGGGGCTGACCCCCCAGAAAAGGTTAAAGTTGCCATTAACTTTACATAGGCCCTCATTACGACCCTGGCGGAAATCGAAAAACGATGGCGGAAATGCAATACCACCATCGAATAGCGCTCGGTGCGATTATGACCCGTCACCGTAAAGTACGATGCCATTAGCGACACCGTAGTGAACGCCAACGCTAACTGCACCAAGTACGCGCACGCGCGCCATGCCAAACCGTAATTACCACCATGGCGCAACGGTACGCGAATTCCGACCCTAGCGGACATGTACCTAACGCCATCAAGCATGGCGGAAAGTACCATTCCGCCATGGTGAGAAGTACGGCATCGCGAATCAACCGTAAACGGCCCTACTGAGTGCCTGTACACCACTCCCTGGCCACATTGCACAATTCCTCGTAGGTGCAATGAAGTCACACAATGCAACCAGTGAAATGTACAAGTCACCCATGCATGCCAACGAACAAATGAATCCAGGGGCTCCAAGTGCCTTGTGAGTGGGCATCCATATCTGCCATGGCACCATTGCCGCACTGATGCAGCACAGGCATGTGAAGGTCAAAGTACAGCAACATGAGCAGAAAAATGAGACAAACAAAAACAGAATAGAAATGTACTGCACCACAAAACCACCAAGGGCCATACAGCCATTAGGTCATGACTCCAAAATACATTCCAGTATTGTGGGCTGCATCCGCAATAAATGACCAGCTTCTTCTTGTGTGACGCCCTGTTCCTTCATGGTACACAGGGGCTACATTCACGTCCAAAAAGGCAACACGGAAGCGCCTAGAACCGCAGGGCCGTCCCATTAGGTAGGCACTAGTCCAGCAGAAAGGACGATATGTTGCTCCTAGCCACTAGCACTGCGTAAGGGCATTTGGCCCATTGGCGATCGTCCCATAAGATCGTAATGGTGCTCCACTGATTGACACGAAGCAGCAGGTGTCGGGAGTAAAAGCCATCTGCAGGAGTGGCGTACAGATGGCAGCGGCAAAAGGGGAGGAGATACCTGTCACCCAAATGAAATGAAAAAGAATAGTATGGCCATCAGAACTACATTTGTATAACTCACTTCAATGATCACACTAAATCCACAGCCATATGCATGCTAGCCCACTCAAAAGGATTATACCCACCCAAAAATCACTTGCGAATCACAACCATAAAAATCGAGGTGAAAACACCATTACAAACGAGTGTTTGTGTGCATGCGTCTGTGAAGACAGAATCCATTAGATGGGATTAGTAACGTGCATAGACACAAGTGCCTGAAGGGGCGTCGAGACAGGGAGGGTTCAACAAGGGCAGAAAGACGATGGTCCCACTATGGCAGCTCTGCATGACATAGCGCAGGGGAGGTGGATAGATTCCAAAAAGCCCTGTACATGGCAAACTCTCCATCAAATCATCTGTCCATGCATCCATGCATCCATACATCATTCCCTCATCCCGGTATGAAAACGCCTGATTATTTACTCACATCACATTCGAAACTTCCATGGAGTCTGTGCGTAATGCAGTCTGCAAAATCCACTGTTCTCCAGCCCGGAATTCTAGTGTTGTGAAGTAACATGTATTTGGGAACGTCCTGCCTTTTTGTCCACTACGCTATTGCGCATCCCATACTATTCATATCAATCATAGCATTCTCGCCATGGCCCCTGTCCCAAGGACATTAAACAATAGAACGTTATATTTGCAGTCAGACCTGTGGGCGTCTCCTCGCCGCTAGCTGAAAACCGAAAGCGCTGTCCTTCGAATTCCACATTTGCAACATCACGTCGAAAAGGCATCTGTGACCGCTTGAAATCACAAAATCATCCATGTAGTGCGGCAGTGTGTGAAAATGGCAACTGGCTTCACTCACAAATGGGACGCCCCGCCCGTCGGTGATCCTCGGTACGGTGCTCGCCCAAAGGGGATTGCAGCTGGCACAGGTGGAATGAATCACCACAGGTGGAGGCTATACAGCCTGAAAACACATAAATTGCACACCCAACCCCCTCCCACAACCACACCCACTCCAAAATGCTACCGGCAGGACTAGCGATGTTGGCCCTGGGGGACCTGATAGCACTGCAAGTACTCCAACTTCAAGAAGAAGACGAACACCAACTACTACAACAACCGGCCGCACAGAGGAGACGCAGGAGGAGGAGGAGGGCAAGGCAGGGCCAGCAAGGCCCACCAGCACAGCCACTACCACCACGCAGGCAGCCCGCAATCCCACGCCTCCGAGCTCATCCGTTCAACCTCACTGATGAGCAGATCCACACCCTCTACCGTTTGGACCGGGACACCATAACCGCCATTGTGGACATGACACAGGCTGACCTTGTCAGCATGATAGATAGCCCAACCGCCATCCCACCCCTACTGAAGGTGGTGTCTGTACTCCACTTCCTGGCCACAGGCACCTACCAGCACACAGTCGGACAGTTGCATGGCATTTCACAGCCACTGTTCTCACGGACACTATTGCAAGTGCTCGATGCCCTCCTGAAGCACGCAGACGACTACATCTCCCTACCACGCTCGGAGCAGGAAATTACGAACACAAAAGTGGGATTCCATGCACTTGGCGGCATACCGGGTTGCATTGGTGCCATCGACTGCACCCATGTGGAATTGGTCGTCCCACATGCCATGGAGGCCCAGTACCGCAACCGAAAACAATATCATTCTCTTAATGTACAAATGGTGTGTGACTCCAACAGGATCATTACACATTGTTGTGCCCGATTTCCTGGATCAACCCATGATTCTATGGTCTTGAGGAACTCTACAATACCACGCTACATGGAGCGACACGCAGGGAACAGATCCTGGCTACTCGGTGAGTCTCATTTCATGCATGATAATGTGGGGTATGTGATGCGGCAATGACCTGGCAGGAAGGGGGGGGGGTGCGTACGTAGCAATGTAATTCCACAAACATCCTTTATTGTCCACATACAGGTGATGCCGGGTATCCACTGAAGAGATGGCTCCTTACACCACTCCGGAACCTACAGAACCAGCATGAGGAGGACTACAACCATGCCCACTCACGTACCCGTGTAGTCATTGAACAGGCATTCGGCCTACTGAAGACTCGTTTCCGCTGCCTCAGCAGGTCTGGCGGGGCACTCCTGTACCGCCATGTGAAGGTGGCAAAGATGGTCATGGCATGTGTCATGCTACACAACATGTGCGTACGTAGACATGTGCCCATGCCCCCTGACGCAGAACTGCAAGCACCTGAAGATGGTCATGATGAGGGTGGGGATGTGGCAGCACCTCAAGGAGTCCGCGAGGCACAGGAGGGCCGTGAAATTCGTCAGAATCTCATAGATGCATGCTTCTAGCACTCACGCCTGGTGGCTGTTACATGGACACGGGACTTGTGGCACTGTGTGTGTCTGGAACATGCACAATATGGACTGTACGCCTATAAAGGCCTCGTACACAAAGATCAATGTCCACACATCTCATTGGATGATTGTGCAATGTTTATAGCATATGTGAAATTATGTTACACACCCCATCGACCCGCCACCCAAGTGAGCCCAACACCCCCCCTCCACCATCCTACCTCCCCCCCGAACACCAGTGTCCAAAGATGCTCATTGTCAGTGGGCAGACGCTATTGCAAGCCCCCTCTCCGGGTATCAGGGGCACCCCTGCCTGTGGAGCGCAGGTTCCTCCCAGATCTACGTTGGGGGCTGCCCTGGACGGAACTTGCAACGGATGATGTCTCTGCCTGCTCACGTCCATGCATGTCCCTAAGGGTTTGTGAGAGCTCGGTGAGCACACGGCGCACAGCGGCAAGTTCAGCACATACGTCTTTGGACGTCGCATGCAGTTCCCCCCTCAGGCTCTCGGTGCTTCTCTCCATTTGTACTCTCAGGCTCTCGGTGCTTCTCTCCATTTCTGCCCTAAGCGTCTCAGTTGCTGTTTCTATGGCTGCCTTAGTACCCCCACATTCATCAGCATGGTCCTTGAGGAGCGTGGCCAGTTGCTGCTGTTGCACGATGACCTGGTCGAGGGACTGTTGCCTCTGCTGTGCCATGGCCATTTGCGGTGGTGTCACAGAGGGGCTGGTCACCTCATGTTGCCTTGCCACAGGGCTTGTGGGGGATGGCCAGTCGTCGTCTTGTGGGTGCCCCTGCGTGGTATCCTCATGGTGTACGGGATGAAACAAACAGGGGGATTGAGACAGGTCATGGATGGATCTTACTTCGACATCCCCGTCTTCTGTGTCGGAGCATGCTGCCATTAATGGAGTGTCACCTATGGTGCTGCTGCCACCAGAGGCAGTGCCTTCTGTGGCATCCATTGGGGGGACCTGTGGTGGTGCTGTTGTGGGCATGCTGGCTGCTGGGGTGCCTGTTGATGTTCCCTCCTGTGTGCTGCCACTTGATTTGTGCTGCTGCTGTGTCTTGATGCGTGCAGCTGAGGTGGAGGGTCTTTGCCCGTTGGTCTTGGCCCTCTTTGCAGGTGTGCTGGTAGGGGTGTCCTGGAGCTCGTCGTTTGAATCGGACCCTGTGGTGGAGTAAAGGAGGGCGAGCGTTATTAATGGGTCTGTTGAAATTGGAATGGCAATGTATCACATGCATTGGGGTGGTACCTGAGGGTGATTTGGGTCGGGGCCTTGGAGGTGGTTCCATTTTTGTGTGGATTGAGGATGCAGTTGTTTTGCAGCCTGCAGTTAGGGTGTGCCTGCTGCACGTGTAGAGGGTGTTTTTAGGGTTTTTAATTATTTATGTATTTAATGTGAGTTTTAAAGTGCGCTGTCAGGCCAATGTATGTGGACGTTCTCCTGGACATGTGTTACTGTTGCACTATGTGGACACATGGTACTTCACATGATTGGACATTGTGGATTTGGCATTGTATTAGTTGGCCCACCTACCGGATTCTTCGGATGTCTGCACTCCTTTCTCCATCCCTCCGACTCCCTCTATACTCTCCATTCCAATGGTGGAGGCACAGATTTCTTCCCAGGGGGTCAACTTGATGGGTGATTCCGATCCTCCCCCGGTAGCTGTGGCAATGTTGCGATTGGCGGATAGTATGCTCCGTACGCGTATCCGCAGGTCGTCCCATCGCTTTCTGCATTGCTGTGGGTTGCGGGGTGCGGTCCCCACCGCACTTACCCGCTGTGCCACCAGGGCCCATATGGCCTTCTTGTTCGCAAGTGCCGTCCTGGTCATTTGCGTGGAGAAGACGACGGCAGCATTCTCCTGGAGGGTCTCTGTAAGCACGGTGAGTTCCTCACGGGAGAAGTGGACCTGCCGCTTGCGGTCGCACGCTTTTTTCGCTACTTTTCCCATTTCTATTGCTTTCACTGGGGTGGATGACGGGTTGGGATGTGTCTCAGGGTAGTATTTTTAATGGTTGTGTGGGAATTCTGATTTTATAGGTGTACGGCGTGCTGTTTCCCGTTCCGGGCCCATGTTTTTACTTCCGTTTCCGTATGTTTACGGTCACCGTACTTTCCGGTTGCCGCTCATTACGGTGACCGCTAAGATGGGTGGCGGAATTGCACCTAGGGCGCCGTACGGCAGCGGTGAGGGGCATTTTGGGGACATTTCCGCCATCGCGGACTTTGCACTTCCGCCATGGCGTAGTGCTCGTGCCCGATGGGTCGGAATTGGCCGCACTTTGCTCCGTCGTGCGATGGCGGAAACGCTATTTACGCTATGGCGGTCAGGTCAGTCACTTTCCGCCAGGGTCGTAATGAGGGCCATAGTCATTTAACCACAGATCCAGTACACCCCATCTTCCATGGAGTATTCCAAAGGGTTAATTCCTAGCCCTTTCTATCTGTACCTCTCGGAGCATTGTTTCGCTCCCTTAACATTAAGGGCCTCATTACACGGAAGGCGGTAAACCATGGTGCTGTTAGCACCATGGTTGCCGCCGGTACCATACCGGTACCACCATGGAGGAAAGGGGAATTACCACCCCATTCCAGGGTTGGCGGGGCAGTAATTCCCCCTTTCTCCATGGCCCTTCCCCATTCCCATTTTTGCCCCATAGGGCATAATGGGAATGGGGAAGGCGGTAATTACGGTACTGCAAATTGCGGTACCGTAATTAGCACCATGGTCCCTTTGCGGGTCCCAACTTTAACGGCTGGTCTACACCAGCCGTTAAGGTCGGGTCCCGCAAAGGGACCTCGTAGTAAGGCGGTAAGGGTTAACGGTCACCGGTACCCTTACCGGTGACCGTTAACCCTTACTGCCTTCCGTGTAATGAGGCCCTAAGACTTGGCTGGTGGCAGTGCTATCTACCCTAATTTTTCTAACGCGATTATATTATATAACGTGGTATTGTTTTAGGCTATTTTAGTAGCCTCGAACTTTAAACCCGCTAGCCCAAATACTTTTTATTTTGGCTCCGGTTGGGTTTAATCGCCATTTCCTTTTGTTAACATCCATCTTCGGTCTTTCTTTGTGCGGCAAACCAGGTTTGCCTCCTTTGTTCGCCAACCTTTGGCGGGCTTCTGACCAGAAGCCCTCCTTTGGCGTCTGGGTGTCTAGGTGGGCTGAATGTGAGGGAGGGGTGTAGTCACCCCCTGCACAGTGTCTCCTTGGAGACCCAAGTCGCACTTTGTATTGATTGGCCGGGGTGTTTGTGCGGGCTGGACAACCCCCCTGCTGAGTGATTGACAGCCAGGCTGTGTGAATGGGGGATTTTGGCATAAAAGGCAGGACCCTTGGGCTAGAAGTCAGAGTCACCAATGGAACTGCAAGGAACCGAAGAGAAGCGGAGAAGAAGACGGCTGCTGCAACCCCGAGTCCCGGTGAAGCCCTGCTGCAGTCCTGAGCTATCTATCCTTCAACAACCAGAGAAGATCCAGTCCGGAGTCTTCTTCCCTTGAGCCTGGTGGGATCAACCAGCTCGTCTTTTCTTCAGTCAGAGAATCCTCTCCTGGGTCGAAATAACTGCTGTGCTGTAGTGGTCCGGATAGCCATCAGAAGAGCCCTCTCCTGATTTAAAGGAGCGCACCTTTAATTAATCGTCTTTTTCGCTGCTGCTGGCCTCATCCCTGGGTAGTGCAGATCGCTCCAGACGTCGTCCTTCTTGTCCCCACGACTGAAGCCGCAGGAACCGTGAATCTGCAGGAACTACCAGGAACAACTGCCGTGGCACCAGCTTTTCTCCAACGGAATAAGGTACTGTGCACTCGGTCATTCTTTCCGTCTGATCAGCCGGAATCGGGGTGAACCCCATTTCCTCAATGAAGATTTGTTCTTTCTTCCCTACTTCTTATAACTTTTCCTTCCATTTGACAATCTTTACCAACTCTTGGGGCCTCATTACACGGATGGCGGTAAGGAAATAACGTTACCGGTAAGGAAATAACGTTACCGGTAAGTGAATACCGGCAACGCTAAATGTCCTATCCAATGACGACCCGGACTTGCCTCTATTAGCGCCATCGTTAAGTACGGTGGCACTAATAGCGACAAGTCCGTGGGCGCGTGACCCCAGGTCGGAAATAGCGGCATGTCGAAAATAGCATCCCATCACAAGGTTGGCGGACATGGTAATAGCGGTATGGTAAAGACCCCAAAACACCCTACCGCCATGGCGCTAATACCGGCATCGCCAACCACCCGTTAAGAGACCTGAGCAGTCCACCTGCCACAGGTGGCCACATCCAGCACAGGTATAGGGGATGGAGAATGTGGCAGCACAAAAGGGCACACCACACCCCCTCCCACCCCCTTCCCACACAAAAATGCTTCCAATACTGCCAGCATTACATGGGCTGGAGGATGTGATTGTAGTGCGGCACCATCAACAACACGAAGCACAGAGGAGACGCAGGAGGAGTAGGAGTAGGAGTAGGGCAAGACAGGCGCTGCAAGCACCAGCAGGGCACCCAGAAATACCACAGAACCAGCAGGAAGAGGACAAGAAAATTGCACATAGCCGTACCTGCGCTGTGATGGAGCAGGCATCCGGCCTCTACAACACACAGCACCGGTCCCTAAGCGTGCTGGGTGAAGCCCTCCTGTACGGCCATGTCAAAGTGCCGAAGTAAACCATGGCATGTGTGTTGCGGGACTGAAATTACATCAGGCGGAATGTGACTATGCCACCTGACATACAAGCACAAGATGAGGATGATGTGGATGGTGATGAAGATGGCTCAAAAGGCCCGCAGGGACATGCAAGTGGCAATGTCCAGGCAGGACACGATGTGCATCAGCATCTGATGCATCAGATTGCATGTCATACAAGGTATGACTGTAATGGATAAAGATGGGTATTACTGCCCTGATGCATGTGGTCAGTCCCACAAAGAACCATCTCCCCAATACAGTACACACACACAATGATGAATACCAAGCCAGTGTAAACTTTCAAACAGTGTATTGTGAACAAAATACAACAATAAGTGTAGGGCCCCAACTGTGAAAACACCCTTACCCCCCTCCGTCCACAACACTCCCAAAATCACCCTTACCCCCCTCCCCCCACAACACTCCCAAAATCACCCTTACCCCCCTCCCCCCACAACACTCCCAAAATCACCCTTAACCCCCTCCCCCCACAACACCCCCATGTGAGCCTCATGGCGTGAATGTGTCCTTCTCCACATGTGGCACCCAGTCCTTGCTGGCCCTAATTGCCAGTGCCTGCTCCGTCATCTGGTGGTTGTGAAGTGGTGCGCCGCAGGTTGCGCAGAGACCGGCGTAGGGGGCTACTTTGCCGTGAACTCCCAGAGGAGGTTGGGCCCGGTTCATACTGGGTTGGGAGTGGGCATCAGCGCTCAATTGTGTCTGCTATGCAGTTCATTGCCTGCCTGAGTTGGGCCATTTCATTGCAGATTCTGTTGGTGCATGCCTCCATGGCCTCCCTCGTCTGTTGTGCAAATGTACCGATGTCCTCCCTCAGGCGGCCTGTCTCAGCCACATGCTGCCCTACTAGACCAGTTATCTCGGTCTGCCTCTGAAAGATGGATGATAGGTCATGACGCATGGTGGGTGCTGGTGGGATGGATGATGTGCCTGGATCCATGGCACTTGCATCAGATGAGAATACCTGGGGGCTCCATGGCCCTTCAAGGGTGGGGGTGGGTGATTCTCCTTGGCTACTCGGACCTGATGACAACCTCGGGCTTGCCAGTAAGGGGCGTGTTGGTCTGGGGCTCTGGCTTAGATCCTGAATGCCAGGTGCTTCCTCCTCATCTGAAAGTGGGGCAGTGGCTGCTGCCTCACCCGTTGAGCTGGTGACAGCAGAGTGCATTCCCTCAATGCTGCCTTCCCTTGCTGGGAGACACACTCCCGTGGGTGCCACGACGGCAGCAGGCATGGCCTGTGGCTGCGTGCAACTGGTGCTCCTGCTGCCTTTGTCCCTGTGGTCATGGTCACTCCTCCTGGCTGCCCTTGAGGATGTGGCGGTGTCCCCTGTGGCATCCCTCCTGGGTTTTTTGCTGGATGTAGGAGCAGGTGTGGAAGTGCGTGCCTCCTCAGTTTCCGTGTGTGATCCTGTACGGGCGAGAAATGGGGAAAATCATCATTCATGGGTGTTCTGACTTGAGTGTCGTGTAGACCGATGAGACCTCCGTCCCCAAGTGACGCACAGGGGAACGAAATAGAAACCCGCTGTGCGACCCTTGAGGCCACAGGTGAGAGATGTCTTCCCAGATCCACGGAGCCTCTGGAACACCGATGCTGCTGTCAAGAAGGAAGGAGGTTAAGCACCAGGCAATCACAATACAGGCAGGTAAACAAAAGAATCTAAAGTGTCTTACCTATCTGGTATAAGGGAGACCCAGGTAACCTAGTAGGGAGGTTCGAGGCTCATTAGATGCGGCGGTCCCTGGAATAGTAGAACCGCAGGTTAGCGTGGATGAAGGGTAGCCACCTGTGGGAGTCAGGGCTTGACTTGAATCCCCAGTAGGGAAAAGGCGTAGAAGATCAGCAAGGTACCAAGGGATGATCCAAAGACAAGTCGAGGTGCAGTCCAAATATCCGGCAACAGGTAAACAGTTCCAAGCAAAAGTACCAAGGGGTGTCCAAGGGAGTCCGAGATAGAGTTCCGTGATCAAGGTAACAAGGAGCAAGATGTAACGCCAAACAGTGTCCGAAGCCAGCTGAGAAGCAATGAGCGTTCTGTCTCTCAGACCTTTATACTGATCGCCCCTGGGTCACGTGACTTCTCTGGATCATGTGACGTCCACCAAGATCACATGGGGAACGCCATAGCGTATCACGTGACCGGCGTGGAGACGTAAGGCCGCCCTTTCTGCAATACGTTCTCCAAGGCAGTTGCCAATGCAGAAAGGGTTGCAATCGAGCCCGTACAACGGTACGGAGCTTTCGGTTCTGTGGCTTCACCGAATCACTTGAGCCTCGAAGCTTGGGAGGAGATGTTGGGGGAATGTGAGCAGTGTTCTGATGTGTCGTGGCCTGGTGTGCAGAGGATCGCCTAACAATGGGTCGACCTGCCTTATGCTGAATGAATACGTCATGCCGTTGTATGCATTTAGGGCTCTTTAGTGTGGATGCAGGTAATGGGAATGTTGGGTGGGTCATGCATGAATGGCTCTGTGTTGAACGGGTATGTGGTGATGCATGCATGTTTGTTTGTGGCTGGATCCACGGCATTCATATGGAGACATGATTGGGGGGACCATCACACTTCACTGTGCATTGTTTTGATGCATACACTCACCTCCATCAGACGAAATGGCCCAGCCATGCTCCATTTCTCCAACTCCCTCGATGGATTCCACGCCGATTGTCGATGCACAGGTCTCCTCCCACTCACTGAGCTTAATCGGCGATTCGCTGCCTCCTCCTGTGCCCGTAGCCAGGTTGTGGTTTACCGATAGGATGTTCCTTACACGTAGCCGGAGGTCGTCCCACCTCTTTCGGCAGTCTTTAACTGTGCGGGTGGTGGTGCTTACCGCGCTGACCTTGTGGGCTACCTCTTCCCAGATGGCCTTCTTCTTCAGGATGGTCTCCCGCCGCATGTCGTTGCAGAAGACCACCTGTGCATTTTCTGCTGGTGTCTGAGTGAGCATTATGAGCTCCTCCTTGCTGAATTTCTCCTTGTGTTGCCGCTCTGACGATTTTTTCACAGCCTTGGGCATCTTTACAGTGTCATGGAAGGATTTCCAAATGTGTTTCCTGGTAAGGTGTCCTGGATAAGAAGGATAGCAATGGATTGTGTTTTTAAAGATGGCCGCCGTGCTGTTTCCCGTTCCTGTGCGATGACGCTATTTCCGGTTCCGCAAATAATGGCGATGTCCGCTAATTGCGGTGACCGCTATGTGCATGTGGCGGCAGGTCGGAAGTGCTAACAGCGCTTTCGACAATGCCGTTAAGGGACTTTTTGGGGACTTTTGCGGCATGGCGGTAGGATCATTACCGGCATGGCGCTATGCTTGTGCCCGCGAACTCGTAATGGCACGCAAATGGCGGCCTCTTGCGAGGGCGGACACGCTAATTACGCCATGCCGGTAAATTCCAATTTTTACCGCACAACGTGTAATGAGGCCCTTGGCATCTCGAATCTCGAACTGTTCAACGTGTGATCCTCTGCAACTGAGCATCTTCTCCATTGACACTGGTGCAGGCCTATTGACTTTAATCTGTATCTTTGAATAAGTCCTCGAGTCTCCTTGCCTTGAAAAAGTATTGCCTAGGATTTTAATCCACTTGTCCCTTGTTTGAAATTCTAAAGTACAAAGTGTGTTTAACTTCTTGAGCATTTCTATCCGCGGGTACGCGTTAGTATCGCAACACCGGTCTGTCAAATCCTAATGTACTTACCTTGAATTTACTGAAACAAGTGGAACTGATTGTGTGTAGTGTATTTTACGTGTGGTTTCGAAATAATGTGAAGTGTTTTATAACAGATGGTTTAAAAATAAATGTACTTATATTTTTTACCTGAAACATTCAGTCAGTGTTTGCTTGAGTCACAGTAATTGTGGTCCCTTTGTGTAATTTCTGCTACTGCTCATTTACTCTTGAGATAAGCCTGGCTGCTCCGCTACTGCTACCACTTTAACATAGTAGTACAGGCTTGTACCAAAGGTGAACTTGTATTACCACTTGTAGTCTTAATTGTGTGTAGTGGTCCCTAAGGGCACTGCACAGGATTCTGCCTAACAAGCCCCATTGCTCTTTCCTACGGTTCAGGATCATGGGCTACCATTTCCAAAACAAAGTCCTTCCATTTGGCCTCAACTCGGCCCCCAGGGTCTTTACCAGACTCATGAACGCTGTGGCGGCCCTCCTCAGAGCGCAGAGTCTACACATCTACCCATACCTTGACGACCGCCTCGTCAGGGCTACATCTCCGGAAGCGGTTTGCCAATCTTCCCATGCCCTTATGAACATTTCTCGCTCAACCTCAAGAAATCATAGCTGCACCCTACGCAGACTCTGACATTCCTGGGACTCATTTGGGACATGTGCTCCGAGAGGGTTTTGCCGTCGGAATACAAAATCTCGGCCATCAAGAGGGCTACCGCCCACTTCCTCAGCAGAGAAGGGACCTCGGCATGGTGGTACCAACATCTCCTGGGTCTGCTGGCAGCCGTCCTGTTAGCCGTCCCACACATGAGACTAAGGATGAGAAGGATTCAGCTGCACTTCACGGCCTTGTGGAATCGGAAGCGGGGCTCGCAATCCGAGATGATCAACGTTCCTCCATCTCTCCACCCGGACCTAACTTGGTGGTCCATGAACTGCAACCTACGGAAGGGCAAGCCCTTTCGGCTGCCCTTTCCGCAGGCCACCATCACCACAGACTCCTCGCTCGATGGCTGGGGAGCCACCCTGGACGATCTCTCGGTCCACGGCACCTGGACTCGGCAGGAACAGGAATACCACATCAATTGGTTGGAGCAGAATGTTATCTGGCTAGCGCTGAGAGCATTCCTACCACTTCTCAAGGGAAAGGTTGTCCTCATCCAGACAGATAACTCGACCAGCATGTACTAAGTCAACAATTAGGGAGGCACCAGATCCCCTCCTCTGTGCAGGCTGGCGATCAGCATGTGGGAATGGGCCCTGGAAAACGACATGTACGTCTCGGCAGTCCACCTCCCAGGGGAATCCAACCTGGAGGCGGACAGGCTCAGCAGGCTGGGAGCGGACAATTACGAGTGGCAGCTAAACAACCACGTTATTCAGGAGATCTTCAACAGGTGGGGTCATCCCCAAGTGGATCTCTTTGCCACCTGGCACAATAAGAAGTATCCCCAGTTCTCATCCTGGCAGGGTCAGGGCTCTCGGGGTGACGCATTTCACTTCCAGTGGACTGGCATGAAAGCCTATGCATTCCCTCCTACTCCCCTAATCCACAGGGTAATCTGCAAGATCAAGGAGTCTCACCGACTCCTCGTCATTCTGATAGCTCCATGGTGGCCGGCCAGGCCATGGTTTTCGGAACTACTCAGCCTCTCGGAGGTGCCCCCGATACACCTTCTGACGGGCCCATCACATCCTATGGCACTGCAGGGGGGCAGAATCATCCACCCGCGCCAGGGAGACTAGCATTCACAGTGTGGTACCTGAGCAGGTAACGCTTCGGCACTTTAGCCTCTCACAGGCCAATCTGGAGATCATACAGGGCGCCAGGAGCAAAGCCACCAGGGCCCAGTACAAAAGCAAATGGACCAGATTCTCCCACAGGGCAGACTCCAAGGGAATTGACCCCTTGGCCTGCAATTTGGACGACGGGCTCTCCTTTTCGGTGCACTTCGCTCATTCGGGCGTACAGGTGGACACCTGCCGCACATACCTTGCAGCCATTGGGGCTTACAGGAACTCGGACAAAGGCATTTTTTCCTCCTCCAACCCTATCGTCAAGAAACATCTGACTGGTCTTGCTAGGCTCTACCCACCCGTCAAGAGACCGCACCCTGTGTGGGACCTTAACATAGTCTTGGGCGCCTTGGCGCACAAACCATTGGAGCCCATGGCGTCTGTGGACATTAGGCTGGTCACCATCAAGATGGCCTTACTAGTCGGTCTTACCTCGGCTCGCAGAGTCAGCGAGATCCAGGCGCTGGACACCTCTGAACCATATACCACCTTTCACAAGGACAAGGTAGTCATGCGGACGCACCCGGAATTTTTGTCCAAGGTTCCATCTGCATTTCACTTGAACAAAGAAATAGTCCTTCCTACGTTCTTTCCCGATCCCAAGGACAAAGCACAGAGATGGCTGCACTGCCTGGATGTCAGGCGTGCCCTAAAATTCTACTTGGACAGGACCAAGGGCTTCCACAAGTCGGACGCTCTGTTTGTCAATTTCGGAGGCTCGAGATCAGGCCTCTAAGGCCTCCATATCCCACTGGATGGTCTCTGCCATCAAGGAAGCGTACAAGGGCCGGCACAAGCCGCTCCCGGCCAACATGCATGCCCACGCAGTCAGGGCCAAGGCAACGACCATCGCATTCCAGCGCCATGTCCCTTGGCAAGTCATAAGCAGGGCGGCCACTTGGGCCTCTCTCTCGGCTTTCTGCAAGCATTACTGTTTGTATGCCGGCTCTAGATCTGATGCGGCATTCGGACAGGCTGTTCTCAGGAACCTATTTACTTAAGGAGGGTCTCCTCTCCACCCTGGTGCTACAATCGGTTGTAATCACTCACACAGTATGGAGGAAAGGGGACAGGACGTAAGAGTAATTATCAGTTACTCACCGTAGTGACTAACATACTCTTAGTCCATAATCCCCTTTCCTCCATACGTCCCACCATCTCCCCCCTAATAATACTGGTGTCATTAGGCAATGTTAATTCTATTGTCGACGCGTCAATGGGGACTGAGGTGCGGCACAAGAGGGCGGCGTTAGGGCAGCGCATTCTCCCTTGGTCTCGCCCCTGCACACCTCTAAATTTAGAGGGGAAGAAGGTTTTTTTTCTGGTGAAAAAGGTTCCGTCTCCCGTCCCTTGGAAGGGACGCCCACACAGTATGGAGGAAACAGGACTATGGACTAAGAGTACGTTAGTCACTGTTAGGGAGAATTCTCTTCTAGGTCTAATTTCCCTTACCTATAGCATCCCCAGCAGCTTTGCTGGATTTTAAGGGTTTATTTTTTTCTCCTGAAAAGAGTGAGACCCTTTTTTCCCACTCTTAGGCAGATTGCTAGTGTGTGTTTTAGGCTATCTTGCGTGCTTATGGTCCATGGGGTTTTTCTCACCCTCATAGGAATCATCTTTTTTAGCATGGGTGGTACACAGCACCCTCCGTGCCGTACCACATGGGTGTCGTAGTGATCCCCAAACATAGACTCCATACACTGACTACTGTCTCCCAGGGCATGTAAAGTCCCCATTGAATTTACTAGTCAATAATTATGAACTAAACCAGTGCAACCCATCTTAAAATGGAAGTACTGGAAAGGGTTAATAGTTTTTCCCTAGTGTTCATTTTCGAGGGGGTACCGTACAGTCCCTCTCTCAAAATTTTCTGGCTGGTGGCACTGGATACTACCGTAAATATTCGACCGCAAATATTTTCCTATGGGATTTTCCCATTGTTCGAGGCTACCACTTTTACTGACAGCCTCTAACATACTGCCGGTTTATTTTAATACTAACTTTACTCTGGTAGGATTTTATTGCCAGAACTTTGATAATATTTCTTTCTCGTGTCTTTCTCTATAATCCTAACCCAGGTCAGGGATCCTTTGTTCGTCCTTTTGGCGGGCTTCTGCACAGTAGCCCTCCTCTCTGCGCCACTGAGTCTGGGGTAGACAGGATGTGTGGGAGGGGGAATAGGCACCCTGGACAGGGTTGCCTACGCAACCCAAGTCGCACTCTGTCCTGATAGGCTGGCGGGGTTCTCCTGCCAGGAGAGCCACCCCAGTGTGTGAGTGACAGCTAGGCTGTATGAATGGGGGTCTTGCTGCATAAAAGCAGGGTCCTGAGGACTGGAGGACAAGACATTGCCACTGGAACTAAGAAACCGAAGAGGAGAAAAGCTGAAGACATCTGCAACAACTGAACCACCGGTGAAGCCCTGCTGCATATCCTCACCACTTTTCTCCAACGACTTGAGTAGATCTTCCTCTGCAAGAGTCTTCTTCCCTTGAGCTGGTGGGGCCAACCAGTTCGCCAATCGCCTTCCAGGACCTGGCTTGGTCGAATCGCCAGTGCCAAGCACCAGGAGTCCGGTTAGCCAGGCACCCGTCCATCGTTTGGCAACACTGGGCTGGTTTCATCCCTGGGCAGTGCAGTAACTCAAACCTTCCTCCACTACGAGAGTCCCTCTTCCTGTTTTAAATCCTTTACTTACCTGCTGGGTTGGCCACCCCTATCATCTAACATTGTCTTTCACCTTCTGCAACTGCCTTTTCTAATCGTTAAACAAAGATTTGACTGCAGCTACTAAAACAGTTTGGTCCTGGGCACATTACCTTGTACCATTGACTCTGGCACAGGCCTATTGACTCTGGCTAAATCTGTTACAACTGCCTTCTCTGGATTGCTTCTCAACTAGAAATGTGTTGGTGCACCTAACTCTTATAACCACGTTTTTCCTTCCCCTTTTTAAACTTGTGAAGTGCATTTTGCTCGGTACTGCTAAAGTACTGCCTTGCCTAACTTGTTCACAATCTACTTGGGAACTGTTGCTGGTGTGTTAAAGAGTCTAAACCTGTATAACTTGTCCTTTCCCTCCCTCTGAGAAATAGTTATAGTGCCATGTCTGCTTGGTTTTCACTGTGCCATTTTGCTCAGTTTTCACTCCTGCTCAAACTTGTCTACAATTTAAATAGGGAGTTCTGTATACTTTTCTTGACTGATATAACTTGCTTTAATTATAGTGATTTGGTGTGAACATCAGAGTGTGTAAAATAAATATATATTCTTTTTGATACAAAGCTTTGGTCAGTGTTTCCTTGTTCCATATTACTGAAGCCCTAATGTGTAAACCCTGAATACCGCTCATCTCCCTCTTGAGATAGGTCTGACTGCTTAGCCACAGCTACCAACTAAATCTTTGTGGTACAGACTGATACCAAAGGGGTTTATTGCATATACCTGTAGTCTTAATCTTCTGTAGTGCTCCCTAAGGGAACTGCACATGATTCTGCCTAACACTGGTGTACAGCGGTGAGGATACAAGTATTGGGTTTACATTTTAGAGTGCTGCTAGTACCTTGGTTCAATTAACCACAAGCCTTAACAATCACTAAAGGTTAATTTTTAAAAAAAGTCAAAGATGGAAAGCTATAGCCAGGAGACCCTTCTTACTAATACTGCTGATTATTTAAGGGATCTGTGTAGGCAAAAGGTCTTCCTGTCAAAGGCAAGAAATCAGAAATGATTGAAAGATTGTTAGAAAAACAAAGTCTGGAGAATGGGGCTGTAGTGCCTCTCACTCCAGCAAATGTAGCAAACATTGAGGATGATAATGTTGATGATGTTATTGTTGAAGCAGATGAGGAGGAGGAGGATAACAATGTCACCCCCACTGGCCTTCTGCCTGCTCAAAGGCCTCAACCTATGACTACTGGACCTTTGTCAGGTCCCACATTAAGTCCTGAATTTATCACTCTAGAAAAAATTAGACTTGAACTTGAATTTAAAAGAATTAGTGCCAAAACTGAACAGAAACATCAAGAACTAAGGCTCAAAGAAATGGAGCTCAATCATGAGCTAGAGATGAAGAAATTGTCTTTGGAAAATGCTGCTCTCCCCGAATCCTCTAGATCCTCCAGTCCAAAAAGACCCCGGATGCCTAAAGAGATTGTGGGTATGTATGAACCTAAGTTGGATGTGTTAGATTGGTTAGCTATGTTTGAATACAATCATGGGCTCCAGGATATCACAGGGAATCAGTTGATACCCTGGTTATTCTCTAGGATCCCCCCTGTTGCATCTGATGTGGTAATGGAGTTGGGGGAAGTGGATAGGATGGATTATGAATGTGTGAAACTAGCTCTGATAGCTAGATTTGGGAAGACCCCTTCCCAGTCCTTAAGATGTTTAGGTCCCTCAACAAGCATGATAGTACCCCTTGGGCTACTTGGGTGAATGAGTGTTTGAAAAACCTAGAGGGGTGGATTAAGGGTTACAGAGTGAACACTTATGAAGGAATGAGAAATCTTGTAATGTTGGAGTCTATCTATTATGCCTGCTCTCCTGAGCTCAGACAGCACTTGGTTGATTCAAAATAACTGTATTATAAGAAGCTAGCTAAGGCTGCTGAATTGTGGGTTGCCAACAGGGCTACTCACAAGGATTCAGGGGTCACTCAGAAAAAGGATGAGGGAAAGCAGCCCTAGAAAGACAACAAAGAGAATTCAAATAATTCCAATTCCAAAGAGGGCCACAAACAAAATTATAAGGGTAAGCCACAAGGGAAACCGAATCAGGCTAGTGCACCTTCAGGTCCCAGACCAGAACGGGGTCAGAACAAACCACCATTCATAAAGACATTTGGGAAATGTTATGTTTGTTGTTCAACTGACCATGTGAAAGGGGATCCCAGATGTAAGGGTAAACCTTCAGGGATCTACACGGTCTCCTTAGCCTTCACTCCAGATGAGGGAGTACCAATGACCAGTGGAAACTTTTAACTACTAGCTGAAGACCGCATCCGAGTCTCAGCTAGTGTACCTTTAGTATCCTTAGGGTTGTGGGAACAACAGAATTTAGATGTGTATAATTCTATCCCAAATAATACTAAAGAGTATTATAAAGACAGTGTCCTAGTGATTCAGGAGACCCCTGCCATTAGGGACACTGGGTCCAGCATAACTGTGGTGGATTAATCTTTTTTCAAGGTAGAGGATGTTGCTAAGGCACCCAAATGCCTCACCAAGTTAGCTGGAGGGCCTGTGTAGATGCTTCCCCAGTTACCAGCTCTCATCCAGTGAGGTCAGACTCTAGCCGGGAATAGGAGACCTACAATCAACATCTCCGTTAACTGTACTAACATTCTGTGCTTCATGTATCTAATTACATGGGATCTTTCAATTAACAGCAAGTTTATTGTTAAATGTACCAATGTATTGTTTATGCTTTTTACACCTGCAAACATTTCTTCTATGTTCTTCAGATATAATTATGTACGTGTTCATTTCAATGGTTATGATGAACTATGATGCACAAAAATACTTAAATATTTTGTTTAAAAAAAGAATATCAGCTAATTAATAATAAAAAGCTGATGTTTTTCAAAACACTTAGAGATATGTGTTCAGTAGCAATGAGTGTTTGCTCCTAACTGTGATTGCCCTATGATTACGGGCTTCCAAAAGGGTTTAAAACTGTTATGCATTGTAATTATTTTGCATGTTTTTGAACTACAGAGGGTAGGACAACCCTGCAGTTATAGCTCATCCAGTGCAATGACATGACTGTCAGAATACCTGTTAGTATCCAATCTGAAGTACCTGGAAGGGTGTTGTTGGGCAATGATCTCAAAGATCTTGGAGTAGTGTTGAGTACTCCCAGACCTCCTAGTAAGAGATTACAGGAGCTCACCAGACCTGCAAGGGAGAGGACCTTGAGAGGCTCTCCTGAGGAGATGATAGAAAAAGAAATCACTCCTACTCCACTGGAGTTACTGACTGCAATTTCTAAACAACCAGAAGCAAAGGGGAAACCCAAGACTTCCAAAAAGAAACCAGCAGACAGCACTCCAGTGCTTCCAACCAGTAGATCTCCTAGGTTGTCAAAAAATCACACCTGTGATTCCCCCTCCAGCTGAGGCTGAAAGGGAGGTACCACCCTGTGTGGTTGAACTAGAGCCTGAGGATTCAGATCTAGCAGAATGCCAGGATCTTACTGGAGATCAGTACTCTTTGGACCATCTTGAGCTGCAGTCTTTACTGGCGGAACGTGGCCCCAACAGGGCAGACTTCAGTAGGGGACAAAGAGAATGTCCTACTCTGGAAGGTCTTCGCCACCAGGCAGCTCCTTAGCTTGAAGGACAAGAACCTGGGAAGTATAGGTTACACTGGGAAGATGGTCTCTTCTATAGTTAACAGACTGAGTCAACCCCTGAAGGCTACAAAAGACTTGTAGTGCCCCAAGAAAACAGACTCCAATTCTTGCAACTAGCCCACAAGATATCTTTGGCTGGTCACTTGAGTTTAAAGAAGACCAAGGAAAGGCTCTCTCTCTACTTTTATTGGCCTTAAATGGGGACTGAGGTAGATAAGTATTGCAAGAGTTGCCACACCTGCCAAACTTCTGCTAAGAGTGGTTCCAAGAACGTGGCACATTTAGTGCCTCTCCCTGTGGTGGGAGTACCATTTGAGAGGGTAGGAATCGACATTGTCGGTCCTCTTGACCCTCCAACCTCTTCAGGCAACCGGTTTATCCTTGTTGTAGTAGACCATGCTACTAGGTACCCTGAAGCAATTCATATGAGAACTGTTACAGCCCAGGCTGTGGCTAAGGCTCTCCTTGGTATTTTTACCAGGGTTGGGTTTCCTAAAGAGGTAATATCCGACAGGGAGACACATTTTATGTCCCACTACATGAAAGCCATGTGGAAAAACTGTGGAGTTACCTACAAGTTCTCAACAGCATGCCACCCTTAAACAAATGGGTTGGTAGAAGGGTTTAACAGAACCATGAAGAGCATGATAGGAGCTTTAGAAGACCTCCTTAAGAAAAAGTGGGATCTTCTACTGCCATGCCTTCTCTTTGCATATAGGGAAGTCCCTCAGGAGGAAGTGGGTTACAGTCCCTTTGAACTCCTCTATGGCCATCCGGTCAGAGGTCCATTGGCCATGATCAAGGAGGGGTTGGAGAGTGCTCCATCCCCCAAGCCAGTCAGAGTGACTGACTATGTGACAGGACTCCGGAGGAGAATGTCACACATGATGGCTGAGGTAAGTGATAACTTGAAAGCAGGTCAGGCTCTGGTTAAGCAGTGGCATGACCAGAAAGCCAACATGGTTGAGTTCGCTCAAGACCAGCTAGTTCTTGTTATGGTGTCAACAAGGCAGAGGGCCTTGCAGGACAAGTGGATAGGACCCTTCAAGATTGTGGGAAAACTTGGAGAGGTGAACTATCTGGTGGACTTAGGCAATCCTGAGGAAGCTCCCAGAGTCTTTCACACCAACTGTCTAAAAGCTTATGTCTCGAGACCAGAACTGGGAGCTTTGCTTCTAGCTTCAGCTCAAGAGGAGGATGAGAGTGAACCTCTGCCTGACCTTCTCAGAGGCAAACCTTTAGATGAGCAAATTGAAGGAGTTCATCTCTCTTCTAATCTGACTTCTGAACAACAGGAGGAGTGCAAAGTTATGTTAAATCAGTTTGCCCCCTTGTTTTCACTTTCACCAGGCTTGACCCCTTGGGGACAGCATGACATAAACACTGGTGACTGTTTACCTGTCAAAAGCAGGGGTTACAGGATGTCAGGAGGTCTAGCCAAGTTGTATTAGTACCAAAAGCAGGATCCAAGGAGTTGAGGTTCTGCATGGACTATAGAGCTCTAAATGCAGTCACTAAGACTGATGCCCATCCTTTGCCAAGGACAGATCAGCTGGTGGCTAGTCTTGGTTCAGCCAAGTTCCTCAGCACATTTGATCTCATGTCAGGCTATTGGCAAATAGCCCTGACATACCATGCCAAGGAGAAACCTGCATTCTCCACCCCAGTTGGCTTATACCAGTTTAAGGTTATGCCTTTTGGTTTAAAGAATGCACCTGCTACATTCCAAAGGATGGTTAACCAGGTTCTGAATGGGATGGAGGACTTCTGCATGGCATACTTGGATGACATTGCAGTATTCAGCCCTACTTAGAAAGAACATGTTGACCACCTATGATATGTTTTGCAGGCTCTTGAGCAGGCCCAGCTGACCATAAAGCCAAGCAAATGTCAAATTGGTCAGAGTAAAGTGGTCTACCTTGGTCATGAGGTAGGAGGTGGTGAAATAAGGCCTTTGCTCAGCAAGATAGAAGCTGTGCAAAATTGGACAACACCTACTACTCAAACCCAGGTGAGAGCCTTCTTAGGTCTCACTGGGTATTATAGGAATTTCATTGAGAACTATGGGACCATAGCTTCTCCACTGAATGTAATCTCTTCTCCTAAGTTCCCTAAAAAGGTCAAATGGAATGAGAAGTGCAATTAGGCCTTTGAAAGCCTAAAAAGAGCACGCACCCAGCAAGTACATCAAGTACTGTTTGCTGTCTCGAAGGACTTCGTGGGGTCTGCGCTGCGGTTTCCTGATTCACTTCCATTGGAGTACATTGGAGCTTGGAGCGTTGCGTTCGCCCGCCGTGCTGCTGTTTGTCCACAAGGAGGACGTCTTTAACAGCAACACTGGATTGCCTGGCTCATAGAAACTGAAAAAGGTGACTGTTTGTCTAGCTCCAACACGAGTTGCTAACACCGGTGGTTCACACGAGCTCCTAACGAGAGTTGTGTAGTTGTGTTGTTGGGCACATTGTGAACAGCGGGTTGTGAGGGGGTGTTACAAGCAAACTATCTAACAGTACGTAACACTTCCTTTTCTCTTGCTGTTTAAAGGTACTAACCCGCTGGCCCCGCCTCCTTGACGCGCACGCTACCAAATGAAATCACCTGCATTAGCGCACCTGCACGCGCACCCAGCAAGTACATCAAGTACTGTTTGCTGTTCGCGGTGCGGGGGGGGCGGCGTGCGAGGTCTGTGAAAATAAGTGTGATATCAAAGGTCAGACAATTATTTGATGCCTGCAATGATGGAGGTATGAATTGTAAATTGCAAATGTTAAGGTGTTAAGTGTCGAAAACAAGGCTGATTTGACTCATAAGCGGGAAATTGTATAAGGAGACTGTTGAGTGGCTGGGGGGACCATAACATATGATACCCATAGCATCACTGGAAAGCGTGGTGTTTAATTGATTGGGTGCGTACTTCGCAATATCTACAATTAATAGGTAGTTGTGATTTGAGGCTGTATAGCATGGTTGAAAAGTTAAGAAACGGGAAAAGGTGTCTTAACGGGTCTCCTTCTATGTTAAGCGAAGGAAACATGTCAGAGGATGAGTTATCTCAGGACACTATAAATCAAACAAAGAAAAAAGGGAGAAGAACTAGTAAGACTTCAAGCGACAAGGAACTAGCCTCAATGCCTTCAAATATACCCACTTTAAATTTACCAGCGTTTGATCTGGCAAATTCCAATGACGCACCAAACAAAATAGATACACTTGCTCAAATACACATGGAGAATACTGATGGAATTGCATATCCACCAAATCCTATATGTAATATACCCATCACTGATAGCTATTTGCTGGGTGCGGTAAGCGATGGACATAGCTTGTCTACTGATGATACTTCATTAGTAGCACCAGTGGTTCTGGCAGAACTACACAGCATAACCCGTCTATCAAATGGTCCCTCGACCCCCGCAGCGAGCTCTCAGGGTTTGAGAGAACAAGTACACTTTCATGCAGCAATTGCGGCCAATCTCAATCAATTAAAAGAAACAAGAAAAAATGAGATGGCTTGGGGAGAAAAAGAAAAAAAACAAAATGCAAGCTCACCTGCCCATGATTTGGTGAGCAATCCATCTGATATAATGTATCCACACTCACCTGTATTAGGGTCTGACCCACTTCTAGCTAAAAGACTCTCTGATTCAATATGCCAACCAAATTCATCACTACCACTCTTCCCACTTGAAGATACGCTGGTTGATCTCAATCAACAGGAGCTACAAAATTTTCCTGTGTTGGCAAGGATTCTAAACTTGCTAGATAAGGGTCACGAATATACCCACGGAGCAATTGGTGCCCTTAGCACAGCAACTTCTGATATTGCTTCTAGATTGAGTAGAATTGAAGGCTATATGATGGCACAGGAAAAATGCCATACATTCTGGGCTGAACAACTTCTTAGAGGCACTACAAGAAATGATATCAATGTATTGGAACCGATAGAAGCGGTAAACAACTGTATTGACTCTGTGTTAAAATCACAATCTACCCAAACTAATTTGGGGAACACTGCCAATACCTTGGAAGTAAATATAGACTCTTGCTCACTTGATAAAAACACAAACCAGCTCCCCCCGTATGCAGAAATTGCAAAACTCCAACATGAGAGAATTTTGGTATTGGAACAAATTGTCCTAGCGGCAAATCTAGTTCCTGTTGCAGTTCCCTGTGGAGATCAGGTTTTACATGGTGATAACTATGTTTCTCTATCCCATAGTGGTCCCGATAGCCCTTCGGCTCTCACGGATCTGATTGACTTAAATGAAGGAGCAAATATGAAAGCACACGATCCTATTAAAATTGTATCTGAAGAGTCTAATGAAAACCAAACACCATACTTTATGTCTCGTAAAGCAAAAAAACTTCATGCTAGAGCGAAAAAGAGACAAGCACACATAGGAGTACAAAATGGTAAGACACAAGTGGGGCTTACCCTAACGGAAAAAAATGGGAACAAAAAACAAAAAAAAATGTTGATGCTAGGAGAGACCTTTAAAAAAAAATGTAAATAAAACAAAGGATGAAACGATCATTGACTTAACCCAATTAAACATGGAAAGCCAGGCACTTTTGGAGGTCAATGATTGTAATGTAAAGGAGAAGTCTGTATCCGCATCTGTAAAGGGGTCTAATAAAACACCAGAACTGAGGTGTAGTGAAGACAACTCGGTAGTTGCTAAAGATGCTGCCAATATATCTACACCTCTACTCATACAAACACAGCTCCAACGTTTTTTTGAAAAGATGGATAAAAAAATTGATTTTCTAACTCAACCATCTCAGGGTACTGTGATCAATACTGAAGAAACGGCTCAGACCTTAGATGCATCAAATAGTAATGATACTAGTCATGTATAAAACAAGAAAAAAGAAATGGAGTTAACTAAGGCACCTGGGCCTGGTAATTCACAGGCAAATACGATACAACTAGATGCCCATGTCAAAGAGAAACCCAATATAGATACTACGACACAGGATGGACACGATCAAAATGGTATGAACAATCACAAACAAGTGTCACCTGAGATGAAATTGGTGATGGGCTGGACGGTAGACCCGTCAAAGGTCGATAAACCAAACTTAAATCGGGCTTCTCTGATGAATGTGTTTCACCAAATTCCAAACTTGCGTAACCTTGTATCAAATGATATTGATTGGATTAGGCTCCCATATGTTCCCAATTGTAGGATGTTGTGTAAGTATCAAAACATAATAATTGCTTCTTTAATATGGCAACATGTAAAGGACTTTGAAATGCTGGGTTATGAACTATCGATGTATTACTCAATGGAAGATGCAACTAGTTTTGTTGAATATCAGGTGCCAATGTGCCAAAATGAACCTAATGCTGAGGTGAGAGAGAACGAATTTGTAAGCATGCATGAAAAAATAAGAGTACAATCTGAGGCAGTGGCTCAAATTGTCACAAGCCTTGCATGGCTTGAACCATTAATGAAAACTCTAATTGCGGAGTTGCCGGGAAAAGTAAATTTATAAAATGATGCATTGTTTATAAATTCATGGAATTGCTGTGGCCTGAAGAACTTGAATGCATGGTTCCAGAAACTACAACATTGTAAATTGCCTGCTATAATTATAGTACAGGAAACCATGGCACTCGAGGATATTTATCTAGAAGGCTACATGGCATTTTGTGCACACGCAGTGAGAGGCGCAACTGGGCGTCCATCTGTGGACTTGTAATATTTGTAAAACATATATACTCGGTTAAGGCACGGCAAGTCCTTACATCTGCTGACATACTCTCAATAGAAATTACATCAAGCACTATAATGTACCCACATATATTACTAATTTCTCTATATTGGAATCCAATGGCAACCACTCTAGATGCTATAATGGAAAAACTAAATAATGTAATGACTGCAGCTGTAGAAGACTCTCCTAATGTCATGATCATTATAGGTGGTGACTTTAACTGCAATCTTTACGCAAGTAGTGTGGTCCAAGCAACATCTAACTATGGTTATGTTGCATCCTCCTTTGAAAGGGACCAATATGGTCAAATAATTTTGATCAATGGGATATGCAAATAATACCATATCTAGATAAAGATCCATTATTCACTTGGTCTCGTGGTCCCAAAAATTCTACTATTGACTACATTGTGATGTCTGGACCTCTATCTAATACTGCATCTGTGTGTAATATCATAAACTCACATCTAAGTGATCACTGCATATTGGAGTGTTCTTTCGAATGTACTCTTCCAGTATATAACGTGTTACCTGCTTTGTCTTTACTGGAAATTGATCGGCAAGCCTTATCCATACGATGGAACACGAGACTGTACAGGGAATTGAACTTCTTGGTGAACAGGGATAATGTTAAAATGTATCCGCAGTTGATGACTATACCCGAGGTCAAGACCTTCGAATTGCAAAATGCTAACATGATACGCAGGCATATTGAATGGTTGGCAGCACAAAAAGGGAATGATATACAGCAAAATCAAAAGGGTTTGTATAATGCTGAAATTGCCACTAGGAAAAAGAAGAACAACTTAGCACTGGGTAACTTGATGAAATTCTGTAATGGTAAATCATCTTACCGTACAGAAAAAAAGCTTATTATGACAAGTTACAAACACGATATCAAACAGATAAAACTTGCCAAATATCAAAAATCTAATCAGAATATGATTCATAATCTTATTCAAAAAATACAAGAGAAATCTGGGCAATGCTAAGAGATCCCTAAATGAAAGAATTATCACCTTTGACTTCGGCTGTCAGTGGGGAAGTTTGGACAGATGTCTATCGCAACAAATATGCACTGCCACTCAAATTTAGACATCAGCAGACTGAGGTTAATATGTCAGACCTGCCACTAAAATGCCCATGGGGTGTGGATGACATAGAAAAAATAATGACGAATTTGAAACTCTCAAAAGCTGCTGGCCCAGATGGCATCCCCCCTTGTGTCTTAAAAGATGATCCTAAGTTGTGGGCGGGCATTATATTGAGGAGCATAGAATGTGTCTTTAAAACTAAGAGAGTACCGGTGTCTTGGTTATCGGCCTTTGTGATCCCTATACACAAAAAAGGTCCACTTAACGATCCAGCAAACTTTAGACCGGTAGCTCTTATAGATGCAACAGCAAAAGTATTTGCTGCCCTAATCTTAAAAGATCTAAACACCTTTATTGTAAAACAGGAGATCCTCTCCCGATTCCAAACTGGTTTCAGGAAAGGAATGAGCACACAACTAAACGCTACCATACTGGCTCATCTATTAAAGCTAACTAGGATGAAAGATCATGGTCCGATTTATATGGCTCTGCTGGATATATCTGGAGCATTTGACTCGGTAATAAGACAAATTCTCTGGAGAAGAATGCAAGAGCTTAATATACCACCTCAAATTATAGCAATGATTGTATTACTTCATACCAACACGAACTACAGGATAAAAATAGATCAAAACGGTTCTCTTACTTCCCCAATTGACATATATATATAGGAGTTAATCAGGGTTGCAACCTTGCAGCTACCCTATTTAACCTGTATTTAACAGAGATTGGTGCAATATGGTCAAGTTGTAATTCCTTCACCGTCAAATTGGGGGTATTGCGTCTGGATTGGATGGCCTTTGCGGACGATCTAATACTATTCGATCTTACTCCATTCGGACTGCAAAACAAATTGACATGTCTGGTTGAATTCTGTGACAATCACAACTTGAACCTAAATACAAAGAAATCAAATATTATGGTTCTTACCAACAAGAAAAAGCTAATGCATTGCAAATGGAATATCAAAGGGCTGTCTATTCCACGGGCACTGGGCTTGATATATTTAGGGTACAATTTAACAAATGCTGATTCACTTGCGAAATGGCAGCTGGAAATTATTACTAAAGCTTCTCCACTAATTTCTCAAATGAAATTAATACACAAGAAGCTCTGTCAATTCTCACTAATTCCACTAATTGAATACTATATGCTTAAAGTGGAACCGATAATCATCTATGGGCTAGACTTATGTTCTCTTGAAATTGGCATAATTCTTAACAAGGTGCAAGGCAAAATATGGAAGCAAGTCTTGCATTTACCCATGTCACTGCCAAACTCAATAATTATTCATGAATTGGGACTCACCTCGCTGGCTACGAAATACTTGTGGCGCAAAATGGCCAGTTATGCAAAAATGCTAGTCCCAGTTTCAAACTCATTGGCCCTCATTACGACCCTGGCGGAAATCGAAAAACGATGGCGGAAATGCAATACCGCCATCGAATAGCGCTCGGTGCGACTATGACCCATCACCGCAAAGTACGATGCCATTAGCGACACCGTAGTGAACGCCAACGCTAACTGCACCAAGTACGCGCGCGCGCCATGTCAAACTGTAAATACCACCATGGCGCAAGGGTACGCGAATTCCGACCCTAGCGGACATGTACCTAACGCCATCAAGCACGGCGGAAAGTACCATTCCGCCATGGTGAGAAGTACGGCATCGCGAATCAACCGTAAACGGCCCCACTGAGTGCCTGTACACCGCTCCCTGCCCACAAAGTACAACTCCCCGTAGGTGCAATGAAGTCACAATGCAACCAGTGAAATGTACAAGTCACCCATGCATGCCAACGAACAAAAGAATCACAAGAGGGGCCAATGGGAGCTGCAGGGCACAGATGGCACGAATACAGAAGCCATTCCAATGGACATGACCACAGTCCCCCACCAAGAAACGCACGCAAACACAGGCACCTGTGACCAGCAATATTCCGAAAATCACATCATTCCACCAGTCCACCTGGCTGACCGGCATCTGTTACACAAAACCTAATCCCCCGCCCCTGAGCATGACATCATTCAAACAGTCATATTGGCAGCCCTCATCCCTGACCTCACTGGGCTTCGTAGGCAAACGCGCCCAGCACAGTACCACGCAACTAAACTCCGAAGCTGGAACCCAATGCAGATCTCCTCACAATACATCGCTCCCCAAATAGGAATATGCCACATCACTTGCAAAGAAGAACGCTACACGGCCCATATCAGAATAGAAATTTAATGCACAACAAAATCACCAAGCCCATACAGCCATTAGGCCATGAACTCCAAAACACATTTCACCATTGTGGGCTGCATCCGCAAGAAATGACCAGCTACTACTTGTGTGACGCCCTGTTCCATCATGGTACACAGAGCCACATTCACGTACGAAAAGGCAACATGGAAGCGCACAGAACCGCAGGGCCGTCCCAATGGGGAGGCACTAGTCCAGCTGAAAGGCCGAAATGTTGCTCCGAGCCACTAGTACTGCGTAAGGGCATGTGGCCCATTGGCGATCGTCCCATAAGATCGTAATGCTGCTCCACTGATTAACACGAAGCAGCAGGTGTCGGGAGTAAAAGCCATCTGCAGGAGTGGCATACAGATGGCAGTGGCAAAAGGGGAGGAGATACCTGTCAACCAAAAGAAAAGAAAAAGAACAGAATGGCCATCAGAACTACATTCGAACAACTCACTTCAATGATCACACTAAATCCACAGCCATATGCATGCTAGCCCACTCCAAAGGATCATCACCACCCCAAAACCACTTGCGACTCATAACTATCTATATCGAGGTGTAAACACCATCACAAACGAGTGTACCTGTGCATGCGTCTGTGAAAACAGAATCCATCTGATGGGAATGTTAACGTGCATGGACACAAGTGTCTGAAGGCGCGTCGAGACAGGGAGGGCTCAACAAGGCCAGATAGACGATGGTCCCACTATGGCAGCCCTGCATCACATAGCGCAGGGGAGGCGGACAGATTCCAAGAAGCCCTGTACATGGCAAACTCTGTATCAAATCATCTGCCCATGCATCCATTCATCATTCCCTCATCCCGGTATAAAAACGCCTGAATATTTACTCACATAATATTAGAAATATCCATTGAGTCTGTGCGTTATGCAGCCTGCAAAATCCACAGTGCCCCAGCCCGTAATTCCAGTGTTGTGAAGTAACATGTATTTGGGAACGTCCGGCCTCATCGCCCACGTCGCTATTGCGCATCCCAAACTATTCATATCAATCATTGCATCCTCGCCATGGCCCCTGTCTCAAGGACATTGAACAATAGAACGTTATATTTGCAGTCAGACCTGTGGGCATCTCCTCGCCGCTAGCTGATAACCGAAAGCGCCGCCCTTCGAATTCCTCATTTGCAACATCACGTCGAAAAGGCATCTGTGGCCGCTTGAAATCACAAATTAATCCATCTAGTGCGGCTGTGTGTGAAAATGGCAACTGCCTTCACCCACAAATGGGACGCCCCGCCCGTCGGTGCAACTCGGTACAGTGATGCATGAGGGCCCACCGTTACTCGAGTACTACGTTCCACTGACCCTTCACAAGTCTGTTCGCGACTGCAAAGATTGTATGTGAAACAATGGGACCATAGCCGAATGAACATATCAACCAATGTTACACGGCCATCGGGTACAAATACATGATTGCAATAGCAAGATGCCATTACTCGAATTGCAGCGTTGTGTGCGGGACGTGCTCGGCCAAAGGGGAGAGCAGCTTGCACAGGTGGAATGAATCACCACAGGTGGAGGCCATACAGCCTGAAAACACATAAATTGCAAACCCAGTCTCCTCCCACAACCACACCCACTCCGAAATGCTACCGGCAGGACTCGCGATGTTGGCCCTGGGGGACCTGATAGCACTGCAAGTACTCCAACTCCAAGAAGAAGACGAACACCAACTACAACCGGCCGCACGGAGGAGACGCAGGAGGAGGAGGAGGCCAAGGCAGGGCCAGCAAGGGCCGCCAGCACAGCCACTACCACCACGCAGGCAGCCCGCAATCCCACGCCTCCGAGCACATCCGTTCAACCTCACTGATGAGCAGATCCACACCCTCTACCGTTTGGACCGGGACACCATAGCCGCCATTGTGGACATGACACAGGCTGACCTTGTCAGCATGATAGATAGCCCAACCGCCATCCCACCCCTACTGAAGGTGGTGTCTGTACTCCACTTCCTGGCCACAGGCACCTACCAGCACACAGTCGGACAGTTGCATGGCATTTCTCAGCCACTGTTCTCACGGACAATATTGCAAGTGCTCGATGCCCTCCTGCAGCACGCAGACGACTACATCTCTCTACCACGCTCGGAGCAGGAAATTACCAACACAAAAGTGGGATTCCATGCACTTGGCGGCATACCGGGTTGCCTTGGTGCCATCGACTGCACCCATGTGGAATTGGTCGTCCCACATGCCATGGAGGCCCAGTACCGCAACCGAAAACAATTTAATTCCCTGAATGTACAAATGGTGTGTGACTCCAACAGGATCATTACACATTGTTGTGCCCGATTCCCTGGATCAACCCATGATTCTATGGTCTTGAGGAACTCTACAATACCACGCTACATGGAGCGACACGCAGGGAACAGATCCTGGCTACTCGGTGAGTCTCATTTCATGCATGATGATGTGGGGTATGTGATTCGGCAATGACCTGGCAGGAAGGGGGGGGGGGATGTGCGTACGTAGCAATGGCATTCCACATCATACGTTTATCGTCCACATACAGGTGATGCTGGATATCCACTGAAGAGATGGCTCCTCACACCAGTCCGGAACCCACGGGACCAGCATGAGGAGGACTACAACCATGCCCACTCACGTACCCGTGTAGTCATTGAACAGGCATTCGGCCTACTGAAGACTCGTTTCCGCTGCCTCAGCAGGTCTGGCGGGGCACTCATGTACCGCCATGAGAAGGTTGCAAAGATGGTCATGGCATGTGTCATGCTCCACAACATGTGCGTACGTAGAATTGTGCCCATGCCCCCTGACGCAGAACTGCAAGCACCTGAAGATGGTCATGATGAGGGTGGGGATGTGGCAGCACCTCAAGGAGTCTGCGAGGCACCGGAGGGCCGTGACATTCGTCAGCATCTCATTGATGCATGCTTCTAGCACTCACGCCTGGTGGCTGATACATGGACACGGTACTCGTGGCACTGTGTGTGTCTGGTACATGCACAATATGGACTGTACGCCTATGATGGCCTAGTACACAAAGATCATTGTCCACACATCTCATTGGTTGATCGTGCATTGTTTATGGCATATGTGATATCATGTTGAACACCCTATCGACCCGCCACCCAAGTGAGCCCAACACACCCCCTCCACCCTCCTACCTCCCCCCCGAACACCAGTGTCCAAAGATGCTCATTGTCAGTGGGCAGTCGCTATTGCAAGCCCCCTCTGCGGGTATCAGGGGCACCCCTGCCTGTGGAGCGCAGGTTCCTCCCAGATCTACGTTGGGGGCTGCCCTGGACGGAACTTGCAACGGATGATGTCTCTGCCTGCTCACGTCCATGCATGTCCCTAAGGGTTTGTGAGAGCTCAGTGAGCACACGGCGCACTGCGGCAAGTTCGGCACATACGTCTTTGGACGTCGCATGCAGTTCCCCCCTCAGGCTCTCGGTGCTTCTCTCCATTTGGACTCTCAGGCTCTCGGTGCTACTCTCCATTTGGACTCTCAGGCACTCGGTGCTACTCTCCATTTGTGCCCTAAGTGTCTCAGTTGATGTTTCTATGTCTGCCTTAGTGCCCCCACATTCATCGGCATGGTCCTTGAGGAGCGTGGCCAGTTGCTGCTGTTGCACGATTAACTGGTCGAGGGACTGTTGCCTCTGCTGGGCCATGGCCATTTGCGGTGGTGTCACAGAGGGGCTGGTGACCTCATGTTGCCTTGCCACAGGGCTTGTGGGGGATGGCCAGTCGTCGTCTTGTGGGTGCCCCTGCGTGGTATCCTCATGTTGTACGGGATGGGACAGACAGGGGGATTGGGACAGGTCATGGATGGATCTGACTTCGACATCCCCGTCTTCTGTGTCGGAGCATGCTGCCATCAATGGGGTGTCACCTATGGTGCTGCTGCCACCAGAGGCAGTGCCTTCTGTGGCATCCATTGGGGGGACCTGTGGTGCTGCTGTTGTGGGCATGCTGGCTGCTGGGGTGCCTGTTGATGTTCCCTCCTCTGTGCTGCCACCTGATTTGTGCTGCTGCCGTGTCTTGATGCGTGCAGCTGAGGTGGAGGGTCTTTGGCCGTTGGTCTTGGCCCTCTTTGCAGGTGTGCTGGTAGGGGTGTCCTGATGCTCGTCGTTTGGATCGGACCCTGTGGTGGAGTAAAGGAGGGCGAGGGTTATTAATGGGTCTGTGGGAATTGGAATGGCATTGTATCACATGCATTGGGGTGGTACCTGAGGGTGATTTGGGTCGGGGCCTTGGAGGTGCTTTCATTTGTGTGTGGAGTGAGGGTGCAGTTGTTTGGCAGCCTGCAGTTAGGGTGTGCCTGCTGCACGTGTAGTGGGTGTTTTTGGGGTTTTTAATTATTTATGTATTTATTGTGAGTTTTAAAGTGCGCTATCAGGCCAATGTGTGTGGACGTTCTCCTGGACATGTGTTTCTGTTGTACTATGTGGACACATGGTACTTCACATGATTGGACATTGTGGATTTAGCTTTGTTTCATTTGGGCCACCTACCTGATTCTTCGGATGTCTGCACTCCTTTCTCCATCCCTCCGACTCCCTCTATGCTCTCCATTCCAATGGTGGAGGCACAGATTTCTTCCCAGGGGGTCAACTTGATGGGTGATTCCGATCCTCCCCCGGTGGCTGTGGCAATGTTGCGGTTGGCAGAAAGTATGCTACGGACGCGTATCCGCAGGTCGTCCCATCGCTTTCTGCATTGCTGTGGGTTGCGGGGTGCGGTTCCCACCGCACTTACCCGCTGTGCCACCAGAGCCCATATGGCCTCCTTGTTCGCAAGTGCCATCCTGGTCATTTGCGTCGAGAAGACGACGGCAGCATTCTCCTGGAGGGTCTCTGTTAGCACGGTGAGTTCCTCACGGGAGAAGTGGACCTGCCGCTTGCGGTCGCACGCTTTCTTCGCTACTTTTCCCATTTTTCTTGGTTTTGCTAGGGTGGATGACGGGTTGGGGTGTGTTTCAGGGTAGTGTTTTTAGTGGTTGTGTGGATTTTGTGGTTTTATAGGTGTACGGCGGGATGTTTCCCGTTCCGGGCCCATGTTTTTACTTCCGTTTCCGTATATTTACGGTCACCGTACTTTCCGGTTGGCGCTCACTGCGGTGTCCGCTAAGATGGGTGGCGGTATTGCACCTAGGGCGCCGTACGGCGGCGGTGTGGGCCGTTTTGGGGTCATTTCCGCCATCGCGGACTTTGCACTTCCGCCATGCCGTGGTGCTCGTGCCCGATGGGTCGGAATGGGCCGCACTTTGCTCCATCGTGCAATGGCGGAAACGCTATTTACGCTGTGGCGGTCCGGTCAGTCACTTTCCGCCAGGGTCGTAATGAGGGCCATTGTATGAAGATCTTGGAGACATGTTAAAACAGGGAACACCAAAATCTGTATATGATGCTGGACAACAATGTGTAAAAACACTAGAAAAAATTGCTATGAAGACAGATTATTTAATCAAACGGCCACAAACGGTGAAGGTGAAATTACGTCACTATGATTGGGCAGTCACAGCAGACACAATTGGGTCCTATACACTGTATAGGGAATATGCCAAATTTCGTCATAGCCAAAAACCAGTACTTGAATATATCAAGCAGGTACCCTGTCAAAAGATCTGCGAATTATATATGCGGTTTAAATTCAACCTTTTCAGAACAGCAGCTTGGATCAAAAATTGGCAGCATAGCTTACTAATATGTGTAGAAGGTTGCATATTTTGTAAATCATCACTAAATGAGACTCTGAAACATCTGGTAATATACTGTCCCTTCTTTGCAAAAGATAGGCAAATTCAACTTGGAAATATGTGGATGAAATTGCTATCTATGATTATAAATCTCTGTGGCTACAATGTATGTGGGGACATAGGAAATCATTGATTATTGACCTGTATTATTTTTTAATTATTATTGAAAGCAAGTTGGAAAAAGATTAATAATCATGGAATGCCATTGAGGATGTGATGAAGCGACCAACAAAAGCTAAATTGTGACTGAATGCAATGCTCTAAAATCCCTCTTGATATACAGGTTAAGGTCTGATCATGTAGTCGATAGATATGTCATAATTATGACTTAATGCTGTTTTGATACCTATCTTTATTTTCCTTTGTTATCATGTTTAGTACTACGAAATTATTGTAAACTGAGTAAGGAAAAGAAATAAGAATATTGGTTTTTAAAAAAAAAAGAGCGCTTTGTCAAGCTCCAGTTAGAGCTCCTGACTACCACCAACCCTTCTTTGTGCAAACAGATGCTTCCAATACATGTATAGGTGCAGTCCTTAGTGAACTGGATGAGAAAGGTAGGGAACACCCCATTTGCTTCATCAGTAGGAAACTGAAGGAACCTGACACAAGGTGGGCAACTATTGAGAGAGAATGTTTTGCCATTGTGTGGTCTCTGAAGAAGTTTAGGCCATACTTATATGGTTCTACTTTCACCATTCTGACTGACCACCAACCCTTGAGTTGGTTGATGCAAATGAAAGGGGAAAACCCAAAACTGTTAAGATGGTCAATCTGCCTCCAAGGGTTTGATTTTACCATTGAGCACAGGTCAGGATGTCGCCACCAAAATGCTGATTGTCTCTCTAGGATGTTTTTAACTGACTAGAGGTAAGAGACTCATCCAGGAGTGGATTAGATCCTCCTGTCCCTTAGTCTGGGGAATGGCGAGTGTTAGGGGGAATTCTCTTCTAGGGCTAATTTCCCTTACCTATAGAGTTCCCCAGCAGCTTTGCTGGATTTGAAGGGTTTATGTTTTTCTCCTGCTAAGAGTGAGACCCTTTTTTCCCACTCTTATGCAGATTGCTAGTGTGTGTTTTAGGCTATCTTGTGTGCTTATGGTCTATGGGTTTTTTCTCACCCTCATAGGAATCATCTTTTTTAACATGGGGGGTACACAGCACCCTCCGTGCAGTACCACAGGGTTGTCGAAGCGATCCCCAAACATAGACTCCATACCCTGGGACTGTTACGCTCACCTGGTATCCACGGGGACGCCACCCAGCCCTGGTTGGATGATTTGCACTCTCAAACCCTCTCCGCGTCCCTTGGTAATGCCTCTGGTTAAAGATGGGTCTTCAATATAGGAGAGCTGGATTCAATACCAGATTGTCTTTATGTTTTCCCACCTCCCTTGGCCTCAACTCCTTCCTCCCCCTTGGGCCTTCTCCTCACCTTAATATTGTAAAAGGTGGATTCTCCGTCCTGCTCCTCGTGGCAGGGGCGCGTAGATGTGGGGGCGAGCAGCGACCAAGTTACTTCACTGGTGCAAGCCCCCCTGTCAGACTCCAGGTCTGCTGCGACTCTGTAGGCTTGCTGCTTCACAGTCTTTATATGCAGTTCTTATGTTCCTCAGTTTGAATAATAATGTATTGCTTCTTTCCTTTTAGGTATGGAAAGGTATTTTGGGTTGTCATGCAGTTTGAATATGAGCATGGGCCAGTAGGCAAAAGCGCGGTGTGCACGATGCTGTCAGGTGAGTAATGCACGATGCGCGGTGCTGATTCGCCTTTTATATTGCTAACCTGTGTCTTTTCTCTCCTTGCAGGTTGCGATGTTCCTCGCCGAGCGCCGTAATGTTCCAGCAGTGGTACTGACCAGGAGATGACTACCCAGGTAAGAATTGTGTGGCTTTCGTCATTCGGGAGGAAACATGAGTGAACGCTTACTAATGCTGTCTTTCTTTCTCCTCTTTCCAGGTTATGGTATTCCAGGATGCATGTGGTGCCGGATGATGAAGTTCGTACCTTCAGGTGAGTGGAACTGAAGTCAGCGATGGATTGAAGACAGGATACTGTTCCAGGTAAGTTTTATAGTGTTCTTTCTCTCTCTGCAGGTCCTTGGTTTCAGGTAAGCTGGCATCAAAGAACTGGACACGGTGGGTGTTACGCTGCCCACAGCAGAATAACGCAAAGCATGTTCTGCTGTTTGGGTGTGGTTTAAATAGTCTCAGGTAAAGTAGTCCAGGTAAAATAGTCCCAGGCCTGCCACACCCAAAGTAATCCAGGTACAGTAGTCCCAGGTCTGCCACACCCAAAAGACTAGACCGCATAGCTCAGTTCCTTGTAACTGAGCTATGTGTGTGCCTCCATGTTGGCTGAACCCCCAAGTTAAATAGCCCAAGTAAATAGTCCAATTCTAATGTTGGTCTTCAGGATGGTTATGAGCCTGGCGCCAATGGCGCCAGGACTGACTCCAAGAGAGTATTGGATGAGGTTTTAAGGCCTTTGACCTGGCCCTAACTGGAATGCTGACTTGCCAGTGAGGGCCAGGGGCAAGGGTCATGACAGGGACTGACTACTGTCTCCCAGGGCATGTCAAGTCCCCATTGACTTTACTAGTCAATAATTATGAACTAAACCAGTACAACCCATCTTAAAATGGAAGTACTGGAAAGGGTTAATAGTTTTTCCCTAGTGTTCATTTCCGAGGGGCTACCATACAGTCCCTCTCTCAAAATTTTCTGGCTGGTGGCAGTGGTTACTACCGTAAATATTTGACCGTGAATATTTTCCTTTGGGATTTTCCCATTGTTCGAGTCTACCACTTTTACTGACAGCCTCTAACATACTGCTGGTTTGTTTTAACGCTTTAAGTGCCATAGGTATTTCCCCCCAGTTCCAGGGCCTTTTTTGGTGATTTCAGTATGTGGCCAATCAATGGCTTGTAACCTTTTTGTTACATGAGATATCTCGGCCAAATTTGGCTCTTTTTTGTCCCACATGTAGGTGGTCGTAACGCCACCCAGGAATCCTAGGTTGCTGTAGGGGGTGAGAGAAAATAAGCAAATAAGGCGAACATTTTGGGTTTTTTCAAAAAATGCCAATAAAATGATGTACAAAGAAGCCTGTGGTATTTTTGTTTGTAAGAGTTAGGAACAAATGGTTTGCTGTGCTGAATTCCCCAATTTCCTGGCTTTCAAGGACAGGTTGAGTGGAAACGAACAAAAAATATTTTGAAGTGGTTATCAACTGTTTTGTGAGAGGTAGGCGATTTTGGCGATTTTTGACAATTGGACGTGTTTCGGTGAGTGGACACGGGGAAATGTCTCTGAAATTGGCTGGAAATGAAGACAATTCTCAGACATTTCGCTCTAGCCACCCACCAAAACACACCGCCAGCAACACATGGCCTACCTTCCCCCGTCCCCACACGTGTCCCGATGCAAACGGTACCTCACATGTGTGGGTGCACCTACCGGGGGCGCAAAAGGAAAAGGGTAACCCACTGGGAACCCCAAGCCTTTCGCCACTGCCCATTTTGTTCATGTGGGCTACCTACAGATTTGGGCCTAGGGTGTCAAAGCCAGCAAGGGAAACAGGGAACCCCATGCATTTTCCAAAAGAGGACACCCGTCGGAATCCACAGAGGTCTGCCTTGGGCCGCTTTCATTCCCATTGAATCTCCCATTCATTCCGTTGGGTCACACTCAGGCATCCAATCACGACTACGGGCATTCATGCAGGCAGGCAGCCAATCAGGCACACAAGGTATTCAGGCCATTCACTTCTCTCCAGACACTCACAACAAGTTATGTGTATTGGGACAAGTACCGAGCCATTCAACACTCCAAGCTGCATTCATACCGGTTTCGGGCAGGGCTGTCTCAACCATTGTGTCAAACACCAGATACTAGACAGCCACAACATAGAATGTATATTTGTCACACACTCCATTCACCGAGGTCCCACCCACAGGTGTAACCACAACATACGGTCGTTGAGAAGGCTCCAGCCAGTCTGGTCGGCACTTCCCCACACTACCATATACAGAAATTCCACCCAACAGCCAGTCAGGGGGAAGGGACAGAAGCAGGGCTTCCCAGGACTTCAGGAAGATCAAGCTAAAAGGTGATGGAAGGCAAGAGGCCATGGGGGCCATTTTGTCTCCATCCGGAATATACCGATTCCCAATGACAGGGCCTGGGCATCCCAAAATGGAGGACGCTCAGGGCACCAGTCATTTCAGCACGGAGCTGCCACCAGCCTGTACCCTGCTCTGTGGGTCACACACTGTTAAGGAGAATTCTCTCTTGAGGCTGAATTTCCTAACCTAGTGAGTCCCCCAGCAGCTTTGCTGGATTTTTTTTTTTCTCCTGCCAAGAGTGAGACTCTTTTTCTCCCACTCTTGGACATGATTTATGGTGTTCCTTTGACTGTTAATGTGTTTTATGGGCTATGGGGTCCTTTACTCCATAGGGTCTCATGTGTTTTTACTATGTGTGTTACACAGCACCCTCCGTGCAGTAACACAGGGGTGTCATAGTGACACCCCACCATAGACTCCATACCCTGGGACTGACTACTGTCTCCCAGGGCATGTAAAGTCACCATTGGCTTTACTAGTCCCAAATTATTAACAGAAACCAGTACAAACCATCATATTGTGGACGTACTGGTCGGGGCAATTTGATTACCCCGGGGTCTGGTAGTCGAGGGGGAACGTCTCCGTCCCCTCTGATCGAGTTTTGGCTGGTGGCAGTGGAAACTACTTTTTATATTCAACCGCGAATATATCCCTATGGGATTTTCCCATTGTTCGAGGCTACCAACTTTAATTATTTAATTCTCATAGCCTCGCACACACCGCCGGTTTATTTAATTAATATTAATTCGCCGGTTGGTATTTTTTGCCAGGACTCGATTCTAAAATGGCGTTTGTGTTCTCTTCTGTGACTCCAACCCAAGTCGAGCCCTTTGTTCCACTTTTTGGCGGGCTTCTCCACAGAAGCCTCCAAAAGTGGTGCCACTCTGTCTGGGTACCACAGGGGGTGTGGGAGGGGGTTTAGGCACCGTGGACTGAGTTCCCTTGGTAACTCAAGTCGCACTCTTGTGTGATTGGCCCAAGTGGTGAGCCGGCCGGCTCACCACTTAGCATGTTTGATTGACAGCTAGGCTGAGTGAATGGGGGTATGCTGCATAAAAGCAGGGCTTTGGGGACTGGAACTTCAGAAGTCGCCACAGGACCTGAGAATCCGACGAGGGAGAAGCTGAGCCGACCTACCACGACGACACCACCGGTGGACCCCTGCGGAACTGACTCACCACTTCCCGACGACAGAGAAGATCTCCCGGCTGGAGAGGCTTCTTCCCCTGACTGGTGGGCACAACCAGTTTACCTTCTTCTCTTCGCACCCCAGACCGGTTTGTGGTCGAACTGCCCGTGCCAAGCACCCCGGCAGCCGGGCAAATGATCAGCCATCTGCCCCCAGGCGGGGCCTAACCTGAAGGCCCCATCCTTTGGGGGGCCTGCACACTAATTCCTGGTTGCCCTCCCCCTCGACCCCCCAATTGGATGGGGGCCACCTCATGTACTCCTGCCTGGGGCCATAAATCTGCCCCCAGGGAGGGCTACAAGCAGTGGCCCCCCTTTCCACTTGGTGTGGGAGGGGGAGGGCCACCACCATTTCATGGGGGCAAAAATAAAACAGGCCCCCCACCCCCCAGCTGCCCCCAGGGTTGTGCACATATGTGACCCCATGCTTTGCTTTGGGGGCCAGGGGGGAGAGAGCTGCTTACTTGAAGCAGAGCCCCTCCCCCCACGTCACAAACGTTTCCATGGTGGTCCAGGGGGTTGCTGGTCACGGATCGAGCGCTCTGCGCTGATCCGTGACCAGCAATGCATCATATATGTGGTGTCCTTGGAAAGGGGAGAACCTCCCCTTTCCAAGGACACCACCTTTTCCTATATCCCTGGTGGCTAGTGGGCCCCAGGGCCCCAAACCCCCTCCCACCTCCCCCATCCCTCAAATTTTTTACATGTTTTTTTTTTCATTTTCATCCCTGGGGGCAGTGATCATCTGCCCCCAGGGGTCTCCAGCGCTGTGGCCTCATGCTTTGGGGCCACGGGGGGAAGGGGGCCGCTTACCTAGTAAGCAGCCCCCCTCCCCCTCGTCACAAACGGATCTCTATTGATCCAGTGACTTTGCTGCCCACGGATCGCGTGCCCTGCGCCCGATCCACGGGCAGCAATGCCACACAATGGGTATCGTTGGAAAGGGGAGATTCTCCCCTTTCCAACAATACCCGCCTCGATCTCCGGCTTGAAATACAGCTGGAGATCGAGGCTGACAAAGAAGGGCACTCACCTTTTTTCTTCAGTGCAGCAGCCGAAAATGGCTGCTGCAGTGATTTTACTTTCATTTTCACGCCGACGTGCTTTACGCACGCTGACGTGAAACTGAAGGTAATCCAGCCTCCTGGCAGTGAGAGGGGACCTCCCACTCATATAGCCCGGGGGTTGGATTACAGTTTTGAGCGATCCCTGCTTTGCATGGATCGCTCAAAACAAGGTGCCAAAAAGGACAAGCTATCTCGTCCTTGGCCCTGCACATGCACTTCCAAGGACAAGCTATTTCGCCCTTGGCACTTAAGGGGTTAATACTAACTTTACTCCCGTAGGTTTGTATTGCCAGAACATTGATAATATTTCTTTCTCGTGTCTTTCTCTATAATCCTAACCCAGGTCGGGGATCCTTTGTTTGTCCTTTTGGCGGGCTTCTGCACAGAAGCCCTCCTCTCGGCGCCACTGAGTCTGGGGTAGACAGGATGTGTGGGAGGGGGAATAGGCACCATGGACAGGGTTGCCTACGCAACCCAAGTCGCACTCTGCCCTGATAGGCTAGGGGGTTCTCCCTCCAGGAGAGCCACCCCCCTGTGTGAGTGACAGCTAGGATGTATTAATGGGGGTCTTGCTGCATAAAAGCAGGGTCCTGAGGACTGGAGGACAAGACGTTGCCACGGGAACTAAGAAACCGAAGAGGAGAGAAGCTGAAGACATCTGCAATGACTGAACCACCGGTGAAGCCCTGCTGCAGATCCTCACCACTTTTCTCCAATGCCTTCCTCTGCAAGAGTCTTCTTCCCTTGAGCTGGTGGGGCCAACCAGTTCGCCAATTGCCTTCCCGGACCTGCCTTGGTCGAATTGCTAGTGCCAAGCACTAGGAGACCGGATAGCCAGGCACCCGTCCACCCGGACCGCGATTTAAAGGAGCGTACCTTTTATTCGTTTGGCAGCACCGCGGCTGGTTCCATCCCTGGGCCGTGCAGTTACTCGAACTTTCCTCAACAACGAGAGTCCCTCTTCCTCTGCTGGATCTCCCGAACTGCAGGAACTGCCAGGAACTGCCGCCACCGCAGGAGCCTCTTCCACTTTTTAGGTACATTGATCCGCCAGGCCTCCCGTTTCGTTGGGTTTCGCTAAAGGTGTCTTAAATCCTTTACTTACCTACTGGGTTGGCCGCCCCTATCATCTAACATTGTCTTTCACCTTCTGCAACTGCCTTTTCTAATCGTTAAACAAAGATTTGACTGCAGCCACTAGAACAGTTTGATCCTGGGCACATTACCTTGTACCATTGACTCTGGCACAGGCCTATTGACTCTGGCTAAATCTGTTACAACTGCCTTCTCTAGATTGCTTCTCACCTAGAAATGTGTTGGTGCACCTAACTCTTACAACCACCTTTTTCCTTCCCCTTTTTAAACTTGTGAAGTGCCATTTTGCTTGGTTTTCAGCTCAGTATTGCATATGCTAAAATACTGCCTTGCCTAACTTGTTCACAATCTACTTGGGAAGTGTTGCTGGTGTGTTAAAAAGTCTAAACCTGTATAACTTGTCCTTTCCCTCCCTTCTGAGAAATTGTTAGAGTGCCATTTCTACTTGGTTTTCACTGTGCCGTTTTGCTCAGTTTTCACTCTTGCTCAAACTTGTCTACAATTTAAATAGGGAGTTGTGTATACTTTTCTTGACTGATTTAACTTGCTTTAATAATAGTGATTTGTGTGTGAACATCAGAGTGTGTGAAATAAATATATATTCTTTTTGATACAAAGCTTTAGCCAGTGTTTCCTTGTTCCATAGTACTGAAGCCCTAATGTGTAAACCCTGAATACTGCTCATCTCCCTCTTGAGATAAGTCTGACTGCTTAGCCACAGCTACCAACTAAATCTTTGTGGTACAGACTGATACCAAAGGGGATTTATTGCATATACCTCTAGTCTTAATCTTCTGTAGTGCTCCCTAAGGGAACTGCACAGGATTCTGCTTAACAGTCACTACGGTGAGTAACTTATAATTTCTATGGCAACCGCAGCAGAATGGACGCTACATTCACTAGATGTGGCGAGGACACTTAAGCTCTACATTGATAGAAAAAAAGTTTTCAGGACCTCTGCAAGACTTTTTGTCATCTTTGCAGGACGAACCAAGGGTCAATGCATATCAAAACAAAGTGTGGCACGTTGGGTTTCCAATTTCATTACTCACTGTCACAAAATCAGATTCAACCCTCTGCCAGCCACGCCCATGGCGCACTCCACCAGAGCTGTCCGTTGCAGTGAGACCCCCATCGCAAAACCTCTCTAGAGACTTCTGCCACACCAAAGGGAGCCATAGAGTTGGTATCTATTCAGGAAAGGAACAGGTGGTCATACTCCCACTATTTCGTGGTCCCAAAGAAATACTGAGGTCTGCGACCAATCTCGGACCTGAGGCACTTGAACAAGTTCACTAGGAAAAGGCAAATTCAGGATGGTAACACAATCACAGATCCATCAGGCGCAAGAAATTCAGGATTGGTTGGTGTCGCTCGACCTACAGGAAGCTTTTTTTTCTATTGTGTTACAGCCGTATTATGACTTTTCACAAACCATAATAAAAACAATACAATCGATATCAAACATTAGTATTCAGAAAAGAAAAGAAGAAAAAAGGAGATATTAAAATGAATAAGAAATGCAGGAAAAAAGGAGAAAAAGAAAAAAAGGCATAAAATACATTATTTCAATACACTAAAACCCAATTTTCCTAAAATCTTTAGAACGACAATGGTTAAACCTCTATTGTGACCCGCTATTAATCTCTCCCAGAAAACATTTGAAGAAGTCCAAGTGTTGTCAACAAAATCACCAAGATGTTTTTCTCTAACATCTCTAGTACCATTGCATATAATGAGGAGATGATGTAGGGTCTGAATAGCGTTTCCATTACAAAGGGGACACATTGCTGTTTTAGAAGTGTTACCATAGATTGATTGAATCTTTCCTGTTCTCACAAGATTAAGTCTTAGTCTGAGAAATTCAGTTCTCATATATGAGCTTGGGAAGCAAGCGTGAGAGTTTGGTAGAGGACCACACGGTTTATCACAGCTGGATAATGAGCAGAATGTCGATCGCTCTCGCATCTGCTCAATTGTGAATATCCAATCTTTTTGCAGCAAAGCTCGTTTGACACCAACAGGATTTTTAATAAGTTCATCCACTGAATGATAACACTGCTTCAACATACGTCCTGCTTGATTGGAGAGATCTTGTAGAAACTCACTGGTTCCATTTTTAGGGTGTGCTGCTATGTCTGTGTAAAGAGAATCTTTAATAGGAGACCATATTGACCTGCAGAGCGTTAGTATCTTCCAAGCAAGATACGATTTTAAAGACTGAAGCCCTAATTCGTACCTCAATGATGCTATAGGATAGTTTGATGGAACATGGAGAATTCTTTTACACATTTATCCCTCCAAACGGATCCAGTTTAATGTATAGGAGGAAGGTACTGTGTCGAGGCCTGATAGAAGTAATGGGATGTCCTTTGCTTTATAGAATTTTATCAACGGCCATATGGAGAATTTGCAGTAAGAACCATAGATCTTTTTCATTTAGGCTAATAATGGAATTATCTTAAACTCCAAGTCCTGTGCCAGTAACTTTTTGGTGGTGACTGAACAAAGTTTTATGCCTAAATAGATTAGTTCTGTAGCTACAGGCACAGTCTGATCGTGGAGAGCCCACTTAAAATTACTGGAACACTTGCAGGTTCTCCTAAATGACATTTTTGTTTTGGGGAGATTAACTGTTAAATCGGTGGTGACTGCATATGAACCAAATGGAGAGAGAAGACGTAATCCTCTAGCTGAGTAATCAAGCAGGACCACATCAGCATATGCGATCCAGTGCAGTGGCTGTTTTCCAATTCTGGGGCTAGCCAATGATTGATGTTCAAGTGCTTTATTAAGGTTGGCTAGGTAAAGGTTGAAGAGGCATGTAGCAAGGATGCATCCTTGTCTCACACCTCTTTCCGTGGGTACTTCCCCGGAAAAGTCACCTAGGATATTTAATCTCACTCGAAGGGATGTACCCTTATCTAGTCCTCTTAATATAGTCAGGAGGCCACTCCGAATGCCCCAGAGATGTAATTTGCCCCAGAGGCGCTCCCTGTTGACAGTATCGAAAGCACTGGTGAGGTCTAACCAGGCTCCATAAAGTATTCACTCTTTTTTCGCCACTAGGCAATTAAGAAAGGTAGAGAGGCCAATTTAGATAGGATATTTTCTTTTGACATCTAATCCTCCAGATGTTTAAGTGCAATTGCTGCCAAAATGTTACTATCTGCATCCAAAAGAGCGATTGGGCGATAGTTGGAAAGATCAGCCCGATCGCCCTTTTTATAGATAGGTATTACGATGGCAGACTTCCATGAGGGAGGGAGCATAGACTATTTCAATACTGTAGTAAAGACAACCTTTAAAAAGAAGCCCAGAGATGAGGGTTTGATTTTAGTATCGCATTAGATATTTACTATAATTTCCTCATCAGTGAACATTTGCCATTCAGTTTCCAGGTTACTACACATAGATGAGGAGAGGGGGCTGCTAAAAATAGCATCAACATATTTACACCAAATGGAATCTGAGATCACATTGCTTTACATCTGAGTCTGTGACATGTTTTTGTTGTTAATTCACTTCCAGAAGTTACAGGAATGATTAGTTCTCACATTTTTTTGCATAATTTCACCATCCCTTTGGTGACGAAGATGGTAGTAGGCACGAGACCAGTTACGATAGTTATTGCGCAGTGTTCGTGATTCCATCTTAAACTGGTGGTGATCTGTGATTTTTTATTTTAGATGTCTGATAACCTTCCTCAATTTTTTCTTTCTCAACCATTTTTCCCCATCAAGGGAATGGCAATATTTTCCCCTACCTGCTGAATTGATTTGGGATGGAGGATTTAGTTTCCACAGAAAGTTTACATAACTTGATGGATTATAAAGTTGAGCTAAGTCGACATGAGATGTGTTAAACATGTTTTGCAATTCAATATTTAAAACATGCCCATTGTTTTTAAACTTAAGTAGGTGGTTTTTTCCATTATTAACATATGTGTTAGAGGTCTCGGAAAGATTATTTGGACTACATGTGAGAGATATTGAATCTGAGAATCTGTTATGGTCACTTAGGCCCTTGTCTAATATCTGGAATGATTCACAAGACATAAATAGATCTGAAAGAAAAAGATAGTCTAAAATAGATCTTGATAGGCCTCGCTCGCGACCAGGTAGATGCTGCAGGGATGTCACCTTTCCCAGACCAATTGAGCATTTTAAGTTTCCAAATTTGCAGGAAATGTTCCAATTTTTCACCAGTTGCAGTAGTTTGTTTAACCAAAAATGGCACGCATTCAGTCAACAACAGAATGCACAGTGAGTTGAAATCACCTGACAAAAGTATTCCTGCTGTAGTACACTTCATAGTAGTCGTTACTAATATGTCGGACATTGATTCCATAAAGTCTGTTAGGTTGAAAGAGGCGGGGCTCCAGTAAAGATTAATCACTATTATTGGTTGTGGATAATTAGTGCTGTTAAAAGTAAGAAGGGCGGCAAGCAGACCTTGAGTAGTAGTAGAAATTGGTTCAAGTGATGCTATGTTAGAGGCTTGTGCTGAAATCAAGAGTTTGCCCACAGGCCGACCAAGATCTCCTCTAATAGCTGGTTGATCTATTGTGATAAAGCCATCTAGCTTTAGGCATTCTAGTAGCCATGTCTCTTGGAATAGAATTAGATTCTAGGTTTTAAAGATCTCTTCTTTCATAGATTTAATTTTGAAGGATCCAAACCAAGAATTTCAGATCCCTTTTTGCTAGGGCGACTGTCCGTTCCCTTTAATTTTTTCACTGATTTGTCCGATAATTTCTGGCAAGAGTTCCCACATTGTGGATGTTACAGGCAATGAGGGGCACTTTCTTATAGTTGAAACATTTGAATTATTTTCTGAGGTAAGACCAGAGGTTCTCAGGGTAGAACTATTCTCCCGTTCAATTTCCCACCTATAATTTTAGCGCTCTCTTGAGACATAGCCTCATTCCAAGTGGTCCGGTAACAATGTTACCAGTAAGCTTGCCGGTACCGTTATTACCAGACCAGCAAACTACAAGTTCTGCTAACGGATGCCTTCCCGCCTGCCAGGTCTGACCTGGCGGGCGTACCGGCACCCGCAAGCAGACCATGCCGGATGCACCGGCACCATTTACGAACGGTGCTGGTGCATCCGACCTCCCCATTGAGCCCTATTGGGCTCAAATGGGAATGGGGAGCATCTTTTTGGACAATTACCGGGTCCAGCGGGGTCGGAATGCCCTGGTAATTGCACATTACTGGGTGCTGGAAAAATTAGCAAGTGCAACTGCAGCCTGCCCGTTTTTAACTGGCACGGCTACCGCTGAACTTGTAATGAGGCCAATAATCTCTTGGGTCGAGATGTCAACAACCTGGTTGTTTAAATCACTCCTTGCAGGGAGCATTGCTTGTGCGCTTAATCTTGGGAATCAAACAAATTCAATGTCATTTGACGACACTAGATAGAGGTCCGGGATTTTTTTGAAGATAGTAAAGATGGAACCTCTATTCAGAGATTTAAAACCCTTTCCTCATTTAAACTGGTAGAGCCAAATCCTTGGAACTGTAAAGGGTGATACATCAGCAGGAAGTTCGATTATGTTGGTTGCTGAAGGTCTAGCATTGTCATCTACTATGACAATGTTTTGTGCTGCGTTGGAACAGTCACACAGGCAGCTGTGCTAGCTTTGCAGATTACATTTGTTGGATGAATATTGCTATGGGAGGATATAGGTGTCAGAGAGGATGTTCTTGTCATGCAAGTGGTATTAGAGATCGAAATGTCTTTATGTCCAGAGGGAAAATTGATTCAAGCCTTTTTTCTTTGCTTAATTGGATATCAGGGACAACAGAGGTTCCAATAACAGAGGGCACATTTTCTTTCAGCTGGGAACATTTGGGCTCACCATTGATGATTTCGTCCCTCATCCCTGGGTTTGATTTAGACTGATATTTTTTACATTCATACAATATTGGCTCATGGGACAAAGGTGTAAGAGATTGAGTTGTTTGTGAGGCAATGGTTGACTATTCATCAGTCTGGACAGCGGTAGTGACTGTTACTATCCGTGGAGCAGTATTAGGCTTTGGAATATCTGACTGATTCTCAACTGAAGCAGTCTGCTTTAAAGCTTCTGAGCTCTTTCTTTTTACTTTGAATAGAGGTCCCTGCTGAGACGCTGTTCGGAAGTGATATGGCTCGAATTAAACTTGCTTTAACAGGGTTTTTTTTTTTTTTTTTTTTTGTTTTGTTTTTCCTTTCAGATTTGTTTTGATTTAATGGAAGAGCATGATTGGCAGGCTTTCTTTTTGTGCTTCTTTCGACTGTTTGATTTGGGTTCAGTTGAGGGAATAACCTCTCCTGTCGCAGTTTGGAGTCACACAGGTCTATTGTTGCCACTTGTTCAGCAAAAGCTTCTTCCATATTTGCTAACCGCCTGAATTCTTCCAAGACTGATTCAGAAAGTGGAGTGTCTTCCAAGACATAATTTGACCTGTGAGTGACAGGAAAGCTTGCAGCCACTTCAGATTGTATGGTTGGGTCTTTATTTGATGGTATTGAAGAGAGGTTTGTTCTTAGTAGAGCTTCAATCTGATTTAATTTTCAGTACTTATGTGGAAATTGGTGGTGTTTATTTCCAGTCTTTTAAGTCAGTGATGTACTTGGATGTTTCATTATTTATTACTGAGCAGAGGCCAACCAAGGTCGATTCACAGCTTCCCATGTCTTTTGTGAGTTCCGGCAACAAACCTGAACTGGATTGGACTTCCACTTTTAGTAGCTTGAAGACATTGGGCCTCATTACGACCCAGGCGGTAAGGGATTACCGGTACCGGTAATCTTTTACCACCCAATTCCGAGGTCCCTTTGCGGGTCCTCCCTAAATGGCTGGTTTTACCAGCCGTTAAGGACGGGACCCGCAAAGGGACCTTGGAGGTAATTACGGTACTGCAATTTGCGGTACCGTAATTACCTCCTTCCCCATTTCCATTGAGCCCTATGGGGGCAAAAATGGGAATGGGGAAGGGCCAATGCTGAATGGGGAATTACCGCCCGCCAACCTTGGAATGGGGCGGTAATTCCGCCATTCACCATGGCGGAATCGGTAAGGTACCGCCATCAACCATGGCGCTAATAGCGCCATGGTTAACCCCTGGATCGTAATGAGGCCCATTGATTAGTGAGGTTAAGACAAAGCTAAGTGCAGATAGGGTTGCATCTGAAAGAGGTTTTAGGTTAGGCTTCACATCATGGGCTGTCTCTACAATATTTAGATTATAGGGCGATACTGGAGAAACAGAGGAAAAAGGAGTTTGATCATCTTTAGGAGTTTCCAAACAGAGAGCTTGCGTGAGTTGCATACGATCAGCATCGGAATTATGCATGATTTTTGGTGTTGTTTCAGAGGTATTCATGTGTTCACGTGAAGCAATGGGAGCCGTCTCTAGAGTCTCCAAATTATGCATGTCACTGGCGCTCAATCATTTGTTTGGAAAGTATTAATTAATTCTCCTTTTTTGCAGTTACAGTGACATCTAGGCCATGAGCCCACAGAGAGTGGGCGTTTAAGGTTTTTCGTGAAGGGGAAAAGCCGTCCGGAGCAACATCCGAATTAGAACTGTAATGAAGGTTCACACAATTCATGAATAAAGACTGACATAGTCTGATGCGAACAGTCAGGTTGTGTCAAGAGATTTACTTGATCGAAGTTGTGCTAGAAAATGCCCATGTCCCATTATCCAGTTCTGCAGCTCTAAGATTGTCACTCATTGTGCTACTGCGTACGTTGTATGTGCTGGGAGAGCGTGGGGCTTTTATCTGGATGGGCATAACATGGGCTGTGATATTTTTCAATATCGGGTAGCAAAATGAATTCACAAAAGTGCAGCTAATGTTTTACCTTGCAAGACCCAGTCACAGCCAAACAGGCCAACAACCACTTGCCAGTCACTTCACAAAGCGCGTGGCCACCAGTTTTTGTAGTGGGGGGGAAAAGAAAGTAGCCAGAGCTACAAGTCCGTTGCAGGAAATCTGATTTTCTGAGAGGAGCAGCAATTTGGGACAGCCCAACAGCCACTTGCCAGCCACTTCACAAAGCGCGCTAATTTCCATGTGCCGATCCATCAAAAGCACAGGAAGTACCTGAGGTTCGCAATAGGCAACACTCACTAACAGTTTCGAGTTCTGCCTTTTAGGCTTACCTCCACCCACAGCGGTATTCACCAAGCTGTTGGCCGTAGGGACAGCCAGTCTCAGGAAAGGAGGATCCATGTCTTTTCCTTCCTCTATGATTGGTTAATCAGGGCAAGATCCCCGGATGAAACCCTGTATTATCTCAATCGCACCTGCCGCCACCTTCACAAGCTGGGCTTCTACCTCAGTTTAAAGACATTTCAGCGGACACCTTCTCAAATGCTCCAATTCATCGGAGCGGACCTAGATTCTCCCTCGGCCAATGCTTTCACTCCAGAGAAGAGGACTCTACACATCCTGCAGATGGTCACCAAATTTAATTCCAGAATGCCCAATATCAGGCGGCCCTAGGGACTCATTACGGGTTTGCCAGTTACCGGATGGTGATTCGGGTGGGTTCGTGGTAAAGCCACCTTTCCATTACCGGCGGCCGATACACCGGTATGACCCGAATATTATGGGTGCTGGCAACAGCGGTAAGTTCATAGGATTCCATGGCATGGGAGCTACTGAATCACTGGCACTGTTGTGAATAGTGCTGGCGATTCAGTCATTTCTCTGCCGGTATGGGCCTGAACTCCAGGCAGGTTAAGCCTGCCGGTAGTTCAATTCCCCTACCGGCAAACTCAGAGTGAGCCGGTCCAGTAAAAAAAACATAGCGGGTAGTACCAGCATTCTTTCCAGCATTTTTACCGGACCGGCTCATTCATACGGAGCCCCATAGACTTCCTATGGTTGCTCAACATCATGGCATTCTGCATTTTCCTGGTGTCGGAGGCTCGACTGAGAATGAGGTCGCTCCAATCGGCCCTCCGATCTCAGTGGTTGCAATTATCTGGCAGAATGAGGGACTTGATTCAAGTCCTAAGCAGAATCGCTCAAGATATCCAGTGGTGGACGCACACAGAGAAAGTGATGGCGGGAGAGCTATTTTGACAACCGTGGCCAGAGACGACCGTAGTGACAGACACATCTCTGAAAGGCTGGGGCGCTCACCTGAACGAGCTGGCGCTGCTGGTCTTTGTCCCCTCCTTGCAGGGGAAGACTGTCTTGATCATGACGGACAACACAGTGGCCAGACCCTGTATTACATCAACGAGAGGTGGTGTAGGGTCACTCCCGCTGTGCAGAGAGGTGATGCAGCTCTGATTCTGGGCATTACAGAGTGAGATATTCCTGTTGGCAATTCACCTCGTCGGGAAGGAGAATATGACTGCAGATCCATGAGCAGGCCGGGCTCGGTCTCCCATGAGTGGGAACTGTGCCAGGAAGTTCTCCTAGAGATCTTCACCCTCTGGGGAACCCCTTTAGTGGATCTGTTTGCCTCAAGTGTAAACAGGAAGTGCAAACTCTTCTGCTCCAGCAAATTTCCCCCGAGAGTGGTGCTGGGGGACACATAGATGGTGGACTGGAACATCCAGCTACTCTATGCCTTCCCACCGATTCCCATCATCCCTCAAGTGGTCAGGAGGTTGAAGAGGAGAGCAACCATGATCCTGATTGCCTTGGACTGGGCCAGACGTGGTACCCAGACATTCTGGACTTGGCCCTCTGTCCTCCACACCGTCTTCCCTGCAAACCGGAGCTTCTCTCTCAGGAGAGGGGGCTAGTCCTTCACCCCAGCGTACACATACTGCTGCCGTTGGAAGAAATTCTGCAGCTTGTGCAGAGCACAGGGTGTGGATCTTTTCTTATGTGGCACCTCAAGGGTGTTGTCCTTCCTGCTTGATTTCACAAGTCAGGGCCTTCAGGTCGCCACCATCAAGAGCTGTTTAGCAGCGTTTTCTATTTTCAAGTGCACGCCAGAACAAGGGTCAGACGTCTCAATTCCCCTTGTGGTGCAATTTTAAAAGACCTGACTAACACTTTCCCTCTGACACCTTTCATGGTCCCAGCATTGGATTTAAACCTAGTGTTAACCTTTCTTTGAGCCATTACATTTGTGCCCTCTGAGAATACTGTCTTGGAAAATGCCATTTTGGTACCATTTCTTCTGCCCGGAGAGTAAGCAAGTTGCATGCCCTGTCCTGTAATCCACCTATTACTGTATTTTCCAGTGACAAGGTGACTCTTACAGTGCACCCTTTGTTCCTTCCTTCCGCTGGATAGTGCTTTGTGTATCTGAATGCTACACCAGAGTGGGTAAGAAAAACCCTAAAGACTTCAGGGCATATTTCACTAGAGATGTGTCAGCTACCTCTGCTCTACAAAGAGGGGAACCTGTAAAGGATATCTGTCAGGCCGCAGTGTGGCCCTCCATACACACATTTGCAAAACGCTACTGCCCGGACACTGTATCTGCAAATGAGTCTCGTTCGGCAGGACTGTCCTCCAATTAGTGGTGTTATAATCGTCATGGAATGCGTTCCTCTCCTCCATGGGAGGGAGGACATAATCCATTAGAAGAACAATTTTCTTATCCCTGGTAAAGTTATTTTTACTGGATGTACCTCCCATGGATTCCTCATTGGCCTCCCAGCCTACCCCGCGGTTACAGAGCTCTGTAATGTAAATTATAAGGTGACTCCCTAAACATTTTTGCCTCAAATCCCTAACTAGGCAGTGCAATGGAAAAAAACGACAACCACCAAGAGTGCTATTTTTACACGCATCGACATCACATCCGATCATGGAGATGACTCGACGGCCAACGATGCCAGTGTGCACAACGGCCCGTGCTGGGAAAAGGTTTAATACAATATACTTCTAAGATGAGGAATCTGTGGGTAACTGACCAAGGCAGAGAGGAGAAGCAGACACTGTGGTATCGTCCTTGGCTCCAAGGACAAAGAAGCAAAGGAGAACACAGACAGTGAGTTGGGGAGACCAGTCTGTGTTGAAGTCAGCGTTGCAAGCAGCAACATTGTAAAGTGAGCACTGGAAGGAACATTGTGAAGCGCGTGTGATGACAGACGCGAGTGAAGCTAAATTGCTGGTAAATATTTGAACATTAGAAGAAAAGATACAATACTGTGAATGTGCTCAATCGACGGTATCTGGACGAAAGGAAACAAAAGCAGAAGATCTATGTGAATTGTAAATTGTGTGAAGTGAATCGAATTGGTCATGCACCGGTTTAATCAAAACCCATTGCACATTCGAAAGTCTTCGATTCTGGTATGAATAGGGGATCTGAGCCCGAACGAGGGGGATCCATGGTCCGAGCCTGAATGAGGGAGACCAAATTGTGTACATTGTAGAAAAGGGGTCTGACCCCGGATGAGGGGGACCTGTGGTCCGAGCCCGAAGGAGAGAGACCAGTCTTGAACTTGTGAAAGTGAAACCTTGACAAAGGAAAGTAACTTTTATGTTTTGTTTGCTACATCCGGCCCTCTGCATTAAGAGACTGTTATTGCGCGAGAGACTTTGGCGGAAGGCTCTGATGCCTATATGTTGAACTGTTACCTTGTGGACAAGAAGCCAGAGTGTGTGCAAACCCTGCACGTGCCGCCTTGCCTCGTGCTGAAAACGTGGGGAAGGGAAGCTAATTGCTCAACTATCCTGGCATCATTTCTTGAACACTTTTCTTTTGCGTACATTGTTATCCCACACCATTTTGTATTTAGAAGTAAGGATTGGCAATAGGTTTATTAGTATAGGTCCTTTTATTTTGACAGACTCCTCTAGGACAGAGTTATTATTATTTGATGGTCAAAGTTTGCGCCCATCCTTAGATTTAGGTTTAGATAGGCGTTTTACCAACCCATTGAAGTTCAATAAACACCCTTGAACTGTGATAACTTGTGTCTGTCTTCTCTTTTTGGTACCATGCCTTCCTTACAGTACCCCTTTGTCCTGAACCGGTGGGAGGAGAAGGCCAGCAGCATCCACCACATGGAGGGGATCGAGGGTGCTGTGAGTGCCGAGGTTGGAGCCAGCAGCTAAGGGATTGCTGATGTGTATGAATGAGCCCCCTCCAATGACAATGTACTGGGCTAATTACCATCCCATGCATGCGACCTTCAGCATAGATGGGCCAATGGACAGTGGAATGTGCAACAACATAGGCAATTCCACCAAATGCGTATGCAAGGGAAGGTGGGCAACTGCGCACATACCCATGCATTGTAGTATGAATGAGTATGTGAGCCCATGCAACTATGAGCAGCACCCATGTGTGCTGGAAAGGCTGAGTGAAAAAAATAAACATCCAGCATAACCGCATGTACAGGCCACATTGCCAGCCCAACATGCAAAGGGCCCACACCACACCCTCAGCAAACACTCCCCTCACCTTGCATTAGCCATATGCATTGGCCTGCAATCAACCCTGCACATCAGCTCACATGTATGTATGATGACCTTCCGCCAAGTAGCACGAGCGACTTGTAAACCCACGTACAGGTAGGCATGGTGACTTACAGCATGACATGGTAATGGGATGCAGGTACATCTACCTCGCATTGCAGTGCAGGACCACCAGTAGGACAACAACAACCACCACCCCTACACCACTCAATAATGGGAAAAGCAGGAGGAGGAGCAGGAGCGAGACACCAGGGCCCAGGAGCGCCATTCTAGTTGCAAGGAGTAGAGACACTGCCACAGTCCACACCAGTGAGGCAAGTGGCCCACCCAGCAGCATAGCACATGCCACTGCTGACACTGCACCTGGTGGCAACACAACCCACACAGCTGCTGCACCCCCGCCAGCCAGAACTGCCACTCCACCGCCGGCGCCTGGGGCCATATTATGGGAGACAGATGCTGAAGCCAAAAAATGGATAGATGAAAGGTTTTGACTTAATTTGAACCAATGGCACTGTTCTGGGCAACCTTACACACCACCGTTGTTTAGCCCGTTTGCAAAAGGGGTACAGCCAATTGCCAATCAGCCAAGTACTGCCACCAATGGGAGCAGCCCTGCCTGAACTGCTAGGCCAGGTCCCCTCTGCATGTAAACAGAAGCAACCCCAGACATGTTTCGGCCTTGTTGGGCCTCATCAGTGAGGTGCAGCTTGGTTTCCTATGGCGCAGCAAGCCAGGCCACCGGCCCACTTCAAGCTGCACCCACACTCACCCATCTAGCCCATGACACTCCCTCGTCACCTGAGCCAGACGACCAGGCACATTTCCAGTGTGACCTGGAATCAGAGGGTGACACCGATGTAAGTGGAGGTCACAGGAGTATCGTGTCCCTCTGCTTCAGTCTCAGCCCTCCCCATAACCCACCACCAACTGCAGAGCATTCTATTGCAATATGGAGGAGGCTGAACACGATGGAGCAGTGACAGGTGAACATGGAGACACTTGAAGATACGCAAGTCCAGCAGCTGTAATCAATTTGTGACTCTGTTTCTCTGTTTTGGGAACCTCACAGCGGATTGCAAGGTCCTTGGACCGGGAGAGACAACTATCAGTGGCAACTGCCACCCTGACTGTGGTGGGACAGAGGGTGAGCGAGCTCACAAAGGGCATATCAGCCTTTTCTGAGTCAATCCAGGTCCGCATGCTCCTGACCCTCCAGCCTATACGGGGGCCAGAGTTTGACTAGTGCACCTCAGTGACCCCTATATAGGAATATATAGTTGGCAGCCCACAGCACTGCTCCATGAGGAATGTGGCATGCCCACAGCTAGGCAAGAGGCCAAGAGAATGAGTGACACACTTCATTGCACCTTGCCGCACCAGAAGACCATCCCTTCCATCCTGCTACTCACTGTGTGCTAGCACTGAAACTTGTTTTTTCTTACTTGTTTTCTGAGGATGGCACGTCCTTGTCAGGGGGACATGTTGTGCAGCAGTATAGAGGCAAGGAATATTTGCCCAACTTTCTCTGACCTGTACATCCACGACCCTCCAGGCCGGTATAGACAGTGAAAATGACACTTCAGCAGGCCTAAGGTCTGCTCTATGCAAAGCCTGGTCCTGACGTGTGCCTCATTGTAGGCCACCTCCTGTGGCGTATGTGGATTATGCACAGGTGTCATTAGCAATGGTAGCTGGGGGTATCCAGAGTCACCTGCAAGGGCAAAGGTCACAGGTGTCAGTCACAGTGCATTGTGGATGTGTCACCTTTATTAAGTGTGCAGTAGTGGACTCCGGACAATAAGGTGATATGCTTGTTGGTATAGACTTATACTGAACTGAAAATAAGGAACAACCCTACCTGTTCTTGTGACTTGGAAGGGTTTCCCTGCCTCAATCAAAACTAATGATAATGTCAGAATGTCCTCCACTGTCCTATGTCCTAAACATATTTCTGTCCCTTACACTTCAACAGAAAATCTATAACTAAACTATACCCTGCTTGGAATAGGATAACTCCTTATTTGGGATGCCTTAGGCAGTTCAAAGTTCCATGTTCCAAAACAATATTGGGAGGGTGCCTCCGTTCTCCAAGTGTTCCTCAGGTGCTCTTTATCAGTAGTCTCCTTATTACAGTTCTGTCTTCTGCCAAAGGATATAACTCCCTTCCTCTGGTCTTCTCGTGATTTGTGCCAAAGGGTCTTTCTCTGTGAGCTTTCCATGACTCGTGCCAAAGGGTCTCTTCCCTTGGACTTCTCGCAATTTGTGTCAAATGGTCTTTTCCTCTGTTCTTCTCATAACTTATGCCAAAGGTTTTCTTTCTCTGATCTTCTCGTGCTTTGTGCCAAAGGTTCTCTTCCTCTGGACTTCTAGTGCTTTGTGTCGAAGGTTCTCTTCCGCTGGACATCTCCTGCTTTATGCTGAGGGTTCTCTTCGCCCGGGACTCCTCGTGACTTATGCCAAAGGTTCCTGTGATGAATCCTGCAGAGTTATCACTAGACCCCAGCCTAAAGTCTCCTCCCAGGCAGCCAGGGGAAGGCACCCACTACCTGATCCTAACCCTTGGGTTGGCAACATGGGGAGGATCACCTTGGAGGAGACAGCTGTCAGGGGAAAAGGGTGACTCTGTTGAGCGAGACGTGGTATTCATACTCTTCTGAGGATCAGATGCCTCTTATACCTAAATATCTAATGGCATGCTGTCAATGTACGGTTCCATCTCCTAGAACTACCCAAAGTACAGAACATGAACACTCTGTTAAATAGCCTAATATTGGTACATTGGGGGTTGCTATGATTGTGCGTTATATAAAGATCTAAAACCTAAAGGTAAATCACAAACTCTTGTAGCAATCTCCCATAGAAGTGACAACTCTCAGTGCATAAATCAGGTGAAATTTACGATTATAAAAAGACTAAAAACAGTGTGGTCTTCAAGTCCCATAATGCCTGTGGTACTGGGACAAGGATGAGGAGCTTACAGTTAATCAAGCATCTAGTTATTGTGATGGAAGGGCCCTGAGCGGGACCTTTTAAAGTACCGATGAGTTTTAGGTTTGGGAAGTGACAGCAGGAGGAGAAGTTGTTGTTTTAGAAGAGGTGTCAGCCAGACTAGGTGTGGGAGACGTGGCTGAGAAAGAGTTAGCAGCGGCTGGGGCAAACATGGAAGAAGAAGCTTGGCTGTGCAGAGAATTTGCGGCTGGAAGTGGCTCTCCGGCAAGCTACAACGTGTGGGAGATGGGCTTGCGACATGGCGTGTACCTCTCCGGTAAAGAGGCTAGACCAGAGTTCACACAGAGCTGTCAGCGCTCCCCTGAAGGACTTTGGGCACTGCAGCAGTCAGACCGGAGCTGGAAGAAGCATAGAGGGAACAAAGGAGATCTGCTGCAACACATGCGAGTCTGACGAAAGTGCAGAAGAAGACCAGTGAGTTGACCTGATTCAGGTAACCTCAGCGCGCTCCGAAAAAGACTGCTAAGTAGAACTGATAATTGTGAATACCGAACAAATGAAACAGGGCAGACTGTTCACAACTCTCCTAATAAGCGATACAGATTAAGAGATAATTGTAACCCGTGAGTTCAAAGCAGACTGGGTGCAACTCTCCTAATGAGGAATACCAATTGAGAGATCACTGTAACCAACACTGCCAGCAGCCAAAATGTTGCACAAGAATACAAAAGCAGCAGAGTGTATGTAGACATTGCGCAGAGTGTGTCAGCAGATTGTTTGGAGATGAATACGGCCTCACACTGAGCATTTTCCACGTTTGGATTTGTTATTTCTGCTTTCACCGGACCTATGCATACTGCCCTATGACAAACACTAGAGGCCTCATTACGAGTTTGGCGGTAGCCCTTAATAAGGGCTTGGCTGCCTCTAAACTCGGGTCCGGGTCCTTGGTCCCTGAATGGGGAAATACAGGGCCATTCCGACTTTGGAGGGCCCGGTATTTCCCCATTCAGGGAACCCGGACCCGGACCATCCCCATTCCCATTTGAGCACCCATAGGGCTCAAATGGGAATGGGGAGCATGCTAACAAAGGACCAGTTAATGACGGGCCCGTTGTTAGAATGCTGGTCCCCTCGGGGGACCTGCAAAGGACGTCTGGTCTGACCAGACGTCCAGAGCGGATCCCGCAAGGGGACATCGTAATAGGGCAGAATGGGTTTAACAGCACCGGCAGCTCTACCGGCGCCGTTAAACCCATTCCGCCAGGGTCGTAATGAGGCCCTTAAGACTTTAAAGCTCCCATAAGGCATCGCGTAGCGCAGGATGTCAGCAGAGTGCTTGGTGTTTTGGGCTGCCAGCTGCCTTTCCACTCTTCTATGGTGGTTCTTCCAAATGGAAAGCACAATAAAGTAACTCTTCTTTATAACAGCTAAAATCCATCTACTGAGTCCTACCAACGTTATCTCGACCTTGTTGGTTGTTCTTCAACTGTGAAGTACTCACCCCTGTTTTTTCAGTTTTGGGACTGGTTGTCCAAGTGCCATTTTCAGCTTGTTATTAGCTACTTGTACACTCCCGTCTCTTGAGTAGAATTATACCATAAAACCTTATATTCTCCTGGTTCTTGGGTCATAACTACAAGCCCTGGAAAATGCCTGACAAACCAGCCACCAACTCTAGGAATGCAAAAGCGAGACCTGGGAAGCCCTACTCTAAAGTGGTTACACTAGCAGAATCACAGAAGAAAACCCCATTGGCTACACCTGTCCCCCGGCCCGTACAAGAAGATGTTTTATTGAGGGACAACTCACTGATTATTACCACTCAGTTAAAGATGGGCAGCAAAATCTGTGTGTACGAAACAAAAATACGGGTATTGAAATTTATTATTTTTTTTAAAAACTTTATTTTTCCATTTTCAACAACAACAACAGGAGTAAAACCCTTCAACCTCCCCCCACCCACTTCCCGCCGGAGGTTCCCCTCAGAGTCGTCTGAACATCTCATGCCTTGAAAAGGTCCAAAATTCTTATATTGTGCGGACAACACTGTAACATATAGTCCGACTGGAGGTATTCCAGCACCGCGCCCCAGTCTTTTTCAAAACCATCTTTTCCCCCCCTCAGGGTGTATGAGACTTTTTCCATCGTAATCAGCCTCCAGACCCTTTGTAGCCAATTGGATAGCAGTGGGGGGGTTGGGCTTCTCCAGCACTGGGCTATTGACGACCAAGCCGCTACCAACAGGCCCATAAAACATCTCCAGTCTGCCCTGGACAGTGCCGTGGCTGTTGCGTCCTTGAGACCACACATCCACACTCTGTCCTCCATAGACGCAGCATTCGGAAATATCCTCAAGAATTGTGCCCGTACATCCCCCCAGAAGCCTTGCAACTTATTGCAGTCCCACCAAATATGCCGCCACGTTCCCGCCTCCCCACAAGCCCTCCGGCATTGGTTGGACACCCGAGGGAACATAACATGTAGTTTTTCTGGGGTTAGGTGCCACTGCGTCATCACTTTAACCCACATTTCCCTCAGTTGCACTGAGCGAGTCAGCCTTGGGAGATCACCCCACAGGACTTCCCAATGTTCTCTGCTAATCGGTTCCCCTAGGGTCTGTTCCCATTTCCTCATATATGACCAGCCGACCCTTTCCTCATGCCCCATTATCAACTTGTAGAGGGATGACACCAGCTTCCTCGTGCCCGAATTGGTTGTTACAAAGGTCTCAAAATGTGATAGCTCCCGGGTGGCCGCCTGTTTTATCGGAGGAGAATTCAGCCGGTGTTTCAGTTGCTCATATCTGAGCCTGTCAGCCCTCTTTACCTTCAGTATCTCCACACATCGCTCAAAGGGGAGGATTCCCGAGCTCTCCATCATTTCCCCTATTTTCGTGCACCCTGCTGTTTCCCAATCTCTATATGCACCCCTCTCCATTCCCGGGGGGAAATCTGGGTTCCCAAACATAGGGGTAAAGGGTCCTGGCACCGTTGTCAAAACACCACATTTTGCCAAATCATCCCACACTCGAAGGGGAGCTCTCATCACCACGCTCAGACCCAGGTTAACGTGCCTGTGCCGCTTGTCCTTCCACAGGAGTTCCCGCAGGGGTGTTCTAGCTACTGCCCCATCCTGCACAGCCCACACCTTCCGCTGCATCTCCCCCAGCCACTCCTTGAGTACCCACAACTGTGCTGCCTGGTAGTACTTGTAAAAATGCAGCAGGGCCATCCCCCCTCTATCCACTGGAGCCGTTAACACCGCCCTCGAAATCCTACGGGTTTTCTTCCTCCAAATGAACGAGGTGATCACTCTGGTTAAGGCCCTGAAAAAGGACCTGGGGATTTTTATCGGGCAGGCTTGGAAGCAGTACAGAAGCTTCGGCAGTGTGGACATTTTAATCACCGCCACCCGTCCCAACCACGAAATCATCAGTGGTCCCCACCGCTCGAGGTCTCTCTTAATCTCCCCCTGGAGCTCTGGGAAATTCGCCCCATACATACCGTCCACCCCTTTCGTCATGTGGATGCCCAGGTATTTAATGTCATTGTCCGCCCAGCTCAGCCCCAGCGTCTCCGCTACTCCCTTCACTCCCCCCGGGTCCCCAGTCACCTGTAGAGCCACCGATTTGCACCTGTTTATTTTTAGACCCGCTATTGCCCCAAATTCATCTAGTTCCTTAATAACCTCCGGGAGAGTACGGGCCGGGTCCCCCATAGTCAGTGCGAGATCATCAGCATAAGCGGCCACTTTATGCTGTCTCCCAGCCATCTCTATCCCTTTTATTGCACTCGATTCCCGTATCCTTATTAATAAAGGCTCTAGGGGAATAGCAAACACCAGCAGTGACAGGGGGCATCCCTGTTTCGTGCCCCGGGAAAGTTCTATCTTGTCTGTAAGTTCCCCATTGACTGTTATTCTAACCGAGGGGGTATTGTAGCACGCTCTAACCCGCTTGAGGAAGTTAACTCCAAACCCCATACGTTCCATAGTTTTGAATAGCATTGACTATTCCACTCGGTCGAATGCTTTTTCGGCATCGACCGCCAGAAGAGTCATTGGGATGTCATGAATACCCACCTTCTCCAACAAGTGGGCCATGCGTCTCAGGTTATCGTGAGTCTGCCTGCCCGGGATGAACCCCGACTGATCTTCATGGATCAATTCGGGAAGCAATGGAGCCAACCTTAGGGCGAGGATTTTAGTGTAAATCTTAGCATTCTGGTTAATTAGGGCTATTGGACGATACAAACCTGTCGAGGTTGGGTCCTTCCCTGCTTTATGAAAGATAACAACCTTCGCCTCTTTCATGGTCGGGGAGAGATTAACCTCTTCTCTAAAGGAATTATACAGTTTGGTCAGAAAGGGAATCAGATCCTCTGCAAATTTCTTATAGAAAGACGCCGTGAAGCCATCTTGACCCGGAGCCTTGCCCGTCTGGAGGCTCTTGATTGCTCGGCGCACCTCCTCCTCCTTTATGTCGCCATCTAGCAGAACCCTGTCGCTTTCAGACAGTCGAGGTAGCGGAAGGAAATCTAGGTAGCTATCCTGAGCATCCCCGTTCGGCCTGTCTGAGGAGTACAGATCCTTGTAGAAGGTCCTGAACTCCTCCCCCATTTTCGGAAGCAGAAGAGAGCCGTTCCCCTCATTTGTTAGTTGATCAGCCCCTTCCTTTGCTGTACCTTTATTTGTCTTGCGAGCAGTTTATCCGCTTTATTAGCTCTAGTATAGTACCAGTGTCTGAGGCGGAGAAGACTCATTTCCGCCTTTTTCGAGCGGAGAACGTCTATCTGACCCTGTACATGTCTCATAGCCCTCCTCAGCGAGAGTGTCAGTGTTTTCACACATTTCCTTTGAATATCCGCCAGTTTTGCTTCCAGCTCCCTTTCCCAAGCCTTCCTCTGCTTATTTCTCGCTGCCTTCTTTGCAATAAATTGCCCCCGTAAAACGACCTTCAGGGAATCCCACACAACTCCCAGTTTTACCTCACCCGTATCATTAATAGCAAGAAATTCCTTTATTTCCCCTCTGGTCCTGCATAACCTCATGGGGTAGCCTCCATTGCCAGAGTCCCGATCGCCTATGCGACCATTTCGCCTCCAACATCAGAGGGGCATGGTCCGAGATCGATATCGGCCCAATTTCTATGTTTGAGATCCTCCCGTGAAGGCCTGCCGTCACCCAGTAATAGTCTATCCGTGACATCGAGTTATAGACATGTGAATAGTGGGTGAAGCCACTCTGTTGAGCCATGCGCTCCCTCCACACGTCTATCAGTGACAGGTGACTCATCAACTGTCGGAGACGTTTCGAGGGTGCCCCCTGTCCCCGACCAGCCCCCGAACTCCTATCTATAGGTGGGTGCCACACCAGGTTTAGACCGCCCCCCAGGATGATTTCTCCCTCCGCAAACCTTTCCAGTTTCCCAATCGCCTCCCTCAGAAATCCGTCTTGCCCCGTATTTGGGACGTATATATTTGCCAGCGTGCAGGGAATCCCGTCTATCACGACCTACACGAACAGATACCTCCCCTCCTTATCCATTAGCAACCCATGAAGGAGGATGTTCCGACCTTTATGTACCGCTATTAGGACTCCTGCCCTCTTGTCCAATGCATTGGACTGCCCCAACAGGTCATGTACTTTTATGCTCAGTTTGTTCTTGTCCCGCCGTTTAATATGGGTCTCTTGCAGCATGATAATGTCTCCCCCCTCTCTTTTCAGAAGGCCCTCTTCTTTTTTCTGTTTAACCGGGTGGTTGAGCCCTCTTACGTTAAATGTAATTACTCGCAGGATACCCATGGGCCTAAAATCATGAGAAGAGCCAGGCCCCCATACCTGACCTGCTCCAAGAACCCCTCCGGCAATCCCTTCTCCCTTCCCTTTCCCTCCCCGCCCACAAACCTCCCCAGGAAAAAGAAATCATCGACCCCCTCCTTCCCTTCCCCCCCACCCTCCCAACTTCCCCCAAACAACCATAACATTCCCAAGGAGAGGCCAGGTGTCTAACATAGCAGGAGCGTCTCACCCCTCGCCCCCGTCCCTCTGCATACTTGGGTATAACCTAGCGGGGGCTCCTAAACCCCGCATGAACTACACTTTTTGTATACCATATCGACTGCCCTCCCCCGCCGGGCCTCTGTCCCATGATTTGCAACAGCCATCACATACTCCGGTGACCCAACAGACATCTACCCCCCAACGGCCAGGGCCTTCCATCTCTTCAGGAGATGATCTCCGGCCCTGTCTTTCGTCCTCCCCTTTTGCGTGACGCGTTCCTGCTCTGAACTGATCGCCATCCAGATCAGTTCCTCCGCCCGGTCTCTCCGCCCCGTCGAGGCTCCTCCACGTCGCATGTCTCCTGTAGCCCCATGAGCTGCAGACCTTCCTCACATGTTTGCACTCTCCTTTGCTTGCCGTTCCACGTGAGGAGGAGGCCGAACGGGAATGTCCACCTGTATCTGATATCTCTGGCGATCAGCTCCTTAATCACCGGAGCCATCCTTCTTCTTTTCTGCAGCGTGACTAAAGCCAGGTCCTGGAACAGTTGAATGTCCACTCCATTCATCCGGATAAATTAGATATCACGTGCCTTCCGCGGAATCTGTTCCTTTTGCTGAAAGGAGGCGAGGGCGACCAAAACATCTCTGGGCCGCTCGCCTGTGCTTTTCGGGCCCACTCTGTGGACCCTATCAATTCCCACCTCTTCTTCTCCGTCCGCCCCCAGGATGTCCCGGAAGACCGACTGAACTGCAGATCTGAGGTCCTTATCCTGAACCATGTCCGCCACGTTCTTGATCCTAATGTTCGATCGCCGGGACCTGTTCTCTAGGTCCTCGCATTGCAACTCCAAATTGTGTGTGAGAGTCGCAAGGTGGTCTAGCACGTGCCCGCTCTGTAGAGAGTCCTCCTCCATGCTTTGTACCGATCTCTCCAGTGCGTCTGTCCGATCTTCCAGTTTGGAGACGTCAGGTCTAATCTCCTGTAGCGCCTGCTTCATGTCATCTCTTAGGGAGCTAAACTGCTCCTGCACAGTGGAAATAAATGTCTCTTGTAGTTCCTTGAAGCAGGCGTGGAGCTCTTCTTTTGAGGTGGAGGCCCGTGGAAGATCCGATTCCTCCGCCTGGAGGCCCTCTGCACCGGCCCTTTTCGAATGCATTGCTGTGTCTGAGGACCACAACTGGACCAGGTTCATATCCTGCTTAGCAGTGGCGGAGTGCCCCGTGGGAGCCCCGCTCTTCCCCTTTGATTTTGACATACTGTACGGGGGGGGCAGAGGGAGCCCAGCCTCCGAAGTTCCTCGTGCACAGATCCTTCTTCCTCTTCCTCCCCCACCAACCCAGGTCCCCCCATGGCCCCAATACCATTCACCCGGGGCCCAGCGCAGAGTGCTCTCCCCAAAGAATCGCCACCAGGTTGGGTTACTGTATGCACCAGTCACAGGGAGGGGGTTCCCCAACCCCGTCCACCGACACTCAGTCCAAGGTCGAGATCGGGAGAAAACTCATTCCTCTAAGGGGGGGGCAAGCTCCATCCACTCTTCACAGGCCCCCAGTGTATATTCCAGGGATCCACTTCGGTCTCAAGCCACCAGTCCCCCTGGCCACTGACATGTTCGGGTGGGCGCCTCCTTCCACGTCCAATACGGGCCCGGGTAGGCGTCTGGGGGCCCCACCTCTGTGTCACCGCTCACCTTTTCAGTCCTGCAGAGCGTCGCACGCCTCCTGGGTCCCCCAGTGGGGAGCACGCTCCCGCCTGCTCCGACCGCTCCTCACGCAGGTTCCCCGCCGCTGCTCCACCGTCTGTCCATGAATGGGAGGGACCCTCCCAGCCTCTCCGCAAGTCGGCAGGCGGCTTCGCGCCTTCCGCTCCACCCGCAGGGGTCAAGCTCCAGGCCTGTCCGGCCCCGTCCGCGGGCGATCCCGCTCCAGGTGTCTCCCCCCTCCGCACGGGGACGGCTACTTCCGACTGGAGGGCCTCATGTCTTTCCTCCGGGCCGCAGTGCTGATTTTCCTCCACCGCGCTGGAGAATGGGGGAATGGGAACCACGCATCCCTGTTCCGTTCTTCCCGTGGGTTCCCACACGGATCTCAAGGGTCCCACACTACTGCTCCCCCCGCCTCCGGAGTGGGAGAGAGGCGATCGGCGGGTTAGGCTGGCCGAAAGCTGTATTTTACACCATTTGCTAGGCGGTCCGGCGGGAGAGACAGCCGAACACGTCTCTACGCCGCAGCCGCCATCTTGGAAAACCCCCGGGTATTGAAATTTTAAACCAAACAAAATCTGACTATGGTGACATAGAAAACAATTTGTTGCTGAGGCTCTGTTATACATTACAGAATGCTATGGCGACTAGTGGGGTGTAGCCTGAGCCATCAATGGAATTAGAGAGTAGGATGTCAAAACACGATGCCTCACCCACCTCTATTCATCATTCCGCAAACCCACCCCTGAGCCCAGCTCCAAACCAACATCTTTCAGCCTCTCCAAATCTGTGCCCTAATACTCCAAGTGAGGAAGGCAGCCAAAGTACCTCATGAAACAGTGGCCACTTGAATAATGGAGACTAAAAATACTAATCCAGATGTGGTCCACTTCGCTATAAAGATTCTTCTAATGTTGTGTGTCCTTACGTTGGATGAAGTGCAAAAGATTGGCAAATAAGTGTCCCCTCTGTATGACAGATTGAGCCCTGGTCTATCAAAAGGCACCTCCCAATGATCCCGTCTCATTCCTCTAACTCAGGGGAAAAAAGGGCTTCACCAAGCCTGTTGTGCATTGCTAATAAGTCTGGAAACAGTATACTGTATGCATCCATCTACCTAACAGGAAAGAAACACGTCTGGCTATACCTGCTGCAGTCCAACAAATGTTGCCAAAACCCCAAACAACGGATCAACTAAACGATGCCACCATATCGCTTATCCAGGGTAAAAGCTAGAAGGAAAATAAGTCAATATGGAAAAGGTGGCGAAAATCGTCTGGAACTCTTACCAGCTGGTTAATAGGAGATACAGCCGTATTACAAGCCCAAGTACCAGAGGGAGACCTGACTTCATCTCCAACAGCTTTACTTTCCTGTTTACCATTGCCCAGGGTCCCCTCGCAAGATGGCCCCCCACCAGGCCAACCTACGCCTGTTCAAATGAAACAAGTCTTGCTTCCTGCCCCTTTAATATCTCCAGGGAACGCTACATTGGGTGTAGATCCTTGACCCAAAAATATTTACGTTTGGCAGAGGGGCAGAGACTTTTTCGGATAAATACACCTACTGATCAGATGTGATACACGTTTGTAAAAGCGTTCTTGCCTTACGTGTACTATCTTCATCTGATTTTAGTTTTGTTGAACCTGTTAAAACACAGAGGGTAACTTCATGCGGGTACATTGTGTTACTCCAGAAGTTTCAGCTCTTGTGAGAGCACATCAGGTGGACATTGAGAGTGTGGGTTACCTAGTGGATAGCTCATCCCATGTTAGACTTAAACAACAAGCAGCAGCTTTGGCAGCCACCCAACTGGCACAGAGGGCTCAAATACCTATAGTTTCTCCAGCATGGCGTCTGGCATGGAATCACATGCTCATGAATATTCTCGGTCTTCAGGCTGGGAATCCTCAGTAAAATAAAAAAAACAGTTTCACTTTCACTTTAAAACTGTACTTCGCCTCTAAACCAATCACTGGGTTATACTGCCCCATCCAATGGCAGTCCTCTCCCTAAGCCTCGCCTCTGGCAGCCATCTTCAGATTTTTACTGCACGCTTCAGTGTTGGGAATCCTCGAGTTGCTATCCAAACAATTTAGTATGTTTTTCAAGATTTCTTTCACAGAAAAGTTTGTTTTTTGTTTCCAAGAGCCCGTCTGCTCTTTTACTCATTGACTGACAACTGGGATACGTTGTCGGTGACGTTTTGTGCGCCTCAATGGCAAAGATTCATTGAAATTTCCAGAAGGCCATCTCAGGCCTACTTCGCACCCTGCGACCATGAGGGAGGATAAGGAGGGAAGGATCCTCTTCAGACCCTGTACCAAATACGGTCTACGGAACATCTTTGTGGAAGACAAACCTCTACAGTGTCTTTACTGTCTACACCCAGACCACAAGGAAGATGGTTGCAAGATATGCCTGGGCTTCTCGAAGTAGAGCAAAAAGGACAGGCATAGCAGACTTGCAGCATTGGCTCAGTTTGAGCAAGGCCTCTGCCCTGTGCTCCGAGCTGGAGCATGCCACACCCAGGACCAGCCGGTCCAAAAAGCGGTCTTCTCAGTTTTTTGATGTCGCCCCATCCGTGGGGGTCCCAGATGAGGCCAAGAGCCACAAGTCTGAGTCCACCAAGTTTGCCGCTGCTGTGGGTCCCAGTTTGGATAGGCCCCGATCATCATCGCCTTCCGCCTCCATAGCCAATCTGCCATCGAGCTCCTCGTCCACACCAGCCAAGTTACGGGAGAAGTCAGAAAGTCCTAGGTCGGAGGATGAGAAGAAGTCCGCTCAGCCCAAGCAGGCTCTGCCGACGCAGCCAAAGTCCTCATCGACCCCTTTGTCAACATCTGCTGTGACAACCACGGTGGTGGTAGGTGCCGATTGACGAGGGTGGCTCCTAGAGCGCAGAGGGTATCCCTGCCTCCAAGGTGCGAAGCCGTCGCAAGGCATCGACGAAAGCTGCAAGCAACCCTCGGGGCGGAGGTGGTGGGGGTAAAGTCACTGGTCCTGAGCCCTCAGGGGGGAAAAAAGGAGGAGACCCCTAAACAGCCCTTCAAGGTTGGTGCTCAGCCGATGGACATCTCATCCACGGACGACGACCAGGGATCTGTTCATATGGTTCACGAGGATGGCGGCGGCGCAGGGCCTAGCACCCCTTCGTTCCATCCACATCTGAGGGACATTTCAGTGGACATTCTGTCGAATCTGCATGCCCTAGTGTTAGGCAGAATCCTGTGCAGTGCCCTTAGGGACCACTACGCACAATTAAGACTACAGGTGGCAATACAAGTTTTACCTTTGGTACAAGCCTGTACTACTTTGTCAGAATGGTAGCAGTGGCGGAGCAGCCAGGCTTATCTCAAGAGTATATGAGCAGTAGCAGAGATTGCACAAAGGAACCACAATTACTGTGACTCAAGCAAACACTGACTCAAGGTTTCAGGTAAAAAATATAAGTACATTTATTTTTAAACCATTTGTTATAAACACAACACCGTTAAATATACTACAACTAACCAATTTATTTTGTACAGTAAGTCTCAAGGTAAGTACCCTGTGTTGAATGAACCAGTGTTACGAACAAAACACGTTACCGTGAATACAAGGGCGATCAGTTTTTGACATTTCGGTCTACTAAATAAACGCGTATCCGTGACATGAAATGCTACCGGGGCAAAAACACACCTAGCACCTGAGATACCCAGAGGGAGTTGGAGGCAAAAAATCACAGGCAATATTTTGGTTAGGCAGGCAGAATCAAGAAACACTCAGAGACAGGAGTTCAAAAGTCAAAGGGCCGGAACCAGGGTCGAAAGACACCGGGGCCTGTTGCCAAAGATCACACAGACAGTTCACGATTCAACGTAGCCAAAAGTACTTCGATATTGTCAAGGTTTGGAAGCAAAAGTTATAAGAAGGAGGGAAGACAAGGGCAAGCCTTGGAAATGAAGAAAGGGGATTCGCCCAGTTTCCTCAAGTAGAACACGGTACCTTGTTCCAATGGTGCAGCTGGTGCCCTGGCAGTTGTTCCTGTTGGTTTCCCGCAGACCCACGATTCCTGGAGCTTCGTTGTGGAGGAGGACGTCTGAAGGGGGTCTGCACCACACAGGGATGAAGCCGGCAGCAGCAAAGAGGAATAAAAGGTGCGCTCCTTAAAAACAGGAGAGGCTCTTCAGGTTGCTATCCGGACCACTACAGCAACATGCAGCGATTTCGACCAAGGAAGAGGATCCTCTGGGTGTCGAAGATGAGCTGGTTATCCCCACCAAGCTCAAGGGAAGAAGATTCCGGACTGGATCTTCTCTGAGTCGTCGAAGGGAAGATAGCTCAGGACTGCAGCAGGGCTTCACCGGGACGGGGTAGTTGCAGCAGCTGTCGTTCTCTCCGCTTCTCTTCGGTTCCTTGTAGTTCCAGTGGTGGCTCTCTGACTTCTAGCCCAAGAGACCTGCCTTTTATGCGGAAAACCCCCATTCACACAGCCTGGCTGTCAATCACCCAGCAGGGGAGTTGTCCAGCCAGGACAACTACCCTGGCCAATCATGACAATGTGGGACTTGGGTTTCCTAGGATACCTTGTGCAGGGGGTGACTACACCCCTCCCTCACATTCAGCCCACCTAGACACCCAGGCGCCTTGAGGAGGGCTTCTGAGCAGAAGCCCGCCAAAAGACAGTGAACAAAGAAGGCGAACCTAGTTTGCCGCGCAAAGTAAAACACAAGAAGGACTTTAACAAAAAGAAATGGCGAATAAACCCAACCGGAGCCAAAAGAAAGACGATTTGGTCAAGCGGGTTTATGTTCGAGGCTAATATAATAGCCAGGAACAGTACCACGTTTATCTAATATAATCGCGGTAGAAAAGTTAGGGTAGATACCACTGCCGCCAGCCAAGTCTAAATGTTAAAAGAGTGAAACAATGCTCTAGGAGGTACAGATAAAAAGGGATACGAGTTAACCCTTTCCAGTACTCCATGGAAGATGGGGTGTACTGGATCTGTGGTAGATTGACAAAGTAAAGTTAATGGTAACTTTACCCTTTTCTGGGGGACGGTAGTCACCTCAGAAATGGAGTCGAGGGAAGTCTCAAAGACAACCCTGCGTCACGGCACTGAAGGTGCTGTGTGACACACAAAAAGAAGAGGGCTACTGAAGTGTTGTACTTCAGAGTCCACAATCACAAAAACAGGTGGAAACACATAGCAAAACACAGGTAAGAGGGGGGAAAAGCTCTCACTCTTACCAAGTGGAAAATAGATAAACTCCAGAAGTCCAGCAAAGCTGCTGGGGGACTCACTAGGTGAGGGAAATTAGCCATAGATGAAAATTCTCCCTAACACCTAGTGACAGAGATCCAGCAGAGGTTGCCCCCAGCACCTGCACCTGTAGTACCACAGGCTCCTGATCAGCCTCTAAGCAAGAAGAAAAAGCGTCATCTGACGCCTCCGCATCAGCCTCCTCCACCACGTCGGTCCTTGACTCCTCCAGCAGACCCAGACACGGACACTGGTACGGACACGGCCACTGACGAAGATGAAGACTTTGTCCCGGCGGACGATGAATCTCCGCATTTGGATGCTCCTCATAGGGTCTCTCCACCAGATGAGGTGGGATCATTCCACTCTATGATCTCCATGGCCTCCGAGCGGTTCCAGCTGGTGCCTGAGGAAATCAAGAAGGAGGGTTTCTTGTATCAGTGACGAGAGTCCAAGAGGAAGACGATTATGGCGGTACCCTTTCTGGACGACATTTGGGAGGAAGGCCTAGCCCTCATGAAGAACCCATGCACAGTTCCAGTCAAACAAGAATGGTTGGAGAAGAAATGCAGGGTGCTGGACTCCGCCCCCAAGTGCCTGAGGTCTCAGTCGTCACTGGATTTGGTAGTGTCGGCGGCCGCAAGGAAAGGTTCGGCTAACCCTTCATCGTAATCAGTTCCCACAGAAAACAAGGCGAAGAGGATGGACGCCATGGGCAGGAGTTATTTACAGAGTGGCATCCACTATCAAGTCGGCTAATGCTCTGGCTTTCCTGGCCAGTTATGACCGAGAGCTTTGGTATAAGCTGGGACCGATCCTGGAATTGCTCCCCGGCGACAAGAAAATGGAAGCTTTCGCCGTCTTTCAGGAAGGGGAGTTTGCGTCAGACCATGCCATTATTGTAGCAGTGGACATCGCTGACACAGGTTTCTGGCAGATGGGAAACTGAGTCTGCCTTTGTCGACAGGGATGGTTAAAGGCCACTAACTTCTGTCAGGACGTCCATGGGAAGGTGCTGGACATGCCCTTTGACGGCAAAAACCTGTTTGGAAAGGCGGTCGACGAGTCCCTTCAAGCCATAAAAACGGATACAGAGACAGCACGTTCCCTTGGCACTCATCAGCAGCGTTGCTCATTTTTCACTTCTCCAGGGGAAAATCAAGCAGATCATCAAAGGGATTCTCCACATCTTACAGGCAATCTCCTCGATCCTGCATGCAGGAAGCCTACAGGAGCCGCTACCAGGCCTACGGTAGTGGAGGTCAGCGCCACTGTCGCCAAAGCAAGCCTGAACCAGCCAAGACGTCGGGCCCCCACTCGTTTTCCCCGGTGGGAGGCCGGCTGACTAGGTTTGACAGCGAGTGGAACAAGATCACCACGACAGATGGGTGCTGGACACACCTTGGAGGAGTTCCAACGCAGGTGCCCATGTATTCCACCGTTACCCCGGCAGGAACAGCACTTTTCTCTGCTCCTGGAAGAAGTGTGGGCCAAGTTACAGAAAGGGTAGATTGAGCTTGTCTCACAATGGCTCAGTGGCTCCGAGTCTATTTCCAGATAATTTCTGGTAAGAAAGAAGACAGAGGGTTGGAGGCCCATCCTGGACCTAGGCCGTCTCAACAAGTACCTGAAGTCTCAAAAGTTCAGGAGGGTCACGTTGCAGCACGTGCTCGGCCAACTGGAAAAAGGGGATTTCTTGACGTTGTTGGACCTGGAGGATGCGTACTTCCATATCCCCATTCACAAGAAACATTGAAAGTTTCTAGGCCCTACCATTCAGCTTGAAGTTGGCCCCAAGATTGTTTACAAAATGCCTGGCCCCGGTGATGGCCCATCTGCATCTGCAGAACATTCACGTGTACCCGTACATGGATGATTGGCTGGTACGCGCTTGTCCCGGGAGCTGGCCGACGAGCACACGAAGGAGACCGTCCTACTGCTGACGGAGCTGGGGTTCACCGTAAACTATCCGAAATCCTGCTTAATGTCATCACAGAACGCACTGTTCCTCGGCACCAGACCCAACACAGTGAATTGTCTGGTGGCACCCTCGGAGGAGAGGTTAGCAGCCATTCAAGGAAAGGTGCAGCGTCTGTCGTCGGCGAAGATGGCCACAGTGCGGGCCATCAAGTCGTTGCTGGGCATGATGTCGTCCTGCATCTACCTCGTCTGTCTCTGCAGGTTGCAGATGTGACCCCTACAGGAATTATTGGATGCACGTTGGATACAAGTGTCGGGATGTTTTGCGGATACGATCCCTCTCAATGAGTAGTTCCGGCGGGTGTGGGGGGTGCGCACCACATCGGTCAGGGGATGGATTTCCAAACCCTGCCTTACCAGGATATAGTCACCATGGATGCCTCACTGGAAGGTTGGGGGGCTCACACCGGATGTCTGCACGCCTGTGGCCTCTGGCTTCCGGAATAGAAGGATCTGCACATCAGAATCCTGTTGCTATGGGCAGTTTTCTGGGCCCTCAAGTCTTTCCTGCCATCTCTGAAGGGCTATGTGGTGAGGATCTTCACAGACAACACTACCACCATGTTCTATATCAGGAAGCAAGGGGGCACTCGATCTGCGGCACTCTCCAAGGAAGCACAGGACTTATAGCACTGGGCCATTGGACAGGGGATGTTCCTCGTCCTGCTCCATCTGGCAGGCATCAAGAACACCATTGCAAACTCCCTCAGCAGAGAACTGCGTCATTGCCATGAGTGGGAACTTTGTCAGGATCAGGTGGACCTCCTGTTCGGCAAATGGGGCAGACCCCTGATCAATCTCTTTTCCACGGCGGCGAACTCCAAATGCCAGAAGTTTGCCAGCAGATTCCACCAACTGAGGAGCTTGGGGGACGCGTTCTCCTTCCAGTGGGAAGGTCTGTACGCTTTCCCCCATTTCCTCTCCTCATCCCCCCGGTGTGACCGAGGTAGATTTGGTATCTGGACCTGCTCAGCCTGTCAGCGTCGCCTCCAGTCAAGTTGCTGCTCACCAGAAAGGGAGGCGCAATCCTTCATCGTGACCCCGGATCGCTGAACCTGAAGGCCTGGCTCCTGCAGCCTTAGCGTTTGGAGGTTATGAGTTGCCAGCGGACTGCAGGGAAGTCTTTGGCAAGGCCGGGGTGTCATCAACCCTAAAGTGCTACGGCCATAAGTGGAAGCGTTTTGCAACATTTTGTCTGTCACAGAAGATTACCCGTCAGAAGGTTACGGCCCCAATGGTTCTTCCATCCCTGCTGTCCTTGGCAAAAGCTGGGCTGGCTCACGCATGTTAAGGCACATCTGGCGGCCATTTCACACTACACCAGATCCCTGGCTGAAATCCTCACTGTGGTTCCATAGGCTCATCAAAGAGTTTCTCAAGGGACCTTTCCAATCATTCCCGCTGGTGAAGGCTGGCCCGGTTTAGGAAATCAACGTGGTCCTGAGGAGGTTCATGGGGGCACCTTTCGAGTCTATGCATCATTCATTCTACAAGTAGAGATGAATCGACTGCAGGTCATTCAGAATAGTGCAGTCAGGGTGGTGAAGGGCCTAAAGTGGAGAGAACGCGTGTCTGAGTCTAGGCGGAGTCTGCACTGGCTCCCAGTGAAGGCAAGAGTTCAATTCGGAGTACTTTCGATTACCCATAAATGCTGAAGGGGCTGCATGCCATCTTATTTGAAGGAGTGCATAGTGGAGAAACAGAGTCGTAGATCTCTCAGATCCAACAACACCAATCAGCAGAGAATACCTTGCTGTAAGTCAAGCAAAGCTATGAAGGGTGCTTTTAGCATAGCGGCCTCTATAGGATGGAACTTTCTTCCTCCAGATTTAGGAACGATCAGATCTACTGTCATTTTTAAAAAGCATCTTAAAACTCTCCTATTCTGCTAACTCCACAACCAGCCGCATGTTAGTGCACGCTTCACATGCCAAGTGTGAATTTCACCATCCACTCTTGTTTATGTGTTTCTCTTCTTTCATTTGTCCTGTTATATGTGCGCCCTTAAGCCTTCTGGGACCTGGTGCGCGATACAAATGTACAGTAAAGTAAAGGCCCCACTCAAGTTTCTCTTGTGGATGACGACTTTCCTTGTGGCCATCACCTCTGCCAGACATGTGGGTAAGATCCAGGCCCTACCCTGCAAGCAACCATATCTGACTTTCCACGAATCGAGGGCGGTAATGCATACACACCCCTCTTTCATGCCGAAGGTTCCGTTAGAATTCCACCTAAACAAACCTTTAGTGTTGCCTGTTTTCTTCACGAAACCTTCATCGCTAGCTGAGAGGGCCTTGCACTCGCTGGATGTTGCTCGTGCCTTGAAGTTCTACGTGACACGCACAAAAAGTTTTCAGAAGACTTCCCAATTATTTGTGAACTTTGGGGCTGTGAACCATGGAAAGGCATTGTCCAAGGCTTCCACCTCAAGGTGGCTCTCTGGGTGCATCATGCAGTGTCATCAACTGGCAAACCAGCCCCTGCCAGGCCGTCCGAGAGCCCATTCCACCAGTGTGATCGCTGTGATGATGGCTTTCCTTTCTGGTGTGCCCCTGCTCGACATCTGCAGGGCTGCAACGTGGAGGACCGCACACATCTTCACGAAGTTCTACTGCATCTACAGGGATTCCAAGGAGGAGTCCAGAGTCGGCCAGGCAATGCTATGCAACCTGTTCACTTGAGGTGTGTCTTTTCCAGGGGTAAGTTTAATTGCTTCTGTTGAGCCTTGCCACCTCCCGTGGTGTTGTAATGTACTGCTGTGTATTAGTTATTCATGAACATGTGAATCCATGCCAGACCCCAATGCTGGAGAAGGTTTAAGTTACTTACCTGTAACTATTGTTCTCCAGAATGGGTCTGGCATGGATTTGCATGCAAACTTTCCCTCTGGCTCCTCTGCGGCTCTTCTTGGTCATACTGCCAGTTTACGTGCTTACCAAATCTGAAGATGGCTGCCAGTGGCGGGGTTTAGGGAGAGGCAATTGAGATCGGTTCTGATGTTGGAGCAAGAGAGCCTATGGAAATGTTGCTGATTAACTTATATCCCCCACCGACCCTGATAAATCTTGACAATATTCATGAATGTATTGACACAATATGTGTTGGCTGGTGTTAGGGAGAATTCTTAGAAATGTGCTAATTCCCTTCTACCTTAGAGACCCCCAGCTCTTTTGCTGGACTTTAGGACTTTTAATTTCTATCCTGGAGAGAGTGAGACCTTTTTCCCACTCTCTAATATGTTTTCTTTGATTTGAACCATGTAATTCTTTTGGTTTTGGAGTCTGACAAACTCCATAGCCATCATCTTTTTACATTGTGACACACAGCACCTTCAGTGCAGAGGCACAGGGAAGTCTTTCAGATTTCCCAAAGGTTTAAATACCTTCTCTTGATAAAACTACGGTTTCCAAGAGTAGTAAAGTGAAATTGACTTTACTTACCTTTTGTAACTTTGTAGACCCAGGACACACTATTTTACATAGAGTGCTGGAGGGGTTACGCAGTATCCCCTTTGTCTACTTTGTCATATAACATTTTTATGTTACCCTTTCTACAATTAATGGCTGGTGGCAGTGTTTACTTTTTCCCACCATTGTGTGTTTTTACTGCAGGCTGCAATTGCAGCTGCAGTAAAGCACCCATGGGTGCCCATTTTGTGAAAATGGCCCTAGTCTTCTTGTTTTGCCATTTCTTGTTATAAAGGTCCTTCTTGAGATTTACTCTGCGTGCCAAACCAGGTTTGGTCCCTTTGTTCATTTTATCTTTGGCGGGGTTCACTGATGAAGCCCGCATCTGGCTCCAGCGTTTCTGGCAGGCCAGGAAGTGAGGGAGGTTCCCGAAACTACCTGTGCTTTATCCCCTTCTTGGTTACAGGAATGCACCCAAAGGTGAATGACTGGCTGTTCTTGGAGGACAGCCACCCTGCTGTATGAGTTACAGATAGGCTGCAAATGAATGGGAACGACTTGCATAAAAGGTGAGGTCTTTTGCTTGAGTCGACCACTGGACGAAGGAATCTGAAGAAGAACTTGGAAGAGAAGCTTGCTGCATCTCCTGGACCGTTGGTTTGCCCGGTGAAGCCTTGCTCCAAATTCGCCTCAACTAGAGAAGCCCTGCAAAGGACGCCTTTTCCCCTTCGGTTGGTGGGACTAATCGACCCCAGGACATACTCATCTGGAAATCCTCTCTAAACTGTCTGTACTTCCATAGATGCTGCAAGAACCGAGTGACAGGGAGAGGAACACCAGAATCAAGTGCATCGTTTTTAAGCCAGACCTGAGCTCCCAGAAGATCCTCTGGACTCCCTCGAAGCAGGACTGACCAAGCCTGAGCCACCTCAAGAGTGCTGGACCCCAGAAGCAAGGAAAGTCCACAAGGTGTCCAAGAACCGCAGTAGTGCTATTCACGAGAAGCTGAAACCGCGAAGTGCCGCTGATCTGACCTTTGCCCATTGCGGCCGCCGACCTTCAAACCGTAGTGCAGGATTCCCCAGCTGAGGCTCAGGAACAACAGGATCTGCCATACTACAACAGGAACAGAAGCCAGCTGGAACCAATTTTGTCAGACATAAGGTACTGTGAACTAAGGGGTTCTTACCTCTTGCTGTTTAGTTTGCTTGCTCTCAGTTGAGACTTGCATGTACTGCCTTTTTGTAGATTTGCTTGCAGCGCTGCCTTTCACAAGCCTCCCAGTTTATGGCCCAACAGTGATTTCTTTTTCAACAAAAACGCTCTATAACATTGTGCAAGACTTTTTACTTACCTTCAAGAAGAACTTCCGCTCCCCTAGACTTTGCTCAATTGACATTGGCTGTCCTGGCACTCTGAAAAACTCTTCTAACCTCTGACTTTGTGTTTTGATCTGTCTCTCCAAAAAGTCATACATTCTTTACTTGTATAGCTGGGAAAGGGTTAATTTACATTGCATTGGGGGGTTCAAAAGTGCTTACTTGTTTGAGAAACTTGTTAACCATTGTTTCTTCCTCTAACTTTCCTTTTTGACCCCAAACTCAATATTGCACCAAATGTACCAGTGATATATCAATGTCCACAGTGTTCTAGTTATTGAAGTCACCTGAGGGTGTAGGAAGTGTCTGTGTTCCATCCCAAAAGGGTATGTACTGATTTATTGAAACTGAGAGTGTGTATTTTGAAGAGTATTTTAAGTGTTACATATTTGCTATCTTCTAAAGAAGGCTTATTCAACTGACTGTTAAATTAATAAATAATTATTTTAATCAAGAAACCTTGAGTGTAAGTGTTATTTGGATGCTTGTCACTGTGAAGCTCTATGTTGCAACCCTACAGCTCACATTGGCCCCTCTTGAGATAGGCCTGGCTGCTCAGTCACTCTACCAACTTGTGTAGTACAGACTTATACCAAAGGCTGGGTTCTTATTGCCAAGAGCACAAGGCTGGTGCAGTTTCCCACAGGGTTACTGCATATTATCTTGCCTAACAGCTGGCTAATGATAGCAGGTCATGATTTTCTTCTCTTGGGTGGTGATTTGAATGCTAGTTGCAGAGATAGCAAAATCGGTTGCGCTTATGGTTTTGTGACCCCTGCAAGTGTCATGTCCAGAAGATGGGGCAATGCTAAGGTTGCCAAGTGGGTCTCCCTCATAAAGGAGTGGGGCCTAGAAATGTTAAATGGTCGCACCCCTGGAGATATACCTGGTCAATGCACTTGGCAGATGAACAACAAATCTTCTACCCTTGATTACTTTTTTGCCAGTAATACGTGTGCAGAAAGGGTTGAATCTGTGTCGACTTTGGGGACAGACTATAGTGATCACTCACTGTTGTTCCTATCACTATGTCTGTCTAATTTGAATGCATGTCGGTTTGGTGCTGGTGGGTTGACATAAACCATGCAGGGAAATATGTTAAACTGGATGCCCAGAAACATTGATAAGGCTTCCAGGATGGGCAATAGGTTTTTAAAGTTCGAACTTCCATTACGCAAATCGTCAGGCGTAAATGAAATGGCTGAACGACTGCAACTGTTGGCGTTTGAAACTGGGATGACTAGCCACAGACATATGGTTATACACAACTCTCAACATAAACACGTCTTTGATATAAAGATTAGAAATTTCAAGAGACCTATGCGTTGCCATATTCGAAAGTTATACATACTGGGGTTATGATGTGGGAGGTCGAATTCAGGATACGGAGGATTAAGAACTAATACAGAAACTGGCTTATAAAAGGGAGGACTACCCACACTACCTTCGGTTGGAAACGGATGTTTGCCACATTATGTAGTAAAAATTCTAGGTCAATTTGGCAACTGTTATCAGGCAAAAGGACATTCAAAACTCCGGATTATTAATCTTATATCTGGTCTGCCTTCCTCAGAGCCAAATTTGTTCAAACTGTCATGATATCTAGAGATAATGTGGGGTATGGTTACTTCACCTTGAAAATTGGCCAGGGTCCCCTCGCAAGATGGCCCCCCACCAGGCCAACCTACGCCTGTTCAAATGAAACAAGTCTTGCTTCCTGCCCCTTTAATATCTCCAGGGAACGCTACATTGGGTGTAGATCCTTGACCCAAAAATATTTACGTTTGGCAGAGGGGCAGAGACTTTTTCGGATAAATACACCTACTGATCAGATGTGATACACGTTTGTAAAAGCGTTCTTGCCTTACGTGTACTATCTTCATCTGATTTTAGTTTTGTTGAACCTGTTAAAACACAGAGGGTAACTTCATGCGGGTACATTGTGTTACTCCAGAAGTTTCAGCTCTTGTGAGAGCACATCAGGTGGAAATTGAGAGTGTGGGTTACCTAGTGGATAGCTCATCCCATGTTAGACTTAAACAACAAGCAGCAGCTTTGGCAGCCACCCAACTGGCACAGAGGGCTCAAATACCTATAGTTTCTCCAGCATGGCGTCTGGCATGGAATCACATGCTCATGAATATTCTCGGTCTTCAGGCTGGGAATCCTCAGTAAAATAAAAAAAACAGTTTCACTTTCACTTTAAAACTGTACTTCGCCTCTAAACCAATCACTGGGTTATACTGCCCCATCCAATGGCAGTCCTCTCCCTAAGCCTCGCCTCTGGCAGCCATCTTCAGATTTTTACTGCACGCTTCAGTGTTGGGAATCCTCGAGTTGCTATCCAAACAATTTAGTATGTTTTTCAAGATTTCTTTCACAGAAAAGTTTGTTTTTTGTTTCCAAGAGCCCGTCTGCTCTTTTACTCATTGACTGACAACTGGGATACGTTGTCGGTGACGTTTTGTGCGCCTCAATGGCAAAGATTCATTGAAATTTCCAGAAGGCCATCTCAGGCCTACTTCGCACCCTGCGACCATGAGGGAGGATAAGGAGGGAAGGATCCTCTTCAGACCCTGTACCAAATACGGTCTACGGAACATCTTTGTGGAAGACAAACCTCTACAGTGTCTTTACTGTCTACACCCGGACCACAAGGAAGATGGTTGCAAGATATGCCTGGGCTTCTCGAAGTAGAGCAAAAAGGACAGGCATAGCAGACTTGCAGCATTGGCTCAGTTTGAGCAAGGCCTCTGCCCTATGCTCCGAGCTGGAGCATGCCACACCCAGGACCAGCCGGTCCAAAAAGCGGTCTTCTCAGTTTTTTGATGTCGCCCCATCCGTGGGGGTCCCAGATGAGGCCAAGAGCCACAAGTCTGAGTCCACCAAGTTTGCCGCTGCTGTGGGTCCCAGTTTGGATAGGCCCCGATCATCATCGCCTTCCGCCTCCATAGCCAATCTGCCATCGAGCTCCTCGTCCACACCAGCCAAGTTACGGGAGAAGTCAGAAAGTCCTAGGTCGGAGGATGAGAAGAAGTCCGCTCAGCCCAAGCAGGCTCTGCCGACGCAGCCAAAGTCCTCATCGACCCCTTTGTCAACATCTGCTGTGACAACCACGGTGGTGGTAGGTGCCGATTGACGAGGGTGGCTCCTAGAGCGCAGAGGGTATCCCTGCCTCCAAGGTGCGAAGCCGTCGCAAGGCATCGACGAAAGCTGCAAGCAACCCTCGGGGCGGAGGTGGTGGGGGTAAAGTCACTGGTCCTGAGCCCTCAGGGAGGAAAAAAGGAGGAGACCCCTAAACAGCCCTTCAAGGTTGGTGCTCAGCCGATGGACATCTCATCCACGGACGACGACCAGGGATCTGTTCATATGGTTCACGAGGATGGCGGCGGCGCAGGGCCTAGCACCCCTTCGTTCCATCCACATCTGAGGGACATTTCAGTGGACATTCTGTCGAATCTGCATGCCCTAGTGTTAGGCAGAATCCTGTGCAGTGCACTTAGGGACCACTACGCACAATTAAGACTACAGGTGGCAATACAAGTTTTAACTTTGGTACAAGCCTGTACTACTATGTCAGAATGGTAGCAGTGGCGGAGCAGCCAGGCTTATCTCAAGAGTATATGAGCAGTAGCAGAGATTGCACAAAGGAACCACAATTACTGTGACTCAAGCAAACACTGACTCAAGGTTTCAGGTAAAAAATATAAGTACATTTATTTTTAAACCATTTGTTATAAACACAACACCGTTAAATATACTACAACTAACCAATTTATTTTGTACAGTAAGTCTCAAGGTAAGTACCCTGTGTTGAATGAACCAGTGTTACGAACAAAACACGTTACCGTGAATACAAGGGCGATCAGTTTTTGACAGTTCGGTCTACTAAATAAACGCGTATCCGTGACATGAAATGCTACCGGGGCAAAAACACACCTAGCACCTGAGATACCCAGAGGGAGTTGGAGGCAAAAAATCACAGGCAATATTTTGGTTAGGCAGGCAGAATCAAGAAACACTCAGAGACAGGAGTTCAAAAGTCAAAGGGCCGGAACCAGGGTCGAAAGACACCGGGGCCTGTTGCCAAAGATCACACAGACAGTTCACGATTCAACGTAGCCAAAAGTACTTCGATATTGTCAAGGTTTGGAAGCAAAAGTTATAAGAAGGAGGGAAGACAAGGGCAAGCCTTGGAAATGAAGAAAGGGGATTCGCCCAGTTTCCTCAAGTAGAACACGGTACCTTGTTCCAATGGTGCAGCTGGTGCCCTGGCAGTTGTTCCTGTTGGTTTCCCGCAGACCCACGATTCCTGGAGCTTCGTTGTGGAGGAGGACGTCTGAAGGGGGTCTGCACCACACAGGGATGAAGCCGGCAGCAGCAAAGAGGAATAAAAGGTGCGCTCCTTAAAAACAGGAGAGGCTCTTCAGGTTGCTATCCGGACCACTACAGCAACATGCAGCGATTTCGACCAAGGAAGAGGATCCTCTGGGTGTCGAAGATGAGCTGGTTATCCCCACCAAGCTCAAGGGAAGAAGATTCCGGACTGGATCTTCTCTGAGTCGTCGAAGGGAAGATAGCTCAGGACTGCAGCAGGGCTTCACCGGGACGGGGTAGTTGCAGCAGCTGTCGTTCTCTCCGCTTCTCTTCGGTTCCTTGTAGTTCCAGTGGTGGCTCTCTGACTTCTAGCCCAAGAGACCTGCCTTTTATGCGGAAAACCCCCATTCACACAGCCTGGCTGTCAATCACCCAGCAGGGGGGTTGTCCAGCCAGGACAACTACCCTGGCCAATCATGACAATGTGGGACTTGGGTTTCCTAGGATACCTTGTGCAGGGGGTGACTACACCCCTCCCTCACATTCAGCCCACCTAGACACCCAGGCGCCTTGAGGAGGGCTTCTGAGCAGAAGCCCGCCAAAAGACAGTGAACAAAGAAGGCGAACCTAGTTTGCCGCGCAAAGTAAATCACAAGAAGGACTTTAACAAAAAGAAATGGCGAATAAACCCAACCGGAGCCAAAAGAAAGACGATTTGGTCAAGCGGGTTTATGTTCGAGGCTAATATAATAGCCAAGAACAGTACCACGTTTATCTAATATAATCGCGGTAGAAAAGTTAGGGTAGATACCACTGCCGCCAGCCAAGTCTAAATGTTAAAAGAGTGAAACAATGCTCTAGGAGGTACAGATAAAAAGGGATACGAGTTAACCCTTTCCAGTACTCCATGGAAGATGGGGTGTACTGGATCTGTGGTAGATTGACAAAGTAAAGTTAATGGTAACTTTACCCTTTTCTGGGGGACGGTAGTCACCTCAGAAATGGAGTCGAGGGAAGTCTCAAAGACAACCCTGCGTCACGGCACTGAAGGTGCTGTGTGACACACAAAAAGAAGAGGGCTACTGAAGTGTTGTACTTCAGAGTCCACAATCACAAAAACAGGTGGAAACACATAGCAAAACACAGGTAAGAGGGGGGAAAAGCTCTCACTCTTACCAAGTGGAAAATAGATAAACTCCAGAAGTCCAGCAAAGCTGCTGGGGGACTCACTAGGTGAGGGAAATTAGCCATAGATGAAAATTCTCCCTAACACCTAGTGACAGAGATCCAGCAGAGGTTGCCCCCAGCACCTGCACCTGTAGTACCACAGGCTCCTGATCAGCCTCTAAGCAAGAAGAAAAAGCGTCATCTGACGCCTCCGCATCAGCCTCCTCCACCACGTCGGTCCTTGACTCCTCCAGCAGACCCAGACACGGACACTGGTACGGACACGGCCACTGACGAAGATGAAGACTTCGTCCCGGCGGACGATGAATCTCCGCATTTGGATGCTCCTCATAGGGTCTCTCCACCAGATGAGGTGGGATCATTCCACTCTATGATCTCCATGGCCTCCGAGCGGTTCCAGCTGGTGCCTGAGGAAATCAAGAAGGAGGGTTTCTTGTATCAGTGACGAGAGTCCAAGAGGAAGACGATTATGGCGGTACCCTTTCTGGACGACATTTGGGAGGAAGGCCTAGCCCTCATGAAGAACCCATGCACAGTTCCAGTCAAACAAGAATGGTTGGAGAAGAAATGCAGGGTGCTGGACTCCGCCCCCAAGTGCCTGAGGTCTCAGTCGTCACTGGATTTGGTAGTGTCGGCGGCCGCAAGGAAAGGTTCGGCTAACCCTTCATCGTAATCAGTTCCCACAGAAAACAAGGCGAAGAGGATGGACGCCATGGGCAGGAGTTATTTACAGAGTGGCATCCACTATCAAGTCGGCTAATGCTCTGGCTTTCCTGGCCAGTTATGACCGAGAGCTTTGGTATAAGCTGGGACCGATCCTGGAATTGCTCCCCGGCGACAAGAAAATGGAAGCTTTCGCCCTCTTTCAGGAAGGGGAGTTTGCGTCAGACCATGCCATTATGGTAGCAGTGGACATCGCTGACACAGGTTTCTGGCAGATGGGAAACTGAGTCTGCCTTCGTCGACAGGGATGGTTAAAGGCCACTAACTTCTGTCAGGACGTCCATGGGAAGGTGCTGGACATGCCCTTTGACGGCAAAAACCTGTTTGGAAAGGCGGTCGACGAGTCCCTTCAAGCCATAAAAACGGATACAGAGACAGCACGTTCCCTTGGCACTCATCAGCAGCGTTGCTCATTTTTCACTTCTCCAGGGGAAAATCAAGCAGATCATCAAAGGGATTCTCCACATCTTACAGGCAATCTCCTCGATCCTGCATGCAGGAAGCCTACAGGAGCCGCTACCAGGCCTACCGTAGTGGAGGTCAGCGCCACTGTCGCCAAAGCAAGCCTGAACCAGCCAAGACGTCGGGCCCCCACTCGTTTTCCCCGGTGGGAGGCCGGCTGACTAGGTTTGACAGCGAGTGGAAGAAGATCACCACGACAGATGGGTGCTGGACACACCTTGGAGGAGTTCCAACGCAGGTGCCCATGTATTCCACCGTTACCCCGGCAGGAACAGCACTTTTCTCTGCTCCTGGAAGAAGTGTGGGCCAAGTTACAGAAAGGGTAGATTGAGCTTGTCTCACAATGGCTCAGTGGCTCCGAGTCTATTTCCAGATAATTTCTGGTAAGAAAGAAGACAGAGGGTTGGAGGCCCATCCTGGACCTAGGCCGTCTCAACAAGTACCTGAAGTCTCAAAAGTTCAGGAGGGTCACGTTGCAGCACGTGCTCGGCCAACTGGAAAAAGGGGATTTCTTGACGTTGTTGGACCTGGAGGATGCGTACTTCCATATCCCCATTCACAAGAAACATTGAAAGTTTCTAGGCCCTACCATTCAGCTTGAAGTTGGCCCCAAGATTGTTTACAAAATGCCTGGCCCCGGTGATGGCCCATCTGCATCTGCAGAACATTCACGTGTACCCGTACATGGATGATTGGCTGGTACGCGCTTGTCTCGGGAGCTGGCCGACGAGCACACGAAGGAGACCGTCCTACTGCTGACGGAGCTGGGGTTCACCGTAAACTATCCGAAATCCTGCTTAATGTCATCACAGAACGCACTGTTCCTCGGCACCAGACCCAACACAGTGAATTGTCTGGTGGCACCCTCGGAGGAGAGGTTAGCAGCCATTCAAGGAAAGGTGCAGCGTCTGTCGTCGGCGAAGATGGCCACAGTGCGGGCCATCAAGTCGTTGCTGGGCATGATGTCGTCCTGCATCTACCTCGTCTGTCTCTGCAGGTTGCAGATGTGACCCCTACAGGAATTATTGGATGCACGTTGGATACAAGTGTCGGGATGTTTTGCGGATACGATCCCTCTCAATGAGTAGTTCCGGCGGGTGTGGGGGGTGCGCACCACATCGGTCAGGGGATGGATTTCCAAACCCTGCCTTACCAGGATATAGTCACCATGGATGCCTCACTGGAAGGTTGGGGGGCTCACACCGGATGTCTGCACGCCTGTGGCCTCTGGCTTCCGGAATAGAAGGATCTGCACATCAGAATCCTGTTGCTATGGGCAGTTTTCTGGGCCCTCAAGTCTTTCCTGCCATCTCTGAAGGGCTATGTGGTGAGGATCTTCACAGACAACACTACCACCATGTTCTATATCAGGAAGCAAGGGGGCACTCGATCTGCGGCACTCTCCAAGGAAGCACAGGACTTATAGCACTGGGCCATTGGACAGGGGATGTTCCTCGTCCTGCTCCATCTGGCAGGCATCAAGAACACCATTGCAAACTCCCTCAGCAGAGAACTGCGTCATTGCCATGAGTGGGAACTTTGTCAGGATCAGGTGGACCTCCTGTTCGGCAAATGGGGCAGACCCCTGATCAATCTCTTTTCCACGGCGGCGAACTCCAAATGCCAGAAGTTTGCCAGCAGATTCCACCAACTGAGGAGCTTGGGGGACGCGTTCTCCTTCCAGTGGGAAGGTCTGTACGCTTTCCCCCATTTCCTCTCCTCATCCCCCCGGTGTGACCGAGGTAGATTTGGTATCTGGACCTGCTCAGCCTGTCAGCGTCGCCTCCAGTCAAGTTGCTGCTCACCAGAAAGGGAGGCGCAATCCTTCATCGTGACCCCGGATCGCTGAACCTGAAGGCCTGGCTCCTGCAGCCTTAGCGTTTGGAGGTTATGAGTTGCCAGCGGACTGCAGGGAAGTCTTTGGCAAGGCCGGGGCGTCATCAACCCTAAAGTGCTACGGCCATAAGTGGAAGCGTTTTGCAACATTTTGTCTGTCACAGAAGATTACCCGTCAGAAGGTTACGGCCCCAATGGTTCTTCCATCCCTGCTGTCCTTGGCAAAAGCTGGGCTGGCTCACGCATGTTAAGGCACATCTGGCGGCCATTTCACACTACACCAGATCCCTGGCTGAAATCCTCACTGTGGTTCCATAGGCTCATCAAAGAGTTTCTCAAGGGACCTTTCCAATCATTCCCGCTGGTGAAGGCTGGCCCTGTTTAGGAAATCAACGTGGTCCTGAGGAGGTTCATGGGGGCACCTTTCGAGTCTATGCATCATTCATTCTACAAGTAGAGATGAATCGACTGCAGGTCATTCAGAATAGTGCAGTCAGGGTGGTGAAGGGCCTAAAGTGGAGAGAACGCGTGTCTGAGTCTAGGCGGAGTCTGCACTGGCTCCCAGTGAAGGCAAGAGTTCAATTCGGAGTACTTTCGATTACCCATAAATGCTGAAGGGGCTGCATGCCATCTTATTTGAAGGAGTGCATAGTGGAGAAACAGAGTCGTAGATCTCTCAGATCCAACAACACCAATCAGCAGAGAATACCTTGCTGTAAGTCAAGCAAAGCTATGAAGGGTGCTTTTAGCATAGCGGCCTCTATAGGATGGAACTTTCTTCCTCCAGATTTAGGAACGATCAGATCTACTGTCATTTTTAAAAAGCATCTTAAAACTCTCCTATTCTGCTAACTCCACAACCAGCCGCATGTTAGTGCACGCTTCACATGCCAAGTGTGAATTTCACCATCCACTCTTGTTTATGTGTTTCTCTTCTTTCATTTGTCCTGTTATATGTGCGCCCTTAAGCCTTCTGGGACCTGGTGCGCGATACAAATGTACAGTAAAGTAAAGGCCCCATTCAAGTTTCTCTTGTGGATGACGACTTTCCTTGTGGCCATCACCTCTGCCAGACATGTGGGTAAGATCCAGGCCCTACCCTGCAAGCAACCATATCTGACTTTCCACGAATCGAGGGCGGTAATGCATACACACCCCTCTTTCATGCCAAAGGTTCCGTTAGAATTCCACCTAAACAAACCTTTAGTGTTGCCTGTTTTCTTCACGAAACCTTCATCGCTAGCTGAGAGGGCCTTGCACTCGCTGGATGTTGCTCGTGCCTTGAAGTTCTACGTGACACGCACAAAAAGTTTTCAGAAGACTTCCCAATTATTTGTGAACTTTGGGGCTGTGAACCATGGAAAGGCATTGTCCAAGGCTTCCACCTCAAGGTGGCTCTCTGGGTGCATCATGCAGTGTCATCAACTGGCAAACCAGCCCCTGCCAGGCCGTCCGAGAGCCCATTCCACCAGTGTGATCGCTGTGATGATGGCTTTCCTTTCTGGTGTGCCCCTGCTCGACATCTGCAGGGCTGCAACGTGGAGGACCGCACACATCTTCACGAAGTTCTACTGCATCTACAGGGATTCCAAGGAGGAGTCCAGAGTCGGCCAGGCAATGCTATGCAACCTGTTCACTTGAGGTGTGTCTTTTCCAGGGGTAAGTTTAATTGCTTCTGTTGAGCCTTGCCACCTCCCGTGGTGTTGTAATGTACTGCTGTGTATTAGTTATTCATGAACATGTGAATCCATGCCAGACCCCAATGCTGGAGAAGGTTTAAGTTACTTACCTGTAACTATTGTTCTCCAGAATGGGTCTGGCATGGATTTGCATGCAAACTTTCCCTCTGGCTCCTCTGCGGCTCTTCTTGGTCATACTGCCAGTTTACGTGCTTACCAAATCTGAAGATGGCTGCCAGTGGCGGGGTTTAGGGAGAGGCAATTGAGATCGGTTCTGATGTTGGAGCAAGAGAGCCTATGGAAATGTTGCTGATTAACTTATATCCCCCACCGACCCTGATAAATCTTGACAATATTCATGAATGTATTGACACAATATGTGTTGGCTGGTGTTAGGGAGAATTCTTAGAAATGTGCTAATTCCCTTCTACCTTAGAGACCCCCAGCTCTTTTGCTGGACTTTAGGACTTTTAATTTCTATCCTGGAGAGAGTGAGACCTTTTTCCCACTCTCTAATATGTTTTCTTTGATTTGAACCATGTAATTCTTTTGGTTTTGGAGTCTGACAAACTCCATAGCCATCATCTTTTTACATTGTGACACACAGCACCTTCAGTGCAGAGGCACAGGGAAGTCTTTCAGATTTCCCAAAGGTTTAAATACCTTCTCTTGATAAAACTACGGTTTCCAAGAGTAGTAAAGTGAAATTGACTTTACTTACCTTTTGTAACTTTGTAGACCCAGGACACACTATTTTACATAGAGTGCTGGAGGGGTTACGCAGTATCCCCTTTGTCTACTTTGTCATATAACATTTTTATGTTACCCTTTCTACAATTAATGGCTGGTGGCAGTGTTTACTTTTTCCCACCATTGTGTGTTTTTACTGCAGGCTGCAATTGCAGCTGCAGTAAAGCACCCATGGGTGCCCATTTTGTGAAAATGGCCCTAGTCTTCTTGTTTTGCCATTTCTTGTTATAAAGGTCCTTCTTGAGATTTACTCTGCGTGCCAAACCAGGTTTGGTCCCTTTGTTCATTTTATCTTTGGCGGGGTTCACTGATGAAGCCCGCATCTGGCTCCAGCGTTTCTGGCAGGCCAGGAAGTGAGGGAGGTTCCCGAAACTACCTGTGCTTTATCCCCTTCTTGGTTACAGGAATGCACCCAAAGGTGAATGACTGGCTGTTCTTGGAGGACAGCCACCCTGCTGTATGAGTTACAGATAGGCTGCAAATGAATGGGAACGACTTGCATAAAAGGTGAGGTCTTTTGCTTGAGTCGACCACTGGACGAAGGAATCTGAAGAAGAACTTGGAAGAGAAGCTTGCTGCATCTCCTGGACCGTTGGTTTGCCCGGTGAAGCCTTGCTCCAAATTCGCCTCAACTAGAGAAGCCCTGCAAAGGACGCCTTTTCCCCTTCGGTTGGTGGGACTAATCGACCCCAGGACATACTCATCTGGAAATCCTCTCTAAACTGTCTGTACTTCCATAGATGCTGCAAGAACCGAGTGACAGGGAGAGGAACACCAGAATCAAGTGCATCGTTTTGAAGCCAGACCTGAGCTCCCAGAAGATCCTCTGGACTCCCTCGAAGCAGGACTGACCAAGCCTGAGCCACCTCAAGAGTGCTGGACCCCAGAAGCAAGGAAAGTCCACAAGGTGTCCAAGAACCGCAGTAGCGCTATTCACGAGAAGCTGAAACCGCGAAGTGCCGCTGATCTGACCTTTGCCCATTGCGGCCGCCGACCTTCAAACCGTAGTGCAGGATTCCCCAGCTGAGGCTCAGGAACAACAGGATCTGCCATACTACAACAGGAACAGAAGCCAGCTGGAACCAATTTCGTCAGACATAAGGTACTGTGAACTAAGGGGTTCTTACCTCTTGCTGTTTAGTTTGCTTGCTCTCAGTTGAGACTTGCATGTACTGCCTTTTTGTAGATTTGCTTGCAGCGCTGCCTTTCACAAGCCTCCCAGTTTATGGCCCAACAGTGATTTCTTTTTCAACAAAAACGCTCTATAACATTGTGCAAGACTTTTTACTTACCTTCAAGAAGAACTTCCGCTCCCCTAGACTTTGCTCAATTGACATTGGCTGTCCTGGCACTCTGAAAAACTCTTCTAACCTCTGACTTTGTGTTTTGATCTGTCTCTCCAAAAAGTCATACATTCTTTACTTGTATAGCTGGGAAAGGGTTAATTTACATTGCATTGGGGGGTTCAAAAGTGCTTACTTGTTTGAGAAACTTGTTAACCATTGTTTCTTCCTCTAACTTTCCTTTTTGACCCCAAACTCAATATTGCACCAAATGTACCAGTGATATATCAATGTCCACAGTGTTCTAGTTATTGAAGTCACCTGAGGGTGTAGGAAGTGTCTGTGTTCCATCCCAAAAGGGTATGTACTGATTTATTGAAACTGAGAGTGTGTATTTTGAAGAGTATTTTAAGTGTTACATATTTGCTATCTTCTAAAGAAGGCTTATTCAACTGACTGTTAAATTAATAAATAATTATTTTAATCAAGAAACCTTGAGTGTAAGTGTTATTTGGATGCTTGTCACTGTGAAGCTCTATGTTGCAACCCTACAGCTCACATTGGCCCCTCTTGAGATAGGCCTGGCTGCTCAGTCACTCTACCAACTTGTGTAGTACAGACTTATACCAAAGGCTGGGTTCTTATTGCCAAGAGCACAAGGCTGGTGCAGTTTCCCACAGGGTTACTGCATATTATCTTGCCTAACAGCTGGCTAATGATAGCAGGTCATGATTTTCTTCTCTTGGGTGGTGATTTGAATGCTAGTTGCAGAGATAGCAAAATTGGTTGCGCTTATGGTTTTGTGACCCCTGCAAGTGTCATGTCCAGAAGATGGGGCAATGCTAAGGTTGCCGAGTGGGTCTCCCTCATAAAGGAGTGGGGCCTAGAAATGTTAACTGGTCGCACCCCTGGAGATATACCTGGTCAATGCACTTGGCAGATGAACAACAAATCTTCTACCCTTGATTACTTTTTTGCCAGTAATACGTGTGCAGAAAGGGTTGAATCTGTGTCGACTTTGGGGACAGACTATAGTGATCACTCACTGTTGTTCCTATCACTATGTCTGTCTAATTTGAATGCATGTCGGTTTGGTGCTGGTGGGTTGACATAAACCATGCAGGGAAATATGTTAAACTGGATGCCCAGAAACATTGATAAGGCTTCCAGGATGGGCAATAGGTTTTTAAAGTTCGAACTTCCATTACGCAAATCGTCAGGCGTAAATGAAATGGCTGAACGACTGCAACTGTTGGCGTTTGAAACTGGGATTACTAGCCACAGACATATGGTTATACACAACTCTCAACATAAACACGTCTTTGATATAAAGATTAGAAATTTCAAGAGACCTATGCGTTGCCATATTCGAAAGTTATACATACTGGGGTTATGATGTGGGAGGTCGAATTCAGGATACGGAGGATTAAGAACTAATACAGAAACTGGCTTATAAAAGGGAGGACTACCCACACTACCTTCGGTTGGAAACGGATGTTTGCCACATTATGTAGTAAAGATTCTAGGTCAATTTGGCAACTGTTATCAGGCAAAAGGACATTCAAAACTCCGGATTATTAATCTTATATCTGGTCTGCCTTCCTCAGAGCCAAATTTGTTCAAACTGTCATGATATCTAGAGATAATGTGGGGTATGGTTACTTCACCTTGAAAATTGGCCTGTCAAACTCTGTTCTAAAGGGAAATCCGGTTATGATGATGATAGGTTATAACGCGCTTAATACCCAGAGCACGGACCCTGGGATCGAACCTGTGTTGCTCCGTTGCTCCGTGTCGTCTTGCTTCTAATGCAAGCACGTTGCCCCTGAGCTATCCTCCCGAAACAATAGCAAAGCAGTAGGTTGTTTGGCCCACGATCCTGGAGACCTTATTCAAGAGAGTATGTACGGAAGGTGTGGTGCCGGATTTATGGCAGCAGGCAGTATTGCTCCCCTTTACAACACAGGGGATAGAGAGAAGCCTGAAAACTATCACCTTCTCTCCCTCCTAGATGTAACTGGGAAGCTGTTTGCCACTTAAGTTTTGGCCGCACTACAGCACTGGGTTATGAGTCACAACATATTGCACCCTAAACAGACTGGCCTTAGGCCGGGTCTAGCACCACCCACAATATTAGGGTCTTAGACAAAATGGTCCTGGAGGCTGCCACGAGGGGTAACCCTGTGTTATACCTCATATTTGTTGACCTGTGGCTTTCGATTCGGTTAACCAGACTATACTTTATCATAATCTGAGAATTCTGGGCTGTCTTGAATGGATTGTGAAGATGCTGATTACATTACACACTGATACAGGGGACCAAGTGTGACTGGATGATGCGGGTTCACTCTCTCCGAGGGTTGACATGAACAGGGGGGTCGGGTCAAACAAGGTTGTGCTCCGGCCCCCCTGTTTAATTTGTATTATCGAATCTCTCACATTCATTTGTCTCAGAAAAGGGTTGTTCAGCCAAATTAGGGATAACCTTATATCATGCATTTTATATGCCAATGATTAAGTTTTGGTGGAGCGTAGTACGGCAGGTGCTAAGTGCAAATTTAAAGCGCTGATTTATTATGTTAGAGACAACGATCTAGCTATCAATATGCAGAAGACCCACATTATGGCAGTCTCAGGGCGTAAGGTGCAAAGGGTGAGATTGGAATCTGATTTGGGGCCTATTGAGTACGCTGGGAGTTTCACTTACCTAGGTGTAGAGCTATCTACTGGGGGTAATTATTATAATATCATTGAATTAAAAAGTTGCAATGCTCAACAGTTGACCCATGCCATAAACCAATTCTCTAAAAGTACAGCAGGGTTCTCTAAGGAAGGCACCACTAAACTTTATAAACAGAGCTTCATCCCAGCTATATTATATAACCTTGAGGCCTTGGCCATGGGTGACTTAAAGTGGCTTGACATCTTCGAAGGAAACTTCTGGACGAAAGTATTAGTATTAACACAGGATACCCCCATGGCCTACCTGAGGCTGGGACTGATTTCATTGTGAACACAGTCCATGATTTGACATTGATTGTGGTACATACAGTCAAGCTCTAAACCTAAATGCCATTTATTGGGCATATTGGTAAATTTGTACGTAGCAAAACGCATGGTTAAAAAACGAATGCCAGATTACCAGAGCCTCAATGGCGAATGCTTTCGAGAAATTTAGTGGATGCATGATTTTGAACACGATACAAGCTTTCCTTTGTTAAAATCCATATATAATAGGAAGATGAAACAACGAGATTGGCTAAATAATTACTCTCACCTGGAAACACTCCATAACCACATATTCATTCTGGGAATTTCCCATACATTTTGACTAACCCAGGGCTACTTGATTAAGTGTCCCAATCCGCATGTTCATAGTTTTATACTGCGTCCTAGGATAAAACAAATACCCCTGCTGGTGACCCGGGGAGCCTTCATAAAATTGCCCAGAGATCTGCGAACATGCCGCATTTGTAATAAAACCAGACAAATTATAAAGTTTGTGCCAGGTGTTAACGCAATGTGAGAAATTGTGGTCTAAATATATGTGTATGTTGGGACATTTTGTAAGCGATTATGACGCCATTAAGACCACTTTTGTAATTATTGCCTAAATACAGACTCTGATACAGTCCACATATTTTTTATTTATTTTATTTATTTGGATTTGTATAGCGCACATCTGCCCAGGGGCTGAAAGCATTCTTACTTGTTACAGGCATACATGGTATATATATATATAGATACAATGCAGAACATATTTGCATATTTACATACAGTTGTGCTTATTTACATACAGTTGTGAAAATACAGTAGGATAGGTAAGGTGGGATGGAGTTAGTTAAACAGCGTGGTTTTGAGTAGTCTGCGGAAGACATGGTATGAGTTTTCGTTCCTAAGCGCGGTGGGGAGTGCGTTCCAGTTTTTGGGTGCTAGGTGTTGAAAGCTAGACCCCCCGGCTTTGCTTCTTTTGAATGGGGGTACGTAGGTCTGGTTGGTAGCACTGTTTACCCTATGGAAACAGATTAAACCTCTCTTCATTGATTAATCGTACTCTGTATGTCAGTATACGAGGTTGGAGTATTGGAGGAAAGTGAGACCCCTGCACTATGGTTACGGTCTAGTCGAAGAATTGGTTGCATCCTGCAGCCGGGAACAAGGTTTGTTTGGGACAAGCTCCGAAATTCCCAAAGTGAAAAAGGACAAGATTAGAGGAGCAAACCTTGTTTGTGATGGCGCTGGACTTCATTCGCATCCTTGGTTATGGATTAGTTTAAGGCAAGTCAGAAAGGGAAACCCTTGGAGTTTGTTCAAAGTTTGGTTTTTATTACTTTAATTATTGTACTGCACAAAGGTGCTCATAGGTATCGGGCACGTATAGTGCGAATCACATGTGAAAAAGCCAACTCGTGTTTCGACCAAAGTCTTTATCAAGGCGACACAGCCTAACCAGAGCTCCAGGATGGTCAGGGGTGATGGCCCTGGCCATGGGCGCCTGTCTTCCTTGTTGATCGACCATCCCCAAGTTCAGCAGTGGTCCCAGTGAACCCCTGCATGGTCCCGTCCCTTCCCAGAGGGAAAAGCTGTAATTCAGCTCAGCCAGAGCTCTAGCATGGTTGGGTGTGATGGCCCTGACCTTGGGCGCCTGTCTCCCTTGTTGGTCGACCTTCCCCAAGTTCAGCAGCAGTCCTAGTGAGCCCCGGCAGGGTCCCGATCCCTCCCCGAAGGTAAAACCTGTTACTCAGACCAGCCAGAACTCCTCAATGGTAGGGGTGATGATCGCCCTTTGGTGCCTGTATCCCTTGTTGGTTGACGGTCCCCAACTTTAGTGGCGGTCCCAGGCAGCCCCGGCAGGGTCCCCATCCCTCCCCAGAGGGAAAGCTATAACGCAGGCCAGCTAGAGCTCCGGGACAGCTGGGGTTGCTGCCTGTGGACTTGGGTGCCTGTCTCCCATGTTGGGCGACCGTCCCCATGTCCAGCAATGTTCCCAGGGAGCCCCAGCATGGTCCTCATCCCTCCATGAAGCGAAAAACTGTAACAGAGGACAGCCAGGACTCTAGGATGGTCGGGGGTGATGGCCTCAGACTTGTGCACATGTCTCCCTTGTTGGACGACCATCCCCAAGTACAGCGGCGTACCCAGGGAGCACCAGCAGGGTCCCTGTCCCTTCCCAGAGGGAAAAGCTGTAATTCAGCACAGCCAGAGTTATAGGATGGTCGGGGCTGATGGATCCATCCTTTGGTGTTTGTCTCCATTGTTGGTCGACTGCCGCCAAGTTCAGTGGCGGTCCCAGGGAGCCCCGGCAGGATCCCCATCCCTCCTCGGGGGGAACAGCAGTAACACAGCCTAGCCTGAGCTCCAGGATGAAGTGGGTTATGTCCCCAGCCTTGGGCGCCTATGTTCCATGTGGGTCGACCTCCCCTAGGTCCAGCGGTGGTCCCAATGAGCCGCAGTAAGGTGCCCATCCCTTCCCAAAGGGAAAACCTGTAGCGCAGGCCAGCCAGAACTCCTGGATGGTTGGGGGTATTGTCCTCGGCCCTTGGCGCCTGTCTCCCATGTTGAGCAACCATCCCCAAGTCCAACGCCGGTCCAAGTGAGCCCCGGGAGGGTGCCATCTCATCCCGGTGGGAAAACGTGTACGCAGGCCAGCCAGAGCCCTGGGGTGGCCAGGGTTGCTGCCTCTGGGCTTGGGCACCTGTCTCATGTTGGGCAACCGTCCCCAAGTCCTGCGGAAGTTCCAGTGAGCCCCGGCAGGGTGCTCATCCCTTCCCAAAGGGAAATGTTGTAACACAGGCCAGCCAGAGCTCCGAGACGGCCAGGGGTGCTGCCTCCCGTATTGGGCACCTGTCTCCCTTGCTGTTCTACCAAACCCAAGTTCAGTGGCGGTCAGTGAGCCCCAGCAGGGTCCCCATCCCTTCCCAGAGGGAAAAGCTGTAACTCAGTTTAGCCAGAGCTCCAGGACAATAGAGCGTGTTGCCCTCAGCCTTGGGCGCCTGTCTCCCATATGGGTTGACCATCTCCAAGTTCAGCGGCAGTCCCCGGGAGCCACTGGCAGAGTCTCTGTCCTTTCCCGGAGGGAAAAGCAGTAATACAGGCCAGCCAGAGCACCGGGACAGCCGGGGGTGCCGCCTCAGGGCTTGGGCGCCTGTCTCCCTTGATGATCGACTGTCCCCAAGTCCAGCGGCAGTCCCAGGGAGCCCTGTCAGGGTCCCCATCCCTCCCCGGGGGGGCAAATCTGTAATGCAGGCCAGCCAGAACTCCTGGATGGTAGGGGGGTGATGTCCCCGGCCTTGGGCTCCTGTCTCCCTTGTTGGTCGAAGTTCAGCGGCAGTCCCAGGAAGACCTGGAAGTGTGCCAATGTCTCCCTGGAGAGAAAAGCTGTTACGCAGCCCACCCAGAGCTCCAGGACGGTCGGGGCTGCTGCCCCTGGCCTTTGGCACCTGTCTCCCATGTGCGTCCACCGTCCCCAAGTTCAGCGGTGTTAGGACTGATTTTCTATGCTCTGGTCTGGTGGACAGATGTATAGAAGGCCAACCTATATTGTGACAGGAACAACTCTGGGAAGCTGTAACCAAACCAGTTCAGGTAGCAGTGACAAGCAGCATAGGCTAGGTTCTTCATAGGGGGGGGGCTTGTTAAGGGTCTGCAATGAGGTCACACAATGGTAATCACAAACAGGATGTATAAAAATAGTTATTTAATCATGGCCAAAACACACTATAGAAAAATGACTACAAGCAGGTAGACATATCACACAGTATGGAGGAACTAAATACATATATACATTCACTCGTTTGTAAGGCATAATACACATCAAATACTCCTACAAATGAAAGTTTAGACAAGTAGTATGCACAAAAATGTCCACAGAGATGATCCCTAGCTAAAACTCTCCACCCCTATGTTGCCTGGGGCCTTGTGCCCAATAGTTCAGGATACAGTTCCACAGGGGTCCAGTGAAGGATTCTTAGGGTTAGGGTTCAAGATAGACTAATGCCCAAAATAAGCAGTCAGAAGTCATGCATAGGCAAGTTATGGCAAAGCCAAAAGTGTTATAATTAAGGTTTATTATAAGAGTATAGGGGTAGGTTAGAAGCTTTGTAACTTACCCCCCTTACTCCGAATCTTCCCCAGACTTGGCAGAACGAAGGAAGGTCGCCCTAAGTTGTTTTTGTTTTGCCGCCGAGATCCGCGGTCCTCGATTCCCATGGGTTGCAGGTTTGTGCTTAACTAGGGTTGGGTGTCTTTTGTTGGTGCAAGGACTCTTGGTCAAAGAATGCAAAGAAACTCGATGCAGCACCCCTCTCAGGATTGAACTTGGATCAGGAAAGCAGGTTTCAGACGATGCACACCGCGCTCTGTGATGCAAACGGATTCAGTAGCAGCGGTCCTACTTTCCCTTCTATCTTGGATCCCCTGTGTGCTAGGACGCCAGAATTTCGCAGGAGGTAGTCTTGCAGTGGCAGCTGAAGGTCCACCAAGTTTCAGACCGATGCCGGCAGCACAGTAGCCCAAAAACAAAGCTGGTCAGCAACAGGACGGTTCCAGGGCACTACCGAAGACTTCCTTTGGCAGGGCACCGAGCAGACCTCTAGAATGGATGGTCCCTTCACTCCAAGGGTCGTAGCACCTTCGCAGGACTACTAAATAGCAAGACAGGGCTCCTGCAGGACAGCAGCAGAAGTTGGTTGCCAGGCCTCCTTCAGTCGGGTCTCTAGTCTCTTCGCAGGTCTCGCAGCTGGATAGGATACCTGGCTCCTTCGGGTTTCTCCAGGATCTCTGAAGAATGGGTGCAGGGGTCCTCTTCTTATCCTGTATGTATGTATTTAATTTTTGTATAGCGCCGGTAGCCCACGGGCATCAGGGCACTTGTACATAAAACACTGATACTGCGAGACGGACGACACATACGAGACGGACGACAAGTACGAATAGCTACTGCCTTAAGAGTGCCCCTGAGAAATGGCCTTCACCCGAATTCTCATCTAAAAAGCCAGGTAAGAGCTGAAGCTCTCTTTAGCCAATAGAAAACTAGCCCACACACACCCCAGCAGTGGCTTAGTCAGGACCACTGGCGGGAACATTCATGCATACCACTTAGACACACTGAAACCAGAAAGTGGATTGGAGTCAGACTGACCCAGCTCACATCCTGCCAGCAAACACACACCGCCCTCCAGTAACCTGCCAAAAGCTCCTGCTTTCCCGGGCACTGTACGTCCTTATAAGGATTTTCCTGGCCTCTGAGGCCAAGAAGAAGGCTAAAGAACATCATGGCAAAAGAACAGGTGAAAAATCTCGTGGCATGGCCATGTTTGATCAGTAGCCACAGTTAGTAGCCAAACGCGGTAAAAGCAGTAAAGCTAATACAAAATTCCCCAAAAAGTGGGGAAAAGTCACTGCTGCCTCCAGCCGATCCTTTTAGCACACCTGGAGTAACCAAAAAGCCTCTGATTGATAGTCTAGGGCAAAACAAAAAAGCACCCCATTGTACTGCAGTGTAAGCTGCTTTACACAATGATAAAAAAGTTACCACAAGTGATAAAAAAGCGGAAGTGATAACCAAAAGTAGTAACATCGACAGCCTGAACGACAACACTTTCCCCATGACATATGAGCAAAGGCCAATGCAGTGAAGCTTAATGCTTCACTGTAGTGCAAAAGGTACAGGTAGATTCAAAACTAAATGCAAAAAGTTTAGGGGTTCCATAAATATGGAAGGAAAGGTGCAGTAAAGATAATCTTTCCTAATACCCCCCCTCCCACCCCCAGACTAAGGGACAGGGGGAACTAATCCATCCCTGGATGGGTCCTCTGTTCCAGTTGGTTATCCCTGTTGGACAGCCCATCAACATTGCTACATTTGGAATCTGGCCTATGCCCAATAATGAAGTTCAAGGCCTGCAGACTCATGAACCACCTGAGCCACTTTGGATTCTCTCCCTTAACATCCATCAACCACTTCAAAGGTTTAGGGGGAGCATACACAGTGAAGTGAGTCCCATGGAGGTAGGACCTCAACTTCCTAAGGCACCATACAATAGAAAAACAACTCTTCTCCAGCTGGGGCCAACTGAGTTCTCCACTCCTAAACTGGTAGCTGACTAGACATATAGGGTGTTCTCCAACTTTGTCATTTAGCTGTGAAAGTCTTCCCACTATCCCGGTGTCATAGGCATCTTTCTGCACTAAGAAAGGTCTCTTTCAATCAGATGCCCTTAAACCATGGGCCTGACCTAGGCATTCGTTCAGGCCAGAGAAGGCCTTCTCACACTCAGGGGTCCATAAGAACTCTTTGGGTCCCCTGTGCGTAGTGAGGGCAGTCAGGGGGACAGCTTTATTTCTATAAGCTGCCAATTTGCTCCTGTATTTCCCAGTGAGGCCCAGGAAAGTCCTCACTTGAGCTTCGGTAGTGGGGGTTGCCCAGTTCTGTATATGAAGTACTTCACTGACAGGAGGTTGCATCTTGTCCCCACATACACCATCTTCATGCATGGGGAAGGCCCATGGCTCCTGTTCAGTTTGACACTTGGCTGTCTGCCTGACCAAGTTCGGCTGATGAAGGTCCTGACACCCAGTCTCTTGAGTTAGTCCCAGTTACTTCCAAGTGGGGTTTGAATCTGCCATGTCATCCAGACATGTATTGCTGAGATCCACTTTCCCATTCAGAACAGGGGCTAAGCTCAGGTAATGGGTGTCAGTTGCAGCCACCAATCCAGAAGTCAATACACTGAAGTAAGCCTCTGAAAAAGCTGAAACTTCTGTCTCCTCCTCAGCACAGACTGACAGGGATATGTTGCCATATCCTACAGAGAGATCATGACAGCAACTGTACTTTTCAGCAGAGAGCTGATCCACTAAGGTGTTACCTCCTTATTGAAGAGTGTGCTTCTGTCTTGGGGACAGAACACAGAGCTCTAGTGTCCATACAGAATCCAAAACTGGCTTTACCTGTATATTCCTTCAGTTCCTCAGAACTGAACTCTTCACATCTTGAATGCTCATATACTTTGTTCCAACACAGGGTGGATCTCACACCAACTGTCAACTTTCTCTTGGTTTTGAGCCACCACAATACCCAATCTTGGTGGGTTCACTTATTCCCAGAATACAGTCTGGTTTACACCATCCTGTTATAAAGTGTGTGAGTGACAGCAAGGGGGGAGATTGCCTCAGCAAACTCTCCAGCTCACCTTGCTGATGTGCGTTCAGGTGAGGAGACACTAGGCCATCCTCACTGAAGACATTGGAAGGGCTGCTTTGACAAAGGGCAGGGAGAGACACAGATTTTGCTGGCTCCCACTCTATAGTCATAACCAGGGCTCCAATGTTATCCCTCAAGATAAAATTCTCCATACTGTTTTCAGGAAACTGCATGGCAACCTGTCCAGGTTCACCAAAGCCTTGAGAATAGTTTACCTTGCCCAGCTGTGAAAAATGGCCAGACCCAGACCACTGACAGGTGGTTAGGGATTTACTGAACAGGTTTGACAGGGGAAAGTCCCACCTCCTTCTCTGGGGGTCACTGAGAGCTCCAATCAAACTCCTGAGAGATCTGACACATCTCTCTCTCAGACTATCCTGTGAATGACAGTTCAGTGATACTTGACAGGTCACTTCACCATCCTTCCACTGGGTCTGACCACTACTGAGCACAGCAGAGGAGCTACCCCTGTAGCTGTCATTCAGTATGGTCTCAATGACTGACTTGGCAGTCATTCCCTGTGGGCTGGCACAAGGCCAAATGGGATTGTGATCGGCAATCACCAATTGCAACCTATTGCCTGAGGTCTCCAGGGTCAAAGGGCTAATCAAGTTAGGCCTTGTCTCTGGTAGCAAGGAGTTCACTCCTAAAAGTGAATTGTGGAGTAAATGAATTCTTGTCTCACTCCTGTCAATCTAGTGACAGAGAGAGAGACTCCTACATTGCTTTTCCTTTGGGACCCCCATCATGGACCAGCAGGAATGTGTGTTAGACCATACAAATGATATCCTAACACTAGGATGAATCACCAGAGTAATGTCACACACCAACTGTAGAAGGAAGGGCCTCACAACCTGAGTAACCTCCAACCCCTCAAGGTTTGCTCTGGTGGGCTCTGTGTACTTACTTTGCAGTAACTCACCTTCCTTGTGAATTCTTTGCTTCACTGGAGGAGAATCCTCCCATTGGATGCAGGCCTTTCTCCATAGGCCTAACCATGATGGTTTCCTTTTCTGTTGGCCCATAATTCTGTTCTCCTAGGACTCTCGTCTACCTGTATATTAGGCAGCTGAGGAGGCCCATAGGATCCAAGGTTTTCTGGGGGTCCCTCTTCCAAACTAGGAATGGGGACACTTCCAACTACCTCAACATCAGTTGTAGGTAAGGCAGGGGGAATATTCTCCTTCCCTCTGCCTCTGTTTCTGACTCCATTGGCCATGGGTCTCCCCTTAGGCCTAGGCTTTCCCTTAGGCTTGGCTAAAACAGCCTGATTTTGAGACCTAGTGCCTGAAGGTTCTGGTGAGGGTCTATCAGGACCTACGTCTTCAAGACTCAACTCACCCAGCACTGAGTATCCCCCACAGGAAGTCTGTCAAGAACCTGTGTTTTTACCATGAAAGAAGCTACATCAGTAGGACTGGGCCCAGTGTTCCTAACAGTAGATGTAGTTACACTTTCTACCTGAACACTATCCTCAACAGAATTATTACTATGCAATAGGACTGGGATGGGAGCCAATGCTCCAGCACTGCTAGTTTCCAATGAATCTAGACTAACTTCAGACTCTTCCTCTGAGGGAATGCAGTCTAAAGGGAAGGGCACCACTGCCGTCTCTTCTTCCTCATACTGAGAGAAGGCCAGGCTGGCAGAGTGGACCACCAAGGTCTTACCCTTACATTTGTGGTCCCCCTTCTCGTGGTCACTTGCTCCACAAGTGTAACAAGTCCCACTGGCACTTGACACATAGGGAGGCTTAGAGTAGCCACTCACCTGACCTGCTTGGGATGGTTAGTCCCACAACCCTGACCTGATTCTGATGACTTCCCCTTATTAACATTTTTGTGGGCCTTCTTGGACATAGTTTTATCAGTATCCCCACCCTCTTTCTCTTTCTGCTTGTTTCCCTCCTGCTCACCTGAAGCAGGCTTGTCCTTATGGGACACTCTATGTGAAACCCATAAGTCAGCAGCAATGGCTAGCTTCTTTGGGTTTAACCCATTTGAGTCAGCCAAATGCGGCTTCAGCTCTGGGGATCAAGAGGCAAAAATATGTTCAAGCATGACCAAATTGATCATGCCATCAAAGGTGGTTACCTGATAGCCTTCTATCCAGCCACACAAGTTCTTCAAAGAATCAGCAACAAAACGTACATAGGTGTTAGGCAGAATTATATGCAGTACCCTTTGGGAACACCACACACAATTAAGACTACAAGTGACAGTACAAATTCACCTTTGGTACAAACCTGTACTACACAGTTAAAGTGGTAGCAGTGGCTGAGCAGCCAGACTTATCTCAAGAGTAAGTGAGCTGTATCAAATAGTTACATAAAGGACAGCAATTACTATGATTCAGGCAAACACTGACTCAAGGTTTTCAAGTAAAATAATATACATTTATTTCACTCTTCAGTTGTATAACATTACACTATTATATGCAGTTTAGAAATCACACTCTTAATACACCACACCACTCCCCATAAATTCCAGACAAGTTAAGCTCACAAAATGAAGTGGGAGCAAAATGGCACTCCAGCAATTTAAAAGGGAGGGAAAAATAAAGTTAATAGAAATCGAACCACAACAACAGGTAAGTACTCAGGGCAATTGAGCAAGAGGAACTACAGTGATAGAATCAGGTAGAAAAGGCTTAGGGCCAAAGTCAATGGGTCAAAAGTCTTTTGCTCAAGATCACACAGTTCAGGGTAGTTCGCGGTAAAGTTGGTGCCACGGATTCCAGACGAGGTTGGTTGGCAGAATAGTTAGTTCAAAGAGAAGAGAAGGACAAGCCCTCGTTTTGGAGAAAGATGTCAAACACTTTCACCACGGCTGAACGAAACGAACAACTGGATTTGCACAGTACCTTAAAACGGAGAGGAAGCTGTAGCTGAGCCGGATGTTCCTGGTAGTTCCTGCAGGCTCACGGTTCCTGAAGCGACTGTCGGACTGACAAGAAGTAGGAAGACTGGAGGGTCCTGCACTACCCAGGGAAGAAACCAGCAACAGAGCAAATCAACGAATAAAAGGTGCGCTCCTTAAAACCCAAGCAGTGTCCGACCTTCCTGTCTATCCGGCCCACTGTAGCTCTGTACAGCGAATTCGACCAGAGGAGGGGTCCTGGCTTGAAGTTTGGGCAAACTGGTTGGTCCCACCAGCTCAAGGGAAGATGTTTCCTGGAGGATCTTCTCTGTCAGCGCATTCAGAAGATTCGGACCTGCAGCAGGGCTTCACCGGGCAGTTCAGCTGTTGTAGGGGTCCTCTTCCATCAGCTCCTCGTTGGTTATTTCGTTCCTGTGGGGACTCTGCTCTTCCAGTCCCAGAGACCTGCTTTTTATGCAGTTTTCTCCCATTCATACAGCCTTGCTTTCAATCACACAGCAGGGTGGCTGTCCTGGCAAGGACAGTCACCCAGCCAATCAAACAGGAGTGCGACTTGTGTTACCAAGGGAACCCATGGCAGGGGTCCTAAGACCCCTCCCTCACATCCTGCCTACCCAGACTTTCAAGCGCCTTAAGGGGGGCTTCTGTGCAGAAGCCCGCGAAAAGACAGCAAACAAAGGGACCAAACCTGGTTTGGCACGCAGAGTAAAGGACGAGAAAGACATTTACAACAAGCAATGGCGAATAAACCCAGCCAAAACCATAATAAAATATATATGGTCAAGCGGGTTTATGTTTGAGGCTAATATAATAGCCTAAAACAAAACCATGGTTATTTAAGATAACCGCGGTATAAAAAATAGGGTAGTCACCAGCCAAGTCTTGATGTAAAGGAAGCGAAACAATGCTCCAAGAGACACAGACAAAAAGGGATAAGAATTAACCCTTTCCAATACTCCATGTAAGATGGGGTGTACTGGGTCTGTGGTTTAAAGTGACTAAAATAAAGTTAATGGCAACTTTATCTTTTCTGGGGGACAGTAGTCAGCCCCAGAAAATGGAGTCAGTGGGAAATCTCAAAGACAACCCTGTGTCACTGTACTGAAGGTGCTGTTTAACACACATAAAAAATATGGTGCCATGGAGTAGGTGGGGCTCCTTTGCCCAATATCACACAAAAAGTAAAAACACACACAGCAAAATACATGTAAGAGTGGGAAAAAGGCTCACACTCTTACCAGGTGAAAAAAATAAACCCTAGAAATCCAGCAAAGCTGCTGAGGGACTCATTAGGTAAGGGAAATCAGCCATTTATGTGAATTCTCCCTAACAAGAGGTCATGCATTATTTTTGTATTCTCTAAACCTCCTCAAGTATTGGGCAGGGGTCTTCCCAAACTTGAGGATCAGAGATTGCTTCAGTTATACAACGTCTAATCTATCAGCCTTTCACATTTCCATAATGGCACTGCAGCCAGAATGGGGCAGTCTGCTGATCAACCATGCAATCCTGTCAGCATCACTCATTCCTTGTACCTCACATGCATATTCAAAGGTTACAAGCCAGTCAATTATATAATTCTTCTCTTCATGCATACTCAAGAGATCTTTAGGAAACCTAGGATGTGAAGAGAACCCAGAACCATCTCCAGATCCTCTGGAAGAACCTTGTGAAGCCAGAATCCTGGCAAGCCCCAGCTGGTGATCCCCGTATTTCTGCCTTTCAACCCTCTCAGTTTCCAATTTGGCCATTTCAAACTCAAGCTCTTTCTCTTTGAGCCTGAGTGTGTCCCTTTCCAAATTGTACAATGCATCAGCATTTGAGGAGGTCACAACCAGAAGTTCAGAGGATGCACCTTCTCCCTCCTCAACACCAGCCACTGTAGTGGCAGTAAACACATTACTGGTGCTGGGTCCAGCCCCAGCTCCACTATCAGGACCATTTGTCAAGTTAGGCACAACATTGTTTCTTTCAATGTCCAGAATTTTAACAACTAACTCAGCTTTTGTGCCAGAGCCTGTCAAGCCCCTCTCAGCACACAACTTTGTCAATTGGTCCACTTTTGAGGCACTCGAAGTGGTGAAAGTAAATGTTTCCATGATATTCAGAATAGTGGGTGACTTGTATCTACAAGGCAATCCAATATTATAGTGTTCTGTGTAAATATAATCTGGACACACCACCAGTGATCTACACTGTGGTACCCATTACAGATCCTTTTCACAAAACACCCAGATGTTATGTGGAGAGGGTCATCCCACTGCTGTACACCAATTTGTTAGGACTGAATTTCTATATTCTGGCCTGGTGGACAGATGTATAGAAGGCCAACCTATATTGTGACAGGAACAACTCTGGGAAGCTGTAGCCAAACCAGTTTAGGTAGCAGTGACAGGCGGTCTAGGCTGGGTTCTTGAGTGGGGGTGAGCTTGTAACGGGTCCACAACGAGGTCAAACAATGGGAATCACAAATTACACATAGACAGGATGTATAAAAATACAGTTATTTAATTATGGCCAAAACACACTATAGAAAAATGACTACAAACAGGTAAGACGTATCACACAACACTACTAAACTAAATACATATATACATTCACTTGGTTGTAAGGCATAATACAAATCAAATACTCCTGCAAAGGAAAAGTTAGACAAGTATTATAATTAAGGTTTATTATACGCCCATTTACTTATAATGAGAGTATAGGGGTAGGTGAGAAGCTCTGTAATTTACCCACCTTACTTCGAATCTTCCCCAGACTTGGCAGAACAAAGGAAGGTCGTCTTACGTTGATTTTTCCACCGAGATCCGCAGTCCTCGATTCCCAGGGTTTGCAGGTCTGAGAATAACTGGTTGGTGTCTTCTGCTGGTGCAAGGACTTTTGGTCGAAAAACTCGATGCAGCAACCCTCTCACGACTGGGCTCGGGTCAGGTAAGCAGGTTTCGGACGATGCACACTGCGCACTGTGATGCAAACGGACTGAATAGCTGTGGTCGGGAATTAATGGTCTCTCAACTCCAAGGGTCGTAGCACCTTCGCAGGACTACTAAAGATCAAGAGCAGGACAGGGCTCCTCCAGGACAGCAGCAGAAGTTGGTTGCCAGGCCTCCTTTAATCTGGTCTCTTCACAGGTCCTGGAGCTGTATAGGATACTTAGCTCCTTCAGGTTTCTCCATGATTTCTGAAGATTGAAGATTGGGTGCAGGGGTCCTCTTCTTATCCTAAAAGCAAGGCAAGAGTTGAAACTCCCACTAGCCAATAGGACTAGCCCACACACACCCCCTAGCAGTGGTCCAACCAGGACCACTGGCGGGAACATTCATGCATACTACTCAGACACACTGAAACCAGAATGTGGATTGGAGTCAGACTGATCCAGCCCACATCCTGCCAGCAAACACACAGTCCTCCTGTAGCACGCCAAAAGCTCCTGCTTTCCCCGGCACTGGAAGTCCTTACAAGGATTTTCCTGGCCTCTGACGCCAGGAAGATGGCTAAAGAACAAGATGGCAAAAGAACAGGCTAAAAGTCTCGTGGCACGGCCATGTTTGAACAGTAGCCACAGTTAGTAGCGAAAAGCAGTAAATCTACAATGAAATTCCAATAAAAGTGGGGAAAAGTCACTGCTGCCACCAGCCTATCCTTTTAGCACACCTAGAGTAACCAAAATCCTTTGAGTGTTAGTCTAGGGCAAAACAAAAATGCTGCAAAAAGCACATGTCAGATTAAAAAATAAAAGCCAAATGTTTAGGTTTTCTGAACCTGTAGTCCCTGTTAAGTGAAATAGTGCTTTATTGGATGTATGGGGATGCAATAATAAGACTGACTCAGGAAGTTGGCAAAACTTTACTGTTTTAATATCAATTGTCTAAAACAGGGAGTACAATGGTCATCAATGGATGTCTCACAGCATAATCTCTCACGAGATCTCTCGAAGCGTTTCATAAAATAAAAAATTACATTTATATAGTTAAAACTCGTCCTCATTGACGTCATACTATGTGGCAAACTAAGAAAACCTAAGTGAGATTATAGTAGGTTAACAGGGAAAATCTAGGTATACTTTCTATGGGGATAGGATTGTGATTGTGTCTCTACAGTCAGGTGGACAACTATGCCCACCCCTAGTGCAAGTCATCTTCATTGTCATAAAACACACAACGTTTAATTGGCTCCTTAAACCATAGGGCTCTTTGCTACGTGGCCCTCTACAATTGGTTGGCACGCTTGTACCCTTCTGGAATATTCCACTCGCTAGCAGCACGCAAGATGGTACCCCAGGTGCTTGGTGGGTGGACTTGACCATGCCTGCCCACCCAATTAGTCCATCATCCATCATCACTCATGCCTTCTGCCAGTTAAATTGTCTTTGGACTCAGCCTTGCAAAGTATCACTGCTCCTGTGAATAGAAGGGTGTGCAAGCATGCTCTTATCTTCAAGTCTCGGTGTAGCTTGCCCAAAGTCTATTTCCATCTAGACCATGTGACAGCCGTGTTTGAGCTCCCTTCTTCACATTTAATGGTATTAAATGAATAAACTTGGCACTTGTGGCATCTTTCCTTTGCACCTTAACAGGGGCTTATCTTGCTTCTCACATCCTTTGTATCTTTCCATGATAGATAACCAGTTCTGGGCTGCCCTAACCCTTGACACTGGGCCTGACAGTATTCTCGATTCTTCCATGCTCGTCAGCGGTTTTTCTTCTGTTGCGCCACCATGTTCAGCCCTTCTGTTCACGGGGTCCTAGTTTGCTAAAACATGACATGGAACATCCAGATACTATATAATGGCGCCATCGCCTGCAGTCTATTCACTATGTGTAGCCAGCCTTCATGATTACTTAGTCTACTTGCGTTATAGCATCTGTACAGTTATAAAACGGGTTGCATTTTCTTCAGTGCTTTTTGCACATGTAATCTTCATTCTGCACGTAAAGGCCCACTCAATCCATTACTTTGCCATCAGATTCTATACCGTCTATTTGCCTTCTTTCTTGGCATCTCTTCTTGGCGCGTCATCTTTGCTTCATGTGATGTCACCTGTCTTCTCTTTCTTTCATCTTTACACGTCTTCAGGGATCTCTCTCAAGAGACTGTCAGCTCTTCGCGGATACAGGAAGAAAGGTTTTCCAATAGATTGTGTTCTCCTACGTATTCCTCATCTTAGATATTCGTATCTTCCAGCTTGCTGCTTTGGAAATATTTCACTAGAGGGCGCTGTGCTCGAGGCCGAGGCGTTGAATGACCCTCAAGGGCCGCCATCGACCATCAAAGTCATCCGTAGTATAAAGGGCTCGAGCTGCGCCCATTAGCCTCAGTTCCGTTTTTCCGATAGCTTGCTGCGTGACACAAAAACGGCACCTCAGTTCTTGACTCATTGTCTTCATCGTCGAATCCTTTCTCGCCTAAAACTGGCTTTAAAACATGTCAGAAATGCAGGAAGAAAATGTCGATCACCGACCCCCAATCGAAATTGTCTCTGGTGCTTGGGTCCTGACCATCGGGTCGACGAGTGCGGTTCCTGTCAGGCGATGACCAACAAGGCTCTGAAGGAACAAAGAGACATAGGTCGAGGAAATCGAGATCGAGAAGTCACTCGAGGAAATCTTCCTCGTCTTCGTCGAAAAAATCTAAGAGGCACCACTGATCTCTTTCTTCCTCCTCCTCGTCGGCGGACACAAGAGTCATCCCCTACCCTTCCAAACATGATTCCCCTGAGAAATGGGAGGCTTTCAGAACCTCCATGTTAACATTTTTCGAGAATGCGAAAGACCAGACGCGTGAGGTCCGATGAGGGTGCCATCGGAGGATATTTCCCCGACACCTAGTAAAAAATCAGACCTACTGGTGCATAAATCGGAGGTAACATTGGGCAAGATGGCATTGGGAACCCACCCGCCATCGAAGTCTATGTCGAAGGCTACTTCGACGCATCCCTCGAAGGCGCTCTCGTAGCCGACCTCGAGGATGACGTTGATGCCTCCCTCGATGGCATCAAAGCCTCCTTCAACGCTATCAAAGCCAGCATCGATGACCACAACGCCTTCGACCCCATTATCAAGGCCAGCGCTAATTCCGGCGCCAAATCGACACCCTTGTCGAAGCCAAGATCAGTGCCGGTCAAAAAGTGTTCCAGCCACAGCCTAGACAGGATTTTTTCAGATCAATGTCTTCCACTTTTGAGGAACAATCCTCTGAAGAGGATGTTACTCCGGCTGGAGTACAATTTGGGACTAGGGATATCCCGGAAGAATTAGTAGACCCTAATTCTAAAATGGCAGATTTACATGAATACCTTCAGACAGCCAGTGGCCTGGATACCTCCCCTCAGGTAGATTTTGATAGACCTGACCCTGCAGATCGTGCAGATGCAGGGTACAGAAACTTAATAGAGTAATTGAATTCATGGGATGGAATGCACATTTCCCAAATTTTGACCAATATGACATGACGGACATCCTTAATGAAGGACCAAAAAAGGACCCTGTCCTCCTTTTTCATAGGGCATTACAAAAAAGAGTTATGGCCACATGGGAAACACCAGATGCTGGCCCAGCTACAAATAAAAAGTTTGTAGGGAAGTATAGGCCTTCCTCAACTGACCCTGAATACCTATCAAAATATCGCTCACCTCAGAGTTTAGTGGTGCAGATTTCCACAGTCTACGAGACAGTCAGCCTACCCTTCAATCCCCCCGGATAGGGATGACAAAAGGATTGATGCCTGGGCCCGGAAAGCTTTTTCTTCAGGCAGTATGGCCTTAAAATCCACAAATGTGACTTGCACTCTTGCAAGGTTCACATACACCCTGGTGAATTGTATGACGGCAGCGGCTGAACACATCCCTGAGGGCGAGGAACAGGAAGGTTTTCTCGCAATTGTCAGAGATGGAAAGGAGGCTATGAGGGAATGCCTCCAATCAGGGCTGGACACTGCTGATAGCATAAGCAGGTCCATTGCGTCCAGTACAGTCCTGCGCAGATTTGCAGGGCTGAGAAGATCGGGTTTTGCACCGGATGTGCAATCCAGATTGCTCAATATGCCTTTTGATGGCTTGAGGTTGTTTGGCAGCAAGGCAGACGAAAGTTTAGAAAAGCTGCAGACCTCAAAAGAGGCTGCTAAATCTCTTAGTGCCTCTATAAGACAACCTCAACAACACTCCTACTCAGGGTCATCTTCCTGGATGAGTCGTCCTTTTCGTTTTTATTCCTTATTTGGGAGAGGGAAAGGACAGGCCAGTCAGAAAGGACAACAAAGAAAAATCCTTCATGGTGGAAGAGGAAAAGGTGCTAGATCAGCCCCACCAGCGGCAACTGTCCCCTCAGCCACTGCTACAGCCGCTGCAAAGCCACTCTGAGGCCTTAACCCACAAGACCCCGGTGGGAGGCAGGATCACTCAGTATCTGAACGAATGGCGGGGCATTACTTAAGATGGTTGGGCACTGGAAACAGTGGACCATGGTTACTGCCTTTGTTTTCGACAAAGGCCTTGGGACCATCCACTGGGAGCCAGCTCTGCCAAAATTCCAGACCCGCCCCTTGTGCAGGAGATTTTAACCCTGCTAGAGAAAGGTGAGATAAAACATGTACCTGTAGCGGGGAGAAACAAGGGTTGGTACTCCCCTTAAGTTCTCATCCCAAAGAAGGACAGAGGATTGAGACCCATGAAACTTGAACAAGTTCCTCAGGAAGGACAAGTTTAAAATGGTAACCCTTTCTCAGATCCTTCAGGCTCTCCAACTCCAAGACTTGTTGGTATCATTGGACCTTCAGGATGCTTACTTTCATGTGCCGATCTATCTCAATCACAGGAAGTACCTGAGGTTCGCAAATGGCAATTCTCACTATCACTTTTCGAGTTCTGCCATTCGAGTTGACCTCCGCCCGAGGGTCTTCACCAAGCTGATGGCGGTGGTGGCAGCGAGTCTCAGGAGAGGGAGATTCACCTCTTCTCTTACCTGGACGACTGCTTAATCAGGGCTTGCTCACCCGAACAAGCAAAGGAACATCTAACCATGACTTGCCACTTCTTACACAGACTGGGCTTTTCCCTCAATTTCAAGAAGTCACAAATGATACTACTCCAAAAGCTCCAATTCATCGAAGCTATACTGGATACGTCCTTGGGAAACGCCTGGCCTCCCAAGGAGAGAGCTCACCACATTCTGCAGATGGTAACAAAGTTCCAGAATGCCCAGCGTCTACCGGCCTTCGATTTCCTCAGGTTGCTCGTTCTCATGGCATCCTGCATGCATTTTTCTGGTGCCAGAGGCCAGATTGAGGATGAGATCCCTTCAATGGGCCCTCAAAACTCAATGGTCTCAATTTTTGGGGAATATGTCAGATCATTTGCAAGTTCCAGCCAGAGTGGCTCAGGATCTACTATGGTGGGCTTACAAGGACAATATCCTCAAAGGAGAATCTTTTTGGCAACCATGGCCGGAGATAGTAGTGACGGACGCCTCATTCACGGGGTGGGAAGCCAACACCAACGATCTTACAATCAGCAGTCGTTGGTCTCCATCAGAATCCAAACTGCACATCAACCTTTTGGAGCTGAGGGCAATCAGACTAGCTCTGAAAGCCTTTCTGCCCTCTGTACAGGGAAAGAATGTCCTGATAATGACGGACAACAAGTGGCCATGTACTACCTCAACAAGAGAGGAGGCGTAGAATCACTACCACTGTGCAGAGAAGCAATGCAGCTCTGGTTCTGGGCAATACAAGAAGGAATCTCTCTGAGGCAGTTCACGTAACCGCAGAGCAGAACACGGCGGTGGACGCTCTGAGCAGGCTGAGCACAGTGTCCCACGAGTGGGAACTAGCTCAGGAAGTCCTTCTAGAGATCTTCACCCTTTGGGGAACCCCTCAAGTGGATCTTTTCATGACCAGGATCAACCGAAAGTGCTGCTCAGGGGAATTTCCCCCAAGAGGAGCTCTAGGAGACGCATTCGTGGTGGACTGAGTATTTCCACTGCTGTACGCGTTTCCTCCAGTCCCCGTGATTCCTCAAGTAATCAGGAGGTTGAGAAAGTTCAGGAAAACCGTGATCCTAATTGCCCTGGATTGGGCCAGGTGAACATGGTACCCAGACCTTCTAGACATGTCCATCTGCCCTCGAATACGTCTTCCACAGAGAGAGGATCTGCTCTCGCAGGTCAGGTTCTCTATCCAGAGGTCAATACGCTGAGCCTTCACGCTTGGCTTCTGAGAGGCTGAGATAGAAGGATTGGGACCTCCCGGATGACGTAATGGAGATTTTGCTTTCGGCCAGAGGCCAGCAACAATGTCCTTGTACGGGTGTCGTTGGAACGAGTTCAATAACTGATGCAGGGACAACAATGTGGGTCCATTCCTATGTAATACTCCAATGGTACTCTCTTTCCTGTTACATTTGGCCAATTTGGAGGCTCCAAGTTGGTACTATAAAGGAGTACTTAGCAGGTTCTATCTATTTTCAAGCGCTCCTCGGAAGAGATATCCTATTTTACAATGCCCTTGGTTATTCAATTCCTGAAAGGTCTGACAAATGTGTACTCTGCAACACCTTTTCAGGTACCCGTCTGGGATCTAAACGTAGTCCTAGAGTTTCTCACATGTATACCTTTTGAACAATCACATTCTTGCCCGTTAAGGCTTCTTACTTTGAAAACAATTCTGCTAGTGGCAATTACATTAGGCCGCAGGGTGAGTGAGTTGCATGCTCTTTCTTGTAAGCCTCCTCACACCATTTTCCATAAGGACATTATCCTTAGAGTCAAACCCTCTGTTTTACCGGAAATAGTCTCTGACTTCCACCTGTCACAGAAAATTACTTTACCTTCTTTCTACCCTCCCACTTCTTACGTTACGGAAAGGATAGTGAGAAAAACATTGACCCGCCCCACTAGAGCGGCTTACTCCCACTGCCTCCAGATACCTAAATTCAGGCAAAAAAAACAGGAGGTAGCAGCTTCTCAGTTAAAGCGGCCCAATATTGGAACACACTACCACTTGACCTTAGAAGAGATCAATCATATTACAGTTTCAAACGTAACATCCTTACCTGGTTACGATCTAATGATTGCCAAGTTTAACTTATGCTCACTGCATCAAGTTATCCTGAACCACCCCCATAGACCCTGTCGCAACTAACCTTTGTACCCATACATATACCTCTTTGTACCTAGCCTATGTACATACTCCTGATGTATATTTTGTATACTGTAATGATGTATAATCCCTTAGTTTGACTTGCTGATGTAAACTTTGTACCTTGCAATGATGTATAATCCCTTAGTTTGACTTGTTGAATGTGTACTGCCCGTATGTATGGAACTAAGCTTAAAGTAACCTTGTATGCTGTGGCGCCCAGTGCGCATTAGAAATTAATAAACAAACACAAACATGCAAGTAAGGAGGAAGAAAAATTACACAGACTGGACCCAAAAAGGGCTCTCAGTTTCTATATATCCAAATTGGCTAAATTCCGACAATCTGAACAACTTTTTGTCTTATATACCGGGCACAAATTGGGTCTAGCGTTATCAAAACAAACGCTATCCAGATGGAAAATCATAGCAATCACTGAATGTTATAAATTGGCTGGAAAAGAGCCCCCAAATGGACAAAGGGCTCATTAATCTAGGGGCATCGCAACTGCAACGGCTCTTCAGAGGGGTCTCCCAGTGCAGGACATTTGTGCAGCGGCCACTTGGTCGTCCATGCACACCTTCGTGAAACATTTTTGCCTGGATTCAACATCAGTTCAAGGAGGTCTTTTTGCAGAAGCAGTCCTACACACAGTGCATGACTAACTCTTTCTATCTGATACTCCCTCCTCCAAATTCATACTGCTATTGGAGCCGATCTAAGATGAGGAATACGTGGGAGGACACAATCCATTCGAAGAACAAGTTACTTACCAACTGTAACGTTCTTTCGATTGGATGTTCCTCCCACGTATTCCTCATCGACCCTCCCAGCCTACCCCACCGTACAGTTTACGCCAGTTGCACTCGAAACTCCTTCAGAGCCAAAGGTCAATAAAGCCTGGTCAGCCGATGCAGCAAATAACATTGTAAAAACAGAAATGCGGCTAACGGGCGCGGCTCAAGCCTTTTATACTACAGATGACGTTGATGGTCGACGGCGGCCGTCGAAGGACATTTGACGCCTCGGCCTTGAGCACAGCGCCCTCTAGTGAACAATCTCAGAAGTCGCAAGCTGGAAGATACGAATATCTAAGATGAGGAATACGTGCGAGGAACATCCAATCGAAAGAACGTTACAGTTGGTAAGTAACTTGTTCTTCTCAAAGGATGCCTTGCCTGAAAGGCTTTTCGTGCTATAGGCATAATTACTGGCGTTGTGCTTGTCGCAATTTCCGGTTCCCAACATATAGACAAAATTGGAGCGGGACTTCTGGTAGAGGCATTTGACTCCCCATCTGCAATTCCATAGAGATGGAAGAAAAGGTGCAGTAAAGAGAATCTTTCCTAACAGGGTGGCATTGTCACACTTCTAGGGCTCCAAGGTGAGGGACAGCAGTCCAAATCGTCCTGGAACTCTTTCTAGGCTGCGTTACAGCTTCTCCCTCTGGGAAGGGATGGGGACCCTGCTGGGGCTCATTGTGACCACCACTGGACTTGGCTTTGGTCGAACAACAAGGGAGACAGGTGCCCAAGCCGGGCCCCTAAGCTTTGGAATCAGCTCCCGGCATTGATAAGAGGCCTAACTTCGCTGATGGTGTTCAAGAAAGAATTAAAGACCCTGTTATTTTACTAGGTACTTTCTCTTACATCTCCTTTTCCACCTCGGATTCTGGATGGTACACTCTATGTTCTATGTTTTGTCTGTATCACTGTATGCACCCTAATGCCTGAGGGTCCATGGCACGCATTACAAATAACATAAAGTAAAGTAAAGGCAGCACTCCCGGCCGTCCTGGAGCTCTGGCTGGCCTGCGTTGCAACAATTCACTCTGGGAATGGATGAGCACCGTACCGGGGCTCACTGGGACTGCCGCTGAACTTGGGGACGGTCGTCCAACAGGAGAGACAGGTGCCCAAGCCTGGAGGTAGCAACCCTGGCCGTCCCAGAGCTCTGGCTGGCCTGCGTTAAATGTTTTCCCTCTGGGAAGGGATGGCACCCTGCCGGGGCTCACTGGGACTGGCACTGGACTTGGGTATGGTCGCACAACATGGGAGACAGGCGCCAAGGGCCGGGCACAACACCCCCAGCCATTCAGGAGTTCTGGCTGGCCTGCGTTACAGATTTTCACTCAGGGAAGGGAACCTTGCTGGGGCTCATTGGGACCACCGCTTGACCTAGGGACGGTCGACCAACATGGGACACTGGCGCCCAAGGCTGGGGACATCACCCCCTTCCATCCTGGAGCTCTGGCTAGGCTGTGTTACTGCTCTTCCTGCCGGGGCTCCCTGGGACCACCACTGAACTTAGCGACAGTCGACCAACAAGGGAGACAGGCACCAATGGATGGGCCCATCACACCCCGGCCATCATATAGCTCTGGCTGGGCTGAATTACAGCTCTTCCCTCTGAGGAGGGTTGGGGACCCTGCTGGGGCTCCATGGGACCGCCGTTGAACTTGGAGACCCTTGACCAACAAGGGAGACAGGCGCCCAAGGCTGGGGCCATCACCCCCGACCATCCTAGAGCACTGGCTGGGCTGAATTACTGCTTTTCCCTCTAGGAATGGACAGAGATCCTGCAGGGGGTTCCCTTGGACCGCTGCTGGACTTGTGGGTGGTCAGCCCACATGGGAGACAGGCACCAAAGGCTGGGGACATTCCCCCCGACTATCCTGGAGTTCTGGCTGGCCTGCGTTACAGGTTTCCCCTCCGGGAAGGGATGGGGACTCTGCCGGACTCCCTGTGACTGCAGCTGAACTTGGGGTTGGCCGAACAACAAGGGATACAGGTGCCCAATCCCGGGAAGCAGCACCGCCGGTTGTCCCGGAGCTCTGTCTGGCCTGCGTTACAGCTTTTCCCTCCAGTGAGGTTTGGTGACCCTGCCAGGGCTCCCTGGGACTGGCACTGAACTTGGGGATGGTTGCCCAACATGGGAGACAGGTGCCAAAGGCCGGAACATCACCCTCAGACCATCCAGGGGTTTTGGCTGGCCTGCGTTACATGTTTTGCCTCCAGGAATGGATACGGACCCTGCCGGGGCTCACTAGGACCGCCACTGGACTTGGGGATGGTCGGCCAACATCGGAGACAGGAGGCCAAGCGCGGAGGCAGCACCTCCGGCTGTCCCAGAGTTTTGGTTGGCCTGCATTACAGCTTTTCCCTCCTTGAAGCGATGGGGTCCTTGCTTGGGCCTTCCTGCGACTGCCGCTGAACTTGGAGATGGTGAACCCATATGGGAGACAGGTGCCCAAGGCCAGGTGTTAGGAAAGATTCCCATTTATGCGAAGCTTACCCTCCAGTTGTGTACTTCCCAACTTTTTGCTGCTGTTAAACACCATAGTCTGACTTTGCCATTGAAGCACAACCTTCAGCTGCGTTCCACTGGGCTTTCCCTCAATTTGTTATGGGGAAACGGGCATGCCCTTAAAGACAGTCAGTACTGGGAGACTTTGTTTCCCTTAGTCGTTTACAATGTTGCACCTTTTCTGCAACATGTTACAAGTGCACAATGTACCTTACAGTACAGTGCGCTTGGGTCTTCCTTTCGTTTTCAAAGGTGCTTTTCCAGGAGAAGCGGAGATGTGCCTTGGACAGGGCGGCTGGCAGCTTATCTTTTCGTTTTATTTTAACACTTTCTTGCCATGCAAACCGCGTTTACCGCGGTTGGCACAGGAAGGTGGCCTGGCTCCAAAATGGTCATTCCACGAGTTTCTTTGTCCTGTCCTTTTGCAATCTAGCCCCTTTGCCTTCCCCAGGTCGAGCCGACCTGGGGCAGTCCTTATTTGGGCATGCATTCTCCCGCGAAACGCCAAGCTTTTGCAGGCTTCTGCAAGCCTTGTGTATGCGCTTCCAGGATGTGGGCTGGACTGTCTAGTTCCAATACACATCCTGGGTTCCAGAGAGTCTGGTGTGCTGTGAATGACTGGGAACACTGTGGTCCGTGATTGGTCCACATCTGGTGTGCCTGTATTTGAGCAGATCTCCCGTTGGGTCCTCTTTGTTTTGGCGCAATGGAGATTCTGGATAAGAGAAGGTCCCAAACACCCTCACCAGGCCGATCTCCTGAGTTCTCACTGAACATGGCATAGGATCCAAGTATCCTGAAACTAAGAAGAGGTGTCGAGGAACCGCTGATTACCCGTTGGAAGGTTTGGCACCCTGAGCCCATTGTCGTCCCGCTAGACCGTTCTGCATCTGATCAAATTGGCCGGTCTGCGAAGACGCTTCGACCCATTGGAATAGTGGGACCAACTATTCTTGGCACCTTCATCAAAACCTGCAAGTAAGCCTTCTTGGAAGTGTCCCTGGGCTAACTAGTGGGCTGATCAGCTTGGGCAGGACCTTTGCTCTGACACTGCCGTCGTTTCGAGGAGACCCTTGAAACTATGTACATAGCAAGCTCTTGTGTTCACGGCACTCACACCGAATTTCGTACACTTGGCATTCCCAGGTCAAGAATGAAGAGAGCACCCGAACCAGAGTACACGCGGTCACTGTGTCACCCAGCTGTGGTGACGAACTTCACAGGTGCCTTGCTTCTGTGCCCCCCTGTGCCCTGAAGCCTGCTACAGTGAAACTGGCCTGATTTATCCACCAGGAGCAGAGGAATCGCCACTGTCTCGTTTTGGGAATGAATGCTGTAACTTTTCCACTGAATGCCACAGAGCCGCAAAACTGCCGCATCTGAACCTGCAACCGAAGTGGACTCGACTGCTGAAGTTTGGTCCGGAGTGCGCCAGGGGTCAGTGAGTACTTACTACCCTTACCTGTGGCCCGTAGCGCATGCACCCATTTTTACGCATGAGTGTCCCTTGAGGGCCACTCTCCTTTCCACAGATAGCCTGAGCTATGGAACCATTCCCAACTCCTCAAACCTGTTCTTCCCTTTTGGGGAGACCCTCCACGAACAGTGGGAATTTATTCTGCATCACCTCACTCACATTCCTGATACTGCTACACACCCTTGAAGAGACTACGTTTTCGCCCTTCTGCACTATCGGGTTCACCAGCATTTGAAAGTACATTTGAGCACTAGGCTCCACTCTTTGTAGGGAGTAGACTGCCTCTCAGTTAGGAGTTGAACTTTGCAGAACTGCCTAAAGTGTATTTGCACTATTTGCTCCATTTTCCAGTTCTGTCGCTGCCCTCATCCATGGTGCCCATGATGACAGGGATGATGTAATGTTCCAAGTTTCCTCTGCCAGCTCTGATGCCAGGTTGGAATTCAAGAAGCAAGAGCTGTTGTTTAAGCAGAAGGAGCTTGAATTCCAAAGATGGAGCGGGCAGAAAATCAGAAGGACAGGGATCACCAGTTGGAACTGGCCAAGCTTCAAGTTTTAAATGGATCTGAGGTATCTGGACATGGGTCCTCCTCTCATCCAAGATTTCCTAAAGATCTGCTCAGTGTGTATGGTGAGAAGAATTACATTATGGGCTGGCTGAATACATTTGAGTATGCATATGAGGTTGAAGAGTTTGTAAATGCTGATAAGATTGCATGGTTGCTCAGCAGACTACCCCATTCTGGCTGCAGTGCTATCATGAAAATGTCAAAAGCCGAAAGAGTAGATTCTGCAATGTTGAAGCAAACTCTCATCTTAAAGTTTGGGAAGACTCCTGCCCAATACTTGAAGAGGTTTAGAGAGTCCAAAAAGAAAGAAGGTAGTACTTGGGTGTCATATGTGACAGATTTTTTAAAGAACTTGACTGGTTGTGTTGAAGGATATAAGGTCTCCACCTTTGAGGGTATGATATGTCTTATCATGCTTGAACATATTTTTGCATCCCCTAAGCATAAGCAGCATTTGGCAGATTCAAAGGAGTTAGATCCTAAGAAGGTGGCCATAGCAGCAGATTTGTGGGTGTCGCATAGTGTTTCATAAGGACAAGACTCATCCTGTCAAGCAGGAGGAGGGGAAAAAGTCCAAAGATAAAGAGGGTGGGGGGGGTCTAATAAAACCTCCCCCCAAAAGCGCCATAAAAAGAAATGTAAGGGTAAGTCACAGGAAAATGCACAGGGTAGTAGAAGCTATCCTTCCAAACAGAACTCTGGTTACAGTAAGCCTCCCTATGTCCCAAGACCCAGTGGATCTTGTGTGGCTTTTGGAGCAAGTGACCATGTGAAGGGGGACCCCAGATGTAAGGGCAGAACCTTGGGGGTCTACTCTGCGAATCTGGCCTCTTCCTATGAGGAAGAGTAGATCACAGGGGCATCCTTCTCATCAGACTCCTTCCCCAGTGGGATAGAATCTGATGTAGTTTTAGTTTCCCTAGGTTCCTGGGAGCCTAACGTGTCAGAGGCTTATGCTAGAATTCCTGATAACACCAAGCACTATTTTAAAGGCAATGTGCTGATCAATGGAGTTGACACTCCTGCCCTTAGGGACAGCAGGCCTGCAGAACAGTAGTGGATTCTACCTTGGTAGACCCAGAGGAAGCTGCCAGATTTCCTTTGTTGCCCACTAAGTTAGGTGATGGTCCCCCTTTCAAGTTCCCAGTTATGCCTGTAAATCTTACTATAAATGTTACAGTATTCAGGAATCCAGTGAACATTCTTTTTTAAATTGTTTTTATTAATTGTTTATTGGTTAAAAGAGAATTGTAAAATGAAGAGACTTATAGTTAGCGGAACAAATTTAAAAAATAACCATTTAGAATATCTCATTACATCAAGGTCAAAAGAAAAAAAAAGAAAGCAACAATATTTTTATCACCACGCTATTTTTCATGATTTTCATTTTACAGCATCTTCTTTTAGATCAATTTCACTTTTAGCTCATTAAGAATCGCTTCCACAAATTTCAACATTTCTAAATATAAACTTGTGCTTTTACCCATTAACATCCATTCCCACCATTCAGAGTCAATGTCTATATATGCCAAAGCGTGAGTTTTCTTCAAGAATATTGTACGTAAGTGTGATAATTTAGGACAAACTATCACCCAGTGTATTAGAGATTCTATTGTTCCCTCTGATTTACAAAATCGACAAAAGGCTTCACTGCGAGAGATTTGTTTCCTCTCTAGTTCTACTTCTTTAGTCGGCAAGATATTAAGTCTTACACACAGCAGTAGGTCTCGGTAAAACGACTATGGAAATCTTTCAAGATAAGATGGTAGAATATTAAGCCCTTTCTTGTCATTTCCTTGATTTGGTCTCAGAGGATCTAAATTTCTCAACCTCACGGTCTCAATCCAGTCTTGTTCAATTATTTTTTTCTTAATATTCGTTGGATTAATGAGCAAGGTATTAATACATATATTTTTCGATCTCATTACTTCACTTATCTTACAACACCAACTGTAATATTGGGTCACAATTTGAATCTTGATTCCTGAAGAATTCAAACAGGGAATTTACTTCTGCAATTTTAATTTTTCTGTCCAAGCTAATGATTTTCGATAAGACTATGCTTTCAAGGGATTGTAAATGTAATTCTTGACGAATTACTGCTCTCTTAAAATATTTTGGTAGATGTAGGCAAGTCCGCCAAAATAAGCCCTCTAAAATTGACCATATCGTCCATGGTAGGCATAGCATTCCTTTCGCGCCATATGTTAAAATGGCTGTTACATTTTGGCGGTAAAATAGTATGAGTGGAATCATAGAGTACCTCCCATATTTTTGCATAATCTTATTGCCTTGGGCTGCTAGGCATTTTGCCTAAGACGTAAACGTTGATGATGTGGGTTTTCATCACAGTTTTTATTGATTAGTACTCCCAGGTAGGGCATGGTACTGACTACTTTTCGTTTATCCACCAATGTTGAGTTTTGCGGTTTGGCATATGAGCAGAAGACATCTGCATGATCGTTGATTTTGTGGTATTGATTGTCATATCAATTGATTGTAGGTATTGATGAAAGCCAAGTAATCGCCTTTGGAGGCCAACTGGAGTTAGATCTAAAAAAACAATGTCATCGGCATAGAGGATCCAAGGAATGGAATGCCCATTTATATTATATGGAAAGGCTCTTAAGGATGCTTTGGATTCACTCATGTCTGCAATGTAAAGGCTAAAGAGGAAAGCGGCCAAAGTGCATCCTTGCTTCAATCCTCTTTGAGTTATAATGTTCAATGATAAAGAGCCCGAATATGATAATCTAATTTTTACCGAGGTATTTGAATACAAGGCTTGAGTCGCCGCAATCAGATCTCTAGGACAGTTCCACTTTCTTAGTTTGAGCCATAGTTTGTCTCGATTGACGGAGTCGAACACCTTTTCTAAGGGCCTCATCACAAGTTGGGCTGTATTCCCGGCTGTAATACCGCCGACTGTAATAGCCCTACCACCGACCGGTCCGGCTGTATTACCGCCGGATCACGAGTTGGGTGTTAACGGTAAATCCCCATTCCCCATTGGATTCAATGGGGCATTTTCAGCGCTAATTATGCGGGCTAATACAGCCGACGGTAATACAGCCGAAAACAGGGGATTTTCATCTCCATAGAAAGGCTGGAGGTAAAACAGCCCATTTAGCACCCAACTCGTGATAGGGCCAGCCCTTAAATGCGGCTGTAATACCGTTACCACCGCATTTAAGGGCTACAGCCCAACTCGTGATGAGGCCCTAAGTCTAGGAATGCTATGTATATTCTAGATTTGTTGGTAAGTACATTATTTTTCAACATTCCTAGAATGAAGATATCTAACGAGGTGCCGACTCCTTTAATAAATCTGGTATGATGTCGGTCCAGGATTTTATCATTTTTTGCCCATGTAGTAAGATCTCTCAACAAAATTGAAGCGAATAACTTCCCAATAGAATCTAGCAATGCGATAGGCCGATAGTTGAGGGGATTATTTCTATCTGCCTTTTTGTAAATCGGTATTATTATGGCTTGACACCATGATGGAGGTACCTGGTTGGTTTTTAATACTTGTGTGAAAATTTCAAAAAGGATTCTACTCCATGACTCTGGAATTTGTTTAAGCAATCATTTGAAATTCCATCTGGGCCTGCAGCTCTTGACGCACTCTTGTTGGGGGATTAATATA